>NC_068545.1:22808747-23420622 GCF_026212275.2 Microplitis demolitor | reverse complement strand
TGCACCTCTTACATCAGTCTGCAATAAATATTTTATGCAAAACGTGTTATTCACCGCGTACAATATAACATCGACAAACAAATATATATAGCTCATATGTTTAATTGACACCCCTTTAAAAATATGGGCAGCTGACCTCGAAAATGAAAGAAGAACGACCTTGACTACTCGGACAAACTCGTTAAGCGTCTGAGGCATGATAACCAATTTAGGGCCTGTGAATTTTCGCTGACGCCGCTCAAAATAGTTACACTGCCAGCACTTACACACTTACTTACTTACAAACACACACACACACACGCACACAAATTACGTGCTTGCAAACTCGCGGAATTTCACGCCTCGATGTTATCGGTTACGTTCACTCACACTTACTATATTTAGCAACATATATTTCGATATTTACATTTTATTTATTATCTAAATTTTTGTCCATCATTACCCGGTAAACTGCCAGCATTTCCTCCAATAGACTGTCAAATATTTTTACCAGCACATGTTCGCTTAAAGTCACGTATCGTCCATGACATTGTTAACTTAAAACTTATCCTCTTTCTATTATAATCTGCACTCCAGTCACGAAGATCAGCCTCCTCCCTTCTGAATTTATCATTTTGTCTTTGTTTTTTTTTCCTCCCCAATGGCAGACGAACCCGCTGACATATTTTTTATAACTCAATAATTTGCTTGGCCTCGAAAATATAAATTAGCTAAACTTGATATATAATTTTCTTATCGTAATTTATTTTTAAAAAATAATAATATAATTTAAAATAATAAAAGGGAAAGTGCACGTGGGCTGGTACAAGTGGTCGGCGAGTGACTCTTCAAGATATACCTCTGCGAGTTCTGTCAGAAGTTGAAAGAAAAGTTCTTTGTAGAGTTGCCGTAGCGAAACTTCAAGCTCTCAATCTGGGAGTTCACATCAGGCCGCCAACTGGTAAATTTATTGGCTTTTATTTTTATAAATTATATTAAATATATATAGTATATATATTTTTAAATAAATAATTTTAATTTAGAATCACTAGGAAGTACATCAGTGACAAATAAACCTAAACGACGCGCATATTTGTTGAAAAGAAAAGCTCTGACGACCGGATTTTTTGAAAATAAAACGAAAGAGGATAAAGATAAAGGTAAATATTTATTTATATTATTATTTACACTGGTTTATTTAAATTTAACCACCAACAAATAAAATATAACTGAGTTTTTAAATAATATTATTTATTTCCGTACTGGCATAATCATGTTGGCTTGTGTGTACGCGACAAATCGTGTAGCATACTGATGCCCAGTAATAGCTACTGATGCTATTTTTAAGATACTCATGGTGAGAAATAGAGATTGCACACTTTTGTAACATCTAAAATGATTACTATAACAAATGTCTAAGCTAAAATTGGTTTTATTTAAACGCTTGGCTTTTTTTAAACCATTTGATTCGAGAGAAACCGAAATTTTAATTTAATGTCGCTGACTTTTTTATTCGAGTCCAATTTTTAAAACCGAAATTAGTCAGGGAAATTATATTTTGAAATTTGGGTTGTATTGCTGGTTAATATTTTGAAATTACGTAAGAAAATTTTTTGATTATTTATCGGTGTTTGATAACCACTTTGGCTTTTTGTGCAATTAGAGATTAGTTACATCCATTAAATACTTGACCTCAAAAATGGACGTTGATAAGACACGTGTGTGTGTTCAAATTGTTTACACAAAAAAAAACTTTTTTTTTTCAAAGTTACTATAGATACTTTTTTTTGATCTTGAACTTAGCAGAAAATTAAAAATTTTTTAATTTCTTTTTTCAACAGTTTAATTTAAAAAAAAAAAAAAAAAACTAAAAATATGCACACGTAGAAAATTAAAAAAACTACAAGTGCAATTTTCTAAAATATTTTTATTTTTAAATTTACTGTTTTTAAACAAAAATTCAAAAATTATTAGATCTCAGTTTCATTTTTTTTTTTTAAATTAAAAATTTTTCTAAGCCCTGGGTAAAAATATTTGACTGAAACGGCCTTTTTTTCGGCCATAGTATTTTGTTCTTGAATAAAATGACAGAAAATTTTCAAGTTTTCAGGCATTTTTAGGCCTAGCCATCGACTAAATTTCAACCTGGACTTTTTTTCCGCCAAGTAAAAATTTTATTATTTTTTTGACTTGAAATTTTTCTAAATAGAAAAAGTTATTGTTGATAAAAACTGATAAAAATAATTATTAAATAGAATCATTAATAGTAACTACAAAAATTAAGTAGTAGCAGTAGTTGTTAAAATAAAAAAAAAAAAATAATAACGTATGAAAGATTGGTATGAGACACAATTTGAAAATCTAAATATAGTAACGGGGTAGTCAGTGGCGTTGCATATTTCCGCATATAACATATTTATTTGCGGTGTTGTGTGGCCGGGTGCGCACCCTAAAATTCTATTTTTCGCATGGCCCCTTCTTAAATCAATACATCAGCTGCATAAACCACACACTCAGCACACATTTATCCAAGTGCGAATAAAAAGTTCCTCGACACCCTACACTACGTCATCCGACTTATCTCTGCCAAGAGTTCACTCACTCTGCAACAATTTTCGTGCAATTCATTACAATCTATTCATCTCCATCTCAATCTCCACCTCTGCAATTCCACATAAACTATCACCTCCTCCCCACAAACCAACACCATAACCCGCACTCTACTCAGCCGGATCGTTTTTAGACCCACCGAATACTCTACCAACGACCGATTCAAATCTTATTACATGGCCCAGATCGTGTTCTATAATCGGATTTAGGTAGGGACACATCGTCGAGTTCTATATCGTCAGTTAACACACACGCACACATGTCTATTCAATAGTTTGCAGCCATGGCATTATAAATAATTCAAACTTTTAAGTCTTTTATGATTCTCAAAATCGTAATAAAATTATTTTGATCCGTCTAATGCACCCGCGATTATTTTTTCCATCGTAAAAATTTAAAAACAAAATGTGGGAATATTTAATTACCATACCGCAAGTTATATATATTAAATTAAATTGATGTAAATGTATATGTATATGTATATGTATATATATTTGTAAATGTATTATTGGATTGTAGATTCTACTGGTGGTCTTGTATTTGGAATTCCAATATCGCAATGCCTAGAGAACGACCGACTGGCTAGAATTGCCGCTGGCGAGGTTGCTGACGTCGGCTGCTTATCTAGAAACAGCAGACACGGTAGTAGAACTAGCTTTACTAGTCTAATCGAGACACCCACTGCTGCCTCTAAAACAGATGAGGTGAGTAACATTTTCCGACTCTCATAACTCTCTTAGCTTATTTATCTAGTCAGCTGATTGTTTTATTTCAGAAAAAATCACGCGGCCAATACTAATTTTTAACTCGACACTTAAATATTCAGAATGATTAATATTTTATTATTAACAATAAATATACGACTGCTTGGCGACATTTTTCCGATACTTCCATTCCCAGATTTTTTGCCAGCCGCGAACCGCAATATCGCTGCTACAAAATTGACTTTCAGACAAAATCCCGAGGGAAACTGACATTTTTTTTAGGGCCGCCACATGTCTTTTTTTTCTATTTATAGCTCGTAGTTTTCAAAAATTTTACGGCTCATTTTTAATTTTATTAATTACTATAAAAATATCAATATTTGATATATTTGACTTTTTGATATTTGACAGAAAACAAAAATTTATTGAGGAAAAAAAATATTGTGATTATTGAAAATTAAATATTTTCATTGGCTTTGAGTTTTTTTGATTTATTGGTATTTAAAAATATATATAGAGAAAAATTTTTTAAAAATGATCTTGTGGTAAAAATATATAAAGTGAGTAAAAGCATCAGCTCGTAAATTTTTAAAGTCGTAAAAGAAAAATTTTCAAAGAGAACTTTCTTTTGTGGTTTTTAACAAAAAAACTTTTTAAGTATTTTATTTTATTTATAAAACAACCGGAAGTTTATTTCTGATAAATTTTTGATCTTTGACTCCGATTTTCAAAAAAAAAAAAAAAAAAAAAAAAAAAAAAAAATGAGTGGCCGGTAATTAAATTGAAAAATTATGAAAATAATAAATCATTTAATTACCAAAATTTGGCTTATCAATCGATACTTGACTTAAGACGTCACTAGAATAAATGATTTTTTCCCCCAATATATATACATAAATATAAATAATGACTATTATAATAACTAGACCAATAAATCACCGCAAAAATAAAATTGTATTATCTAACCCACTGCCGAATCATTTCCCCTCCTCTATAAATCCGCTCGTTTCCAGACTCAAGTTAACTCAATTAAAAATCTCAACTAAAAGCTTTCCAAAAATAGAAACTTTTTTTTTCTCTATTTACAAAAAAAAAAAAAAAAAAAAGTATCCAATCTCGGAAAAACTAAATCACAAAATGTCAAGACCAATTAATTTCATTAGTTATAATTATCCAAGAAATTTTTTTTTAGAATTAAAGAATACAAAATTTATGTATATATTTATATTCCGCAAGGCCATTAGTCATTTGAACGTTCGATAATTTATTATCGCGCTCTTACGGCTATTAATAAATTCAAAAGGGTCTTTGTTGATTTTATTTTAATGTCTGTCTATGTCTAGTTTAAGGTGAAACTTTATATATTTAAATTATTATCATACTTTGATACTTCCTATCACTCTCAATATTATATATATATTTATTATTACAAGAGCAAGATACTCGTTATCATTACGAAAATGTAATATTGGCAGCTGTCAAATGAAACATTCATGAATTGTACATACATGAATAATATTGTGTAATAAATCGATGTTCTAGTTTTAAAAAAAAATATTAATAAATATTAAATAGGAAAGTGATGGCATGAAATATATGAAAAATGAAATAGATATCAATCATGTGTTAAATAAATAGCAGCAGATTTATTAACGGCGGCGATGCACAGAAACCGTCCAGTGGACGAATGGTGTAAAAATATATATTATATATATGTTTATGTGGGTAAATGTATGGCGATCGATAGATAAAATAAAGGAAAGAAAGGAAAAGCCAAGTAAATAAAAAAATGTGATAATAAGTGATGGAAAATGTTAACGTCATTATTGGGGTTGCGGAGCCAAATAAAGGACGGCGTGGTCGGCTAGCTTAGTTATATATATATATATATATATATACATATATATGCTATATACTTTTAACAATAATATTATACCGAGCATTAACGTCACATAAACGACGATAGCCGCGGCAGTCTGGTCACCTGTGACGTCATTAAATCGTCTAAGCTTTTAATAGAACAGGGCCGCTAAGACGCTAATTTTAAAACGCGGATTAATTAAGATCGTGTTTTGCAACCGTTTTCATTTTATAACCAAGTAATTGAATTATAATTTACTGTATTTTTTAATAAATTAATTTTCATTTTGATTTTGTTTTTTTTTTGTAGGGTGGCTCGTGTGAATCTCTGTCGTCTAAAGGTGGAGCACTTGCTGGTAGTGATTCTGGTGGCCCGGAATTGAGTGACAGTGGAGGTGGCCCACCTGGTGAATGGGACGCAGTGCCCGCGATCGTTAGACAATGCATCAAACATCTCGAGCTCACGGGATTGAGAACGCTAGGAATTTTCCGGGTTTCGCCGTCAAAAAAACGAGTCAGACAAGTGAGTAATTTTTGTCATTTTTCTTATTGCATATTTTACAACTTAAAAATTTTTTTGTGCTTTCATTTTTTAAACTATGGAGTGAGTAATTGAATAAAGTAAATAGTTAATATTTTTATTATTATTGATAATTGAAATAAAATAAATATTTATTCGTTTTAGCTGAGAGAAAATTTTGATTGTGGCCGGGACGCAAAAATAGATGCCGATCAATGTCCTCATGACGTAGCGACCCTACTCAAAGAATATTTTCGTGATTTACCCGACCCACTGCTCTGTCGAGATCTCTATCAAGCATTCGTCCACACCCAGAGTAAGCCAACTTCAACTTACACTTAATACAATAAATCTTATTTGCCATCATAATTAAAAAAATAAAAAAAAAAAATAAATAAAATGAAGAAATACAAATGAATGTAAATGAATAACTGAATTAGGCGTTAATTTTGTGTGTAGAAATACGTAACAGACGGTTACAGCAAGAAGCGCTCCAGCACTTAATCCAGTTGCTGCCGACAGCCAACAGAGAAACCCTCTGGGCGCTGCTTAATTTTCTAACCGAAGTTGCCTCCAACAGTGAGGACGTCAGGGACGAGATCGGCGACTGGATTCCCGGGAACAAAATGGACTTGACTAATCTGGCAACGGTAATCTTCAATAAACATTCATTAAATAAAATTTAAATATGTAATTTAATATGTTCTAAATTGTCATCAAAAGGTTTTTGCACCGAATATCCTCCATTGCGTAAAACCAGGACAAGCTAGATCAGAAGTGTCTGTAGAACGAGCAGAAGAGCGGATAGATGTGATTAATGTCGTTCGCGCATTGCTTGAAAACTCGGCGAGTCTCTTTACGGTACCAGCTGCGCTTCTTGATGAGCTTTATCTCCATATGATGGATACCCACCCAGTAGATCTTGACCTCGCGCTATCACGACGTGCCGAAGAGTATGTTAACATCAATAAATTCCCCATAAAAGATTTAAACATCAATCACTTTCTTTTTTTAAACAGACAATGTGTAGACGAAGTGGATCCGTGCAGCGAAGCCGAAACTTTTTCCGTCGAAGAGACTACTGGAGGCGTGATATCAACTGCGCAGACTGCCAAGAAAGTTTGGTCGCGAGAGCAGTGTCTCCACCAGATGGCTTGCATCGGCGGAGACATCGGGCCTAAGCCAAGACGACCTAAGCGACCCGGCTCACGACGAAAGGAAGAGGGCAGAAGCAACAGCGTCGACAGCGGCTCCAGCGAAGACCTTTTGGACCCCCGTCGGAAATCATCTCCAATGATTATCACCGCCAGTCTCACCATCCCCATGACCGGGGCTTTCACTCTTAATCTCGACGACCCAGACATACCTTTTATTGAAGAGCAACCCAAGCCTTCGGTACCGCCCAGAAAACAGCGACAGCGTTCAATATCCGGGTGCAGCGAAGGTGAAATTAATTTTTTTTTATCCGATTATCTCATAAATAAATAAATTAATTGTGTTAATTGCAGGTGGTAGGCATGGTAGTGACAGTGCTGTTGGTTCATCAGCTACTTTATCTGGAGATCAACCTCCCAGTTCGCCCCCATCCTGGGCATCATCACCACCAGCAAGTCCCGACAGTACTGTAACCGCTGTCTCTTATATTCCCGATCAACAAGCCGTGTTGCAGAGAGTTTCATTCACGACTTCCAGCGAAGTCAGACAGATTTCACGTTCTGTCAGTCAAGAAGCTTCCAAAGCGACCATTTCACCAGCTTACAATCCGAGTATTACCAGCATCGGCGGTGCCGTTCTAAGGTAAGTTTAATTTATCTTCATTATAATTAATTCATTTTCAAAAATCACCGGGACTAATTATCCAAATGTGCCAAAGATCCAAGACTGCGGACATCGAGAGAATGTTGCATATTTCGCAAGACAAGAATTCAAAAGTTAATTCCGGAGTGAGCACGATAACAACGACAACAACAACGACTACCTCTTCGACATCAAGCGACAGTAAAAAATACACCAAAAGAAGGTATACCGACTCGAGACATCAGACGAGGCATATCCCGGACGCTGACAGTCTAGTGGACAAATCCCCATCTGCGATAACTTCGGTCTCCACGAGCTCTTCCGTGGTCTCTATCAGCAACTCTCAGGGTCAGCAGCGGAACTCAGTAACGCCGGTTTGGAAACGACGTGAAATAATATCGTCAGCGCCCACAAAAGATCGGCAAAATTACTTCTGAATGATAACTATTATTTTTCATCGTGATATTTATAATTTAATAATAAAAAAGAAAAAAATTTTTCAAGTCTTTTAACGGGTTTCAAATGTTTTTTTAGACAACCAGCCGTCCTGAAAACAAATAATAATAAAAATATAAATGCTTATTGATCTCGTCGTCGATTGTGACGAACTTAAACAGATTTATCGCTAAATTTAACAGGGAAATAATTTATTTTATTATTAAGAATGCTTTTTAAGTCTATAAGTATAAAATATATATGAGAAAAGTAAATTTATAAATTTTCTTTCTAACTTTTTAATGAAAACCTCCAGGCGAGGTCATTTTTTAATCGTGTACCAAAGAGAGATTATTAATTAATTATTATTATTATTACTATATATTATATATTATTATATCTATCGATTTTTAATAAAATGTGTAATAAATAAAAATAATTAATTTTTTACAAAAAAATTAAAGGCTTTTTATTTTTTATTAAATTAACAATTTTCTCAGTCGATTTCATGTTTCGTAAATCTTTGTGTTATATAATTTATTTAAATGCTACGTTTAATTTTTTTAGTATTGATTTGCTACATCGATTTACATCGAAATCATGCACCATACAAATGATTTTTAAATATTTAGTGACCTAAAGAACAGCCGTCGATGAGTTTACGGTAAAAATTACCGTTTTTATTTAACTTTCGGAAATCTGTGAAGAAAAAAATAATAAATCATATACATTTATATGTCGATATATATAATTGATATATTATTACGCGATTTGATTGGGCTTATGTACAAATTACAAGTATAGGGACGGATAAGTGCGTTACATTAATTAATATATTTTAATTGCCCGGTTAATTAAAGCGAAACAAATAAAATATTTATTTATAATAAAACATTCTATACATATTTTTATAATTATTATTTATTATAATGGACGAATTTTATGATCACATTACAGGTAAGTGCTCACTATTTTTTTCCAGTACGAACACTGTTACTCGATGCCTTATATTTTAATTTTTAAATAATTTTGACATTTTATTTAATTACAGGACTCAGAGTACTCACACTAATTCTCCAAGAAGATTTTCATTACAAACATTCATTTTAAAAAATTTAAAGTACTCGAAAATTCGTAATTTAGTTGCAGAAACTTGCGCAGCTGACGTGCACAAGATGGCCGACTTACATAAAATGGCGTCTGCGAGTAACGAATACTTAAATAATTTAGTCTTTTTAATTTAATGACTCATTTATAATTAAACAAAAAAAAATAATAACAAATTCAAAATATTTGAGTTTTGTTTTTACAAAAATAAAAAAAATGAGACCTGCTCTATTTCCAATAGAAATAAAAAAAAAATAGTACTGGTGAATAATCGGACAGAGCAACTTTAATGATAAAGTTTTGTAACAAAAAACAAATAATAGATAATCAATAAATTTTACAGTAATGACTTAATGACCGCTATAAAATATATCTTAGAAAGCTTCTACTAAATGATAAAATTAAAAATGAACGACTTGTGCATTGAACACTACACACGTTTGTCAACGTGGCGGTAAATATTTAAAATTCAATAATAATTAATCTCTATTTATATTTATATATTTTAATATATTAAGAGAATCACTAAAAAATATATATTTATATAAATATATAAATGTATATAAATATCTCTGTTTTATACCGTTTAACGGTTAGCTGCCGACGAAGGGCTGGACGGAATATATAAATTAATATATTCAACTTAAATTACAATATCATATTTAGTTTTATCATGCTCCCTTTCTATCCTCATTCTCGCTCGTAGAAATCCTCCGACGCTGGGAGAATTTAAATCGCATAACATAAAAGTGCACATGTTTTTTAAAAATCGTGCAGTCATATCTATCACAACACATTTGATTACTTATAATTGCAATTCTCAATTACAATTAAGCGCTAATTAAAATAAGTTTGAAATTACTTTTCTAATTAGAATTAGAAGTTTAAATATGTATATATGTATCCCTAGACTTCTGTTGAATGTGTTTGTATCCGTACTTTTTTCTGGGAGCCGTTTCTTGACAGAGTCGGGCTGTGGGTTGAGAAACCAGGGTTCTGGATCCCCAGAGGTTTTGGCTTTTTTAGTGAACTACGTAGTGGTGATGCTGCACTTCCGACACTTCCGGAAGTCGTTACTGACACCATCGATCCATTATTGGCACCACCGACATAAGGTTTTCCACTTGCATCAGTCATTGAAATTCCTTTAATTTTTAATTTTATTATTATTAATTAACATCAACCTCAAGTATTTATATGAAAATTTTTAAATTAAAAATTTTACAATCCTAATTTTGTTACCAGAAAAATCGCATGTAATTCTAGTAAAAATTTTTGCCCGAAAACGCCGAAATTTCACAAGTTTCAATAAACAGGCCGAAATCACACTAAAGTCATAGAATTTTATTAGAAAAGCCCGAAAATCATCCGAAAAGTCGCCGAAATTTAATTATTCTTACAGCCTATAGACCGAAATCAGATTAAAGCCGTATAATTTTATTGGAAAAGGTCAAAAGTCATTTGAAAAGGCGCCAAAATTTTGTTATTTACAAACAATAGGCCAACATCCCGCCTAAGTCGTAGAATTTTATTGGAAAAGGTCAAAAGTTATCTGAAAAGTCGCTAAAATTATTAATCTGAAACAAATAGACCGAAATCCCACTGAAACCATAGAATGTCTTTAGAAAAGGTCAAAAGTCACGAGAATTTAATTATTCTTACCAAATAAGCCAAAAATTATCTAATAAATTAAGTCGGTCTACTTTCGGTCATTTTTTTTTTTTTTCTATAAAATTACAGAACTGGGAAAAATTACAAGTTTTTGGTTCGAGCAAATTTCAGTCGCTCAAAAAAAAATTTAATTACACGCATTTTTCCGGTGCGTTATTTCGTAACTCAAAAATATCTATTGACATAAAAGTAATTTAAATTAAATCATCAGCGAAGAGCTGAGGAGTAAAAGTAAAAAAATGTATTACAAACATAAACAATATTGTTTGAGGTAAATTGTTTCTGAAAGCTTCCAGAGTGCAATCTCATTCATGCACCGCTTTAGGTATGTGTGCAACTCGGGTAAATTCACGGAGACATGGCAATTTACCAGACTCCCTATACACTCCGTCATACAAGACTTGACATTTCTCTCGTGCACTCAGTATCTAAAGCAATTGCTTGTTCCTAATACTATCACTTGATTGATATTTTTTTAATTTTGCTGAAGCTCCGCTTGATAACCCGAACAATGAATCACCGCTACACGGCATTCGCATCACAATTACCTTATCTCGGCTATAATATAATTAGTAAATAATTATCTGAATCATACCATTGGTGGAATTTTCTCTGTACCCGGGATTATTTATTGTCGTAGAACGTACATCAATAACATCCCGTATCTTGGTTGGATCTCCTCCTCTCCTGGCATAAATACCCTCGTAAATAGAGGATATAAGGACGCCGAAATTCAGTACTATTGCGCCCAACTGAAACAAAAGTTCTGATAAATAACAGGAGTAAAAAAACAAATAAAAAGTGCTGGTGTGTAAATTTAATAGCAACACTTTACTTTTCATCCCCATTGACTGCTGGTATTTTTTACACCCGAACAAATCTCACCGGGTTAAAAAAATAAATTTAATCTTCCCGAGTAAGAATTATTTTATTGGCGGAAAAAAATAATTTACTATTTTTTTTTTTATCACTAAAATTTACTTGGTCTGATGGTGATAAATTTTCATATTTTATAAAATAAATAATTATTATTTAATTTACTAAAAACAATAAAATACCTTTCCACGTTTTTGTTTCCGTCGTTCCATTTTCACTTCATCTTTAGCCTCTTTCAACAAATTACGCGTTCTTGTGTTCATGACAACTTCATTATTTAATATAATAATAATAAAAATAAAATCTAACCCTGGAGAACGAGTGTACAATTAGATGAATTTGCATAAGGAAATTTATTTGAGAATCTAATGGCCAAGCAATAAAGTTTTTTGCTGAAAAAGTCAACTCCTGCAAGAGCTCAAAAGACGACTGAAGCTAAAACGGGGTCGCTGATTGTTTTAAAAGTCTGTTGACTAACGTTTACTCGATATACGTCTCTCATACTAATCGCGAAAGAACCAAAGACACCTGCGAATCGTTAACATCCGCAAGTGTCCCCCAGGTGTTACATTAAACCTCTGCTCAGAGGCTTTACGAAGATTTTATTCAGTCTTTCATATCTACGCCCACTACTCCATTATTATAATTAATAATGGATTTATAATTATTATTATTATTTTTTATACTCTAAGCTCTCTTACTCCATGACCATGTAAGACCTTGCTTCTGCGTAGTAAACCATCCGCGAAACGGAAATTACGCAAAACTAATGCTATCCATACTGTCAGTAATCTATAGATACTTAATGTTATTTTAGTACGTGCACTATTACGTACTATACAGAAAAAAACCGATTTCTTGGCGCGAAAAAATGTATTCTGGTTCGAAAAAAAATTTCGGTTTTCAATTCATAATTAACAAAATTTCTTAGAGCGAATAAAAATAATAATAAAATTTTTGAATTTTTTTCTAAAACAGTAAATCATAAAAAAAAAATATTCGAAAAAATTGCGCGTGTAGTTTTTTTAATTTCCTACATGTGCATATTTTTAGTTTATTTTTTTTTTAATCATTTGGTTCAATTTTGAAAAATTGCACATAAAGTTTTGAAAATTTTTTATGTGCATATTTTTTTTTTTTTTTAATTTATTGTTGAAAAAAAAATTCCATAAATTATTAATTGTCTACTAACTTCAAAATTACAAAATTTTTGGCGCCAAAAAAAATTGTTTTCTGTGTATTTTTAAAAAAAAGTAAATTTCAATAAAAAAATGTTATTTGTTCATAAAATAATTTTAAAGAAAATAAACTTGTAATGGACGTAATTGGAAACTAAAATAAAAAATATTTTCAATTAAATTATTATTTCAGTAATTATTATTTCAAAAACTTAATGATTAAACAAGTGTGTTTGTCTGATTAATTAAAAAAAAATAAAAAATTAATTTTCAATAAATTTAAAAAAAATTTCTGATGTAAGATAAAAATTGATGAAACTTTTTGACCCAATTACCGCACACTTGTCACGATTTAACAGAAAGGTGTTAAAATGAGAAAATGTCAGGGAGTTTGTAAATTTTAAATTAAAGTTACAACTACGTCTGAGTGTTAAAATTCAAACCCGAGTCATTAGCTCATCATTAACATCCTTGCCGCTAATTGTTTAAGTAATTCTCGTTGAGAAATTTTCACGCTCGTGAAAGTCTCTTTCACTTACAGCCAATCACTTAAGATAGCAGGAAAAAAATTTTTAAAAAAAACTAAACACTTTTTTTCCTTTTAAATAAATTGCCATTGTCGCCCAGTGTTATGTAAATTAAAAAAATTATTTAAACTTGAAGCTTTTATTTACAATTATTATTCACAATACGCGAGTCGCCCACTTCGCCAGTAGACTGATAAAAAAAATACAATAACAATGAAATCGATTTTAAAATTGAAAAAACTTTCTTTTGTAATTAAATAAGTATTGAAATGAGCAATAAATATTAATAAAATATTAAAACTTCTTAACATTTAAATTACCTGCATATAAAAAGCTTCTCCACGTGTAATAATATAACTATTGGCTCGGTCATCAGTCTGCATTGCAAATAAACTCGCAGCAACTATCGACAAACAAGCTGTGAAAATAAATACTTATGTTATTATTTGTTCTGTAATAAATTAGCGAATTAATGTCCGGCTATCGCACAATGAAATTTTATTCGTCAATGACGCAATGAGACTTAAATAGTAGCCTTTGATATTAATCGAGCACAAGGAGGAAGAGGCATTGCCCGTTAGCCTTAAAAAGGATTTATTTTACGAGCTGGTAAACAGAAAAAAAATTTTAATGCCAGCAAATCCTGAGCGGAACTATAATAGAGCTAGAAAGAAGCTTAACAATTACTTTAAAGTACTCATATATTTTCACTTAAGGTAATTTATATTCTGTTTTATTTTGTAAGTATCAAAGATATTTTTTAGCTCTGTGAAAAACGTTTGAGGTAAAAATGGAAATTTAAATTTTTTATCATTAGGCAGCCGTAACTAGAATTTTTATTTTTTCTGTTAATTTTTTTTCGTGGTTTTAAAATGGAATTCAAAGCCGTAAGATGGGCAGTGGTGGCTGAAAGTTCACCTAAAGCTTACAAGTCCAATGATATTCATGCTTGTAAATTTTGAATACTTGAAATTGGTTATTTGTCAGTTTTCAGTCATCCATTAGTCATCTTGATGAAAAGTCTATCAAAAAATCTGTCGGAAATCTGTCAAAATTTATTATTAGTCTTTATGTAAAAACAAAAAAATTCTCATGATAAATTTCTATATTTAGAAATTTTTTTTTAATTATGAAACATTTTTAAAAACAAAAATTGGTCTCTGATAAATTTCAAGCAATTATAAATTATAAAAAAAAATTAGAGAATAACTTTCTTTTATACAAAAAACATTTTTAATTTTTACCGCGAGAATTTGAAAGTAAACATGAAGAAAAAAAAATCTTAAATGTAATTACCAGAGAACTATATAAACTTACATATGTAATAATATATATATGATAAGAAATTTGATATATTACTATTTCCTGTGTGTTTCTGGTCAAATAATACTAATACCAAATATGAGCCATTCTATGAAAAAAAAAAAAAAAAAAAGTACAAGGCTTCTAGTCTTTCTTAATTCTTGTTTTCGTGGGGATTTCCTCGTACTTATTATTTAAGCTCTCAACAATCCATCATTTCCGCTCTCAAGATTTCTCAGCAATAAAATTATTACGCAGGAACGATTTTCATGATTGCTTCGGCTTGTATATTAAAATTAATGACTTGACATTACAAAATTGTTTCAAGCTCCGCTGATGATTTGTTGGGACATTTGACAAAATGCTTAAATTTTATTTTATAATATTTTTATTTACAAGAGTACGATATTTATTTATTTGTTATTCGTAAAGTGGCTCAGAAATTAATATGATTGACATTCAAATGCTATAGTGTCATAGTAAAACTGACCCACTTTGGCCACTTGCAAAAAATGTATGCGAACAAGTAAAAATGTTTTTGAGACGAGTAAATATTTTTCGCGCCAAAAAAATTTTTTTTTCTGTTTATTTGAATTTCTATTAGCTGGCCAACATGACCCGGCTTTACCATGACACCATAGAAGTTCAAACAAGAATAATTTCTCCGTGACGTTATATTTTAATGATTTAAAAAGTAAAAAAAAAAAAAAATACTTACTGGCCAGTGTGCCAAGTGCAACTTTGCCGATCAAGGCTGTGCTGTATGAGATTACCATTCGCTTCGCCGAAGAGGCCATGGCTAGCTGGAGTACTGCCAGTAATACTAAAATTGCAAGGAGTCCAGATGCTATTGCCGCTGCGATTCCAGCGACCCAGACCACCACTAAACGATTAATTTATATATTACTAAGTAATTTTATTTGCAATTAAAATTATTTTTTATTTTAAATTATTATTTCAAACTTACTGACTGGCTGAAATCTGGATACGCCAGTGCCGCATCTTTCCCGGTTATAAAGTAACAGTTTGCATTGTCTCCAAGGTCCGAAGTATCCTTTTTCCGCAGATATTCCAGCTGCAAAAAAAATTATACTGTGCAATAAAAATTCTAATTTATTAAAATATAAATATCATGTCTATAAATATCTTGAGAAATACTTGTATGTATAATTAAAAAAAAATTACTAGTCATAGAAAAAAAGTAATCAATGTGTCATGTGAGCTCTCGGTTTTTTTCCACAGATTATATTAAAAAAAAAATTTACATTTTAATAAATGTCATATATTTCAGAACTGGATTACAATTTATGTGCACCAGTACTAAATTTAGGTGCAATTGTAAGACTGAGTGTCTAGTTGACTAAATTTGCATCGAGACGACCCAGTTGGCAGCCAAACTATTGACCAAAGCTCGATAAAAATTAAAATTTTTAAATTATTACATGGGTTTTTAAATGCAAGCTGATTACGACTAGAGTTCCACAGGGAATTTGATTATCGCCCGATTTAATATATTATATATGAGCTTAGTTTGAATGTCTCGTGCGAGTGCACGTAACACTTGAGTAAAACCGATCGATAAAGTTTAATTTAAAGTCATTCGATCAAGTTCATTGAGGTAGTAATTCATTCGCTCGGTCTACATTTCCAAGTTACACTTTATAACTTAAGCCGAATTGAATCACTCGGTAGAACATAGATAGTGTAATATGATATTCGTACTCGATCGAGATTTCAATTTATTTTTATCTTCTCTCACGATGATCGATTCTGTCTTTTGATTTTATTTATCGTGCATACTGATACTTTCATAAATATATCATATTTTATAAATAATTAATATTCATATCAAATTTTTTAAGCCCTGATCTGACTTTTGGATCCTTGATTACTGCAACTATCGTAAGCTTTCATACCCTAATCAAAAAAAATTTAATTACTAATTTTTAAATTCGTATCGAAATTAGTTCCATTTCAAATTTAAAAAATCGAGACAGAATTTTTTTTTTACAACACGGAGTTTATTGATTGCAAATTTTTATCATTAAATTTAATTAATTAAATAAAAAAGTATTTTTTTTTTTCGATACGTGATTGTAAGTTTTCTCGAAAAGATTTAATTTTAAATAAAAGTTGAATAGCAATCTGCGAAGGAAATCAGGAAAACGAATTTTCACAAATGGATCAATCCAATTGAAAGACGTTTCCGGTGGTAAATTGCGCAGACATCTTCACACTCAAGTTTCGAATACATGTCACATAAATCACCTACAACCCAAGATACTCAAATAAAAAATTTCAAGCAAATTTACAGAATCAAACTTTTTTATTTTTCAATACACTGCTGCGTAAAAGTAAAATGCTATAAAATAAGTTTAAATAAAAATAGTCTACACATATATATGGATAAAATATATTCAAAATAGGTTTATATATGATCATTAAATTCAAAAGACAGCATAAAAAGAATGATAGTCACGTTTATGTTTACCGCCTGTGCAACATTTCCCATCTTATTTAGCCTGTACCCATTTTAACAAGGAATATAAATTGCCATATTTACAACTACACGTGTTCAATATTCATATTTATCAGGTTATATAACGTCTATTTACCCGGCGATAATCTTAAATAAATTCAAGTAATCGATAAAATAAATTATCAATAAAAAAAAAAAAATAATTTTATTTTCTTTTTAAATTTCCCGCCTCAAACTCGATAATAAAAAATAAAATAATTCTTATCGATCAGTTTAATGACCTGCGTACTATTTATTGGTTAATTTTCTTATCAAGGTTCCTGCAAGGAAATAAGACCCGGAACAAAAATAAAAGACAATGGGCACAATGCAAGTACAAGCCGAGGAAAAGAAACAGATTGGAGAATAATGCCTCAGCTCGAGCCCCGGATAAAAATAATATAAAGAGTTGATTTAAAAAAGCGCAAGGTGGAATGCCTACAGAGTAAAGGTAACTCGATTGACCATTGATCAAATCGATTGCTACGGATAATCGACCGCGAACTTGGGGTCAACGAACTGTTACAGATATATTACTCATTATTTTAAAACTCAAGACCTACCATCCGTCTTATATATATATATATTTTTTTTTATTCACCGCCAACATTTTATAGAATATTTACCGTAAGACGGAAACCCACCAGTGTATCAAATAGATCCTACCCAACCATTCAATTCACATTTTATTTCATTATATTTTATAGAACCATTCAGTAGAAAAAAAAAAAAAAATTAATAAAAAAGAGGCAGCAGAGGCTTTAGAAAATAAACTATTGTGCTGTAATTAATAAATAATTATTAATGAAAAAAAGTCGGCAATGCGGATGATGTTAACAAAAGGCGAGGTGAGGTATGGTGTAAATAAAAACATATTATATAGAGATTGACCAATAATTATTAACTACAATTCAGTGATGGTTGTACGTTAGATAGATTGGACGCGATGACCTAAATGTGTACATATCGTATGACGATTGCGTTATAGGTAGAACATGATGTGCTTATTCTAGTATTCAATATAAATACCCGCTGATACTTAATAACATGACGGTAGATGTTGTATAAATATATTGATTTTAAAAGACGAAATAATTAATGGAAAAAATATTTTAGATGTGAGTCAATAGTAATTACTGCGCGCAATTTTTTAAATTACTGTTTACTTTTTAAATTACGATGTGTGTGGCTATTGGGTATTATTAGTATTTGTAATTTTGCATTTTCAATGAAAATTAATAAAGGGAATGAAGGTAATCATTTGTTATGAGTTGGGAAGTCAGGTGAAAAAATTTCAAGTCGAAATAGTAGTAAAATTTTTTTTCGGCTGAAAAGTGGCTGGGAAAAGGCTCTAGTAGTGAACATAAGGCCGAAATTCAGCTGACTATGGAATTCAGGCCTAAAAACGCCCGAAAACTTACAAATTTTCGGTTCTGTATTGCTTGAAATTTTTACGATTTCTAGAATTTTATTTAAAGAAAAAATAATATGACCGAAAAAAGGCTGACTCAATTTATCAGCTGATTTTCAGCCTGTTTATTAAGAATAATAAAATTTCAACGTATTTTCAGCCTTTTCCAATCGAATTCTACGGTTTTGCTATGATTTCGGTCGAAATCAGGCTTTTTTCAATGAAATTGTATAATTTCGACGTGTTTTCAGCCTTTTCCGTTAGAATTCTACGACTCTGGTGTGATTTCGGCCTATTAATTAAGAGTAATGAAATTTTTGTGTGTTTCCAGCTGACCTCCGACCTTTTCCAATAGAATTCTACAGGTTTGGTGTGATTTTGGTCAAATGCAGGCCTCTTTCAATAAAAATGTATGATTTCGACGTGTTTTCAGCCTATTCCATAAGAATTCTACGATTTTGGTGTAATTTCGGCTATTTGTGAAGAATAATAAAATTTTTGTGTGTTTTCGGCTGACTTCCAGCCTTTTCCAGTAGAATTTTACGTTTTTGGTGTAATTTCGGTGAAATTTAGTCCTTTTCCAATAAGAGTATATAATTTCAGCGTGATTTCGTTCAAATATTTTTACCCGTGCTGACACAAAATGAAAAATTAACTTTTTCGTTGAATAAAACTGACAATAAATGAAATAAAATATATTTTTTATGGTTGTGAGCATGACTAAGCGAAAAAAAACTGAAAATAATATAAATTTTGTAGGTAAATGAAAGTACGATACAAGGTCTTGTGTCTTGGGATTTAAATATATGGTTGAATGTATATTTATATGTTATGTGTACTATATGGTTATTACGCGTCTAGATATTATAAATTTTATCATACTTGTCAGTTACAACACAGCTCTATTCATAGTCGGTATATATAAATATATACAAACATAAATCGTAAAATGTGGTGGTAATTGTATCGATAACCGTGAGAGCCCGAGTACTTGGTTTTAAGCGCTCGGCAATTCATTCTAATGCAAGTAATGGAGAACCTTTTTATTTTATACTTTTATTTTATTGCTCATTCGAGTGAGATCAAGTGCAACGTCTGTGCTCTTGCAGTAACTATTTTTTTTTATTGTTATTTCTTCCTCAGCTCTTGCCACTCAATCGGCTCAGAAAATAAAAAAAATATTTTTAAATTTATTATTTAATAAATTTTTTACGCCGATTAAAAATGCCAACAAAGTAAAGATCTGGAATGGATATTCGCCCATAATAATAATCATCAGCTGGGATTGGTTTTGCTGATCATTACATAATAAATAAAAAATTTTCATTGATGAAAACGAAACCGTGATTTAGTAATGGGAATATATATTTATATTTGCGGTTAAAAAGGGATGGTTTTAAAAAAGAATAGAAATGGGATTTATAAAAGACGAGTATTTATTTATAATGTATAGAGGTGAGCCGACAGTGCTTCCGGTGGACACCACCCGGAACACAAACTCACTAGAGCGTATATATCAACTGGACAGAGTAATTTATCCCATAGGATTTTACCTATAGGCATTTTCTTATTACAAATTATTCACTCATTTTTTATAAAAAAATTTTTTTCTTCTCTCAAACTTTCATTTATTTATTTATTTAAGTCCCGGAAAAAAATTGGCCCAAACGAAAGTAATTTGACGTCTCAGTGGGCGGGTTTTAATGATGACCCACAAGATTTAAAAATTCAAATTATTGGAGCATTCCCTCGTAAATTTTCTAAACGTAAGCAGCTTTTTTAAAAACTGGTAGCTGTGTAAAAATTAACCATCTGGTTAACGGAGAGTTAACAGTTATTTTTTTAAAATTAAATTGTGTTCCGCTAATTTTAAATGGACATTAGAGCAGATAAATTGGTTAGTGTCGGGACGTTGGAGGTAAAAAGTTAATAAAAGAAGATGGAATTTATGGGTTATTTGTTTTTGAATAAATGATTATTGTTATTAGATAATAATGAAAATAAAATGTGCTTAGAGCGAGAGCTAGCCAGTAGTAAACGGTCTAACGAGCGGGTCATTTTAAAATGGACCTGATCTATGTTAAATGAGAGCTATTATCGACATGACATCCTGCTGGCATACTCTGACATTACAGATAAATTAAACACGCAAGCCTCTCTTACTTGCTATATTTATATACACAGGTCTTGCGAAATATAAAACAATTTACGAGTTTAATTCGAATAATAGTTAAATAATAGGCTTTTAAAAATATTTTTAAATTACTGTTATTTGAAATTTTTTATAATTTCATTTTTAAAAATATTAATAAGCTACACTCTCATATCTCTCAGAAATATATAATGAAAATGATAATTGAAAAATATAAACAATCTCGCGGTATGTACAATAGCTGACGGGTGAATTCATCGTGGCATTTACTATCTTTATAGACAACATTCTAGTTCCGGTTTTGTTTTACTTATTTTCATTATGAAATTATGAATTTTCTCACGGGTTTTATTATTGCCCGTGAGATATCTACTACTTTGACCTGTAAACTTGACTCACACAGTAGCTTCACTTTAACTTCCTCGAGATTATTATTATCATCCATGCTACCAAGATTTAATTATATGCAGCTATTGTATGTAATTGGTAAATGTCAAGCGCAAGAGTTGTATATTTGAGTATGAAAAATAACTTGATTTTACTTTCTTTAATAATTTGACTTTTTTGACCTAATTTACGACTGCTATTATTTTTTTTATCTACATTTTGACTTTGTTAACTTTATTTTGGCTAAAGTTCATTTTTTTGACTCGAATATGAAAGGAGAAAAATTTTTTCACCGATACTGAGACCTGGGTCTAGATTTTCGATCGATTTTCTATAGAAAGTTTTAGAGGACCATCCTGGCCACAATTGGGACGTCTGTTGGATGTTCGAAGGCCTCAGAAGTATCAGACAAGTCGTTTTGTAATCAAGATTTTTATAATTAACCTATTTTTGAGTCATTTATTATGAATCTTAATTTTTGAATTACGGTGAAAATATTGGTCGTATTAAAAAAGTTTTTAAACAAAAGTTGTAGGAAATTTAATTTTCTAAAAAAAATATCTCTTATGATTTTTTCTTAGGGCGAATAAGAAAGCTGTAATTTAAAAATTAAGATTTTCATAATTAACCAATTTTTGAATCATTCATTATGAATCTTAATTTGTGAATTACGGTGAAAATATTGGTCGTATTAAAAAAGTTTTCAAACAAAAGTTGTAGGAAATTCAATTTTCTAAAAAAAATATCTCTTATGATTTTTTCTTAGGGCGAATAAGAAAGCTGTAATTTAAAAATTAAGATTTTCATAATTAACCAACTTTTGAATCATTCATTATGAATCTTAATTTTTAAATTACGGTGAAAGTATTGGTCGTATAAAAAAATCACAAGAGACATTTTTTTAATAAAATTAAATTTCCTACAACTTTTGTTTGAAAACTTTTTTGCCAAGACCGATATTTTCCCCGTAATATCAAAAATTTGAACTACTCATTTCAAAATTAAGGCAAAAATCTTCTCTATTCATTACTTTTATTTATAACAATAACTTTCAAATCCAATTTCTCATTTTTTAGTCCATGGTCACAACAGAAAATTGTCAAGAGTAAAAAAGAATTTTTAAATAATGTCTAGTTCCATTTTTTATCTTCTTCTCCCATCCCCCGACTCCATAACTAAACATTATGGAGAAAAAAATTCTACTTAATAGCTCATTTTTTCCAGGTTCTTTTTATTACCGAGATTAGTCTTCTTAATCACTTAAAAAAAAATGTTTTAATTGGGAAAAAAATAAACTACTGATAATAATAGTTTCAACATAAAAAATAGAATAGATAAATTGATGATCAAAGTCAGGGTAATTAGTAGAGTTTGTAATTAAACAAAGTAGTTATCGCAACAAGAGAAGTAAAAGGGGACAGAGAACAGAGGATGCATGCAGGCGACAATCCAGAAAAAAAATCTCAAGATCGAATAACAAATGAAGAGTAAACTGGGATAATTAGACCAGAATAGTCCAGAGGTCTTAATGAATACCGTTATACATTAGCCGATTAAACGTCTAATTACAGATTAAATAAATTTGAAATTAAATACAAAAGTAATACAATTATTTAAAAGCAGGTATCAGTTTCAAACACTCGTAAATATATTTATTTAATTTATTTAATGATATAAATTATAAGGCAGAAAGTATTTACGGCAGTAAAATTGTAAGTAATATATAACAAATTTGATGATTTGAAATATTATGTTATTAAATATATGTTTACGTTTACAGGAAATTGATTGGACTGCGAGATGATACAGACCGGGTAATATAAATGATTTCACGGTGTCTATGCTCTGAAACTTGTTACAGAGGCTTCAAGATCCTCTCCTTCACCGTTGACTGCATTTCTAGTTAAGCTCACGTCTAGCAGGATAATTATCCTCGAGCGTAATATCCTTGATACTATTATTGACCCTGACGCATTTTACCCGACCGAGGCAAGCTCTGAGCAACATCCTCTTACCCGGCCTTACCTCAACTTTACCTCGTTTGTTACAACTTCCTTGCACCTTTGCACGATCTCTTTTATATAAAAGACAAGATGATGCTGCTGCAAGACCCTGGGAAACTGAAAATTCCTTCAATACTACGAGCCTCTTATGTAATTAACCGATTAACATTCTCCAGTCAGAATAGAAAGGGAAGTTTAACATAAGTTTTATTACGCGACCGAGTGCTCGTCGCGCGACCCAAGTAACCCAAGCGACCCAGGTTCGAGTCCCGGTCTCGGACTCTCGCGACAATTAATTCTTTTATTTTTTTTTTTTAGGAAAAAACTGAATAGCTGATGATAAAATTTTTTTCTCGGGCACAAAGGACCAGGTGTCGACTGAGGCTTCAAGGTCTGATATTTTTCTACATATGAAATTTAAAAAACTTGTATAAATATAATAAAGTCTCATATAATTTGTATGCAGTAAACATCTGTGTGAAAGAATGCAAACCGAGGAATGTTCGATTGATGACGCGTGCAATGCAATCAAACAACACAATGCAGGTGAAGTAACACAAGCAACAATACATAGTTACATATTTTAATAATACATAATAAAATAAAAACTAACGACGCAATAAAAATAAACGAAGCAATTGTTAAATAATTAATTAACAATGAAGATTTCAAATAATAAACAGACTATCTTATCGCGAATCGGCTAAACCACTTCCGGCTACAGCTTACCAACACTTACTTGCATTCAGGTAAATATACAATAAAGCTACAGGTGAAAAATATTCTTTTGACTATTGAATTATATGTTATTCTATTCGTTAGGTTATGTTTCGCTGACGGGGACAGAATGTGTCTACGAGTGTAAATCTGCAGATATATTTTGTTTGTATAGACGTAAGACGTGCTGTATTATATGTACAGTATATTTGTATAAGTATTCCCAAAAGGCCGTTGCACTCACATCACGGACTCTCGACAACTCGTTGGCCCTGCGTGTATAGCGGTACTCTCTATCTCTCTCTGGGTTTTTATATTTTTTATTCTTTTTATTATTCTTTATAATTCACATGTGAACCAACACACCGCAAATGTGTTTTTGGTCGTGGGACGATGAGTGTAACATGAGAATACTTGAATTACCTGTACAGCATTACTGTATAACTTTCATTTTATCTGATTTGAATATATATTTCTGTCGCTAATTTAATCTGAATTATAATTATATTTTAATTAAAACAATAGTACATTTTTAACAATTGATTTTGGGTAGAATTTTTTACCGAAAAGGCTAAAACTCACTGAAATTACTCTGAAAACGTTAAAATTTTATTGGAAAAGCCGAAATTTCGCTGAAAACCCACCGAAATTTTGTTATTCTTAATAATTAAGCAGAAAATTTTAAATAAAACCATAGAACTTTGAAAGTTTTTTATTTTCGGGCAGTTTTAGTCCTAATTGTCGGCCTAGAAAATTTTCGGCCTTGTAATATATGACCTGGGCCTTTTTCGGTAACTTTTCGACCAGCAATTCGAAATTTTTCAAATAATTTAAATTTTTTTACCTGGGGTAATTAAAAAAGTATTTAAAAATAATAATTATTTTTTTTTGAAGAGCTCTAATGAGTAAAGATACTAATTAGCGTTAATCAGCTGAATAGTAATAAATAGAACTGTACACCCGCCTCCACAGCAACATAACCATGAGGACAGCAACATAAGGAAATAAAAAAGAATGTATTTATTGGGTCATTACATCTTTTTATCAGTATTTTTCTTTTCCTTTTGCTTTTCCTCGGGTATGATATTTATTTGCTCTTTTCGCCACCGCTCAGAGTAATCAATTATATTTAATTCAGCTTTCGTACACAGAGAGTGGAGTGTAGGAAGCCCCGTTAACTGTGGATGCGTAACAGTACACCTCGCAACACCTGTTAGACCATCTACTTACTTCTCTCATACAACTACAACACCCGGACTTATTACCTAAGACATTATTTTACTCTTTTCACTCGTAAAACACCAGGTAGTAAAATACCTGCAGTCAATGAAATTTTTTTATTTTATTTATTTTACTTCACTGTCTGCTTCACCGTCTACTTGACTATCTGGAGTCTACTGTCTCAAGTTTAATAAATTCTGTATACTATAGTATAAATAAATAAATTTATAAATAACTATTTACTCATTGATAGAAGGATAATTTGTTGACGATAAAAAAAATATTTTTTGTACTATATATAATAGAAAGTATTGTTCTTGTATGACACATGAATAATTTATTCATGACTATGTATTTTTTCGAACTTAGTCATCATTTTTCTTTAGCTCATTCGTGGAATATTGAAGTAAAGAAAAAATTTATTTAATTATCAATTATAATTAAATGTAAAATTATTACTAATATTTTTTTTTTTATTGAGAAATTTATTTATTAATACCAAATTTGATTTTTGAAAATAAGTCACAAAATTTTTCTATTTTTTTATAATAAAAATTATGAGTGTGAGTGTAGCAGACATTAGAAAAATTTTAGATTATTAATAAGTGGAGTAAATAATGAATAAAATAAAATTTTGAAAAAATGCGCATTTACAAAATTTTGAAATTAATAAGTGCATTTTTTATAAATATTTTTTTTTTAATTATTTACTATATTTATTTATAGTTTAACATATGAGTGTGAATAAAGCAGTAATTGGACAAAATTAAAATTATTAATAAGTTGAGTAAATAATTAATAAAATAAAATTTTTAAAAAATGCACATTTGCAAAATTTTGAAATTAATAAGTGCATTTTTAATAATTTTCATTTTTTAAATTATTTACTATATTTATTTATATTTTTAAATTTGACAATTTTTGCAAGAAAATAAATTTAAAAAAAAAAAATAATGGATTATTAAAATAAAATATGATGAGGAAAAAAAATAGATGACATGTATAGATATCTCATGGGATGACGACAAAGTATCGTTGAGAAATATAATAAAATCTAGAAAATAAGAAATATAAGGAAAAGGGAAAGATGATCACGATGGTGGCGACTGAATCACCCATCAGGGATCTTCATAACATCCTACAGCTATAATAGCGTAATAAAAATAGCAAAAATAATAATAATAATAATAATAATAATGGATTATACACATAAATATAAAAATATAAATATAATAGTTTGTCGTAAATGTATAAGAAAATTAATTAAGTAAACTCACGGTGTAATAACGATAAAAAAAGCAGACCGCTAAGTAGGTCAAACGTTATTTCCGGTGTTTTTTTTTCATTTTTGTTTTCATGTTTAATATATGTATCTCTTGTGGGGCATGATATGATAAAAATCGTCTCGTCAATGTTTCTGGTTTAGGTGAACGCGAACTTTTTTTACCGCAACAAAGAATCGTTTCTTTTTGTTAATACCACTGACGTCAAAAAACAAATAGTAATAATAATAATAATAATAATAATAATAATAATAATAATAATAATAATAATAATAATAATAATAATAATAATAATAATACATAATAGAATTATTATTATTTTTATTTTATTCAATTCATTTAATTTATTGTACTGATAAATTCTATTCTATGTCCGTCTGTAGTTTCAAGTTAATTTATATTTTTATGAATAAAAAAGTCCAAGGCTTCGCTTGTGTTTTATTATCGATACTATTTTTACCACCGACCACTTTACCCGCAATACAGAATTTAAAAAAAAAATTTCATTCTCTAAAAATGCGGAAAATTTTTTTATATTAATACTTCAACCAGAGGAATTTTTAAAATTTAAAATTAGCGGGAAAAATGCGTCTAAAGCCAAACAAACTTTCATGCTAACGAAATTTAATTTTAATTTAATTAAAAACCTCAAATTATCCGATAAGATAAAATTGAAATTTTAATACAAAATAAATAGACAATGAAAAGTAATCAGTCTGACCTTGTTTTAAATATAATTAAATTTTCGTCATAAAATAAAAATTTCTAAGACTTATTTAACTCATAACTCATTACACAATTAATCATCTTGCATTTTAAATTACGCAATTGCTAAAGTAGAATAAAATCACGTCCTTGCAACAATTGCAGAAAAAAAAGAAAAGTTGATAATACCAGAGATCGCTGACTTAAATTAAAAAGAAAATCATAACAATAACATATTTATCGTCGGACGTCATAAAGGTCAATATCAACATCCAGATAAAATAATTGTCTGTTGTTTTCTAAAATAAATATGCGACTCATAGCCTTAACGAGAATAAATTTGATTTAAATGTCAAGTCATTTCTAACGGGCTGGATCCCAGCTGGTTAATAACAATAATAATAAATAAATAAATAAATAAATAATAAGATTGAAGAATAAAAAAAGCAACTCACGGTCAGGACTGGTGAAGTAGCCCCACGTCGGAGTTGCCGTTGCCGCAGATTGCAAGACAACCGCGAGAATACCCAGGACCAGAGCACCCGCGGCCCCACGAGCTGCCAACGCGCGATGTTTTCCTCTTCTGGGATCGGTCGTAGTGGCAGCGATCCCGCGCACACCTTGACGGTTTCTCGTATCCGCCATTCTTCATACCGTTGTCCTCAATTATTTCTGTCTTTATCTCTCTTTACAAGACTCCAATCTTACAATAATATTTACTCTATTTATTTTTATTTAAATATTTATTAATTCATTAGTAAATAATTAATAGTGGCCTTTAACAAACCAGTTGATTATTTGCTGCATTAAAAACCAGTGGTTGGCAGCCTGATGTCTAGTAAAGATCAAAATAGAAAACTTTCTCTTTACCGACCTCGCCAACGGGCACCGCAATCTTCCATTACACCATATAATAAATACTATTACCAAGACCTGTATCGACTGTCTTCAGAGTATAACTATCTGGCAATATTGTTACTTTATATTTCAGTATATCTATTGGATATTTTTCAATATTTCTTATCGGACAATACCATTGTCATTATAAAATTTAGCTTACGGCGAATAACGCACAGATAAATTTAAAATGTCTATCAAAAGTAACATATGAGTGAGTGTACTTCCTATTTACTCAGTTGTACAAGCGATAAAAACATTTCATAAACCACCTGACGCACATAAATTCCTGCGTTATCACAGAGCCTCTTTTACTTGAAAAATCAAGCTACTGATTATCGAAAATTATTTATCATTCTCTCTCGCCTTCTTCTCTATGTCTACTCAGACTATGGTAGGAATTTTTACGGACTTTCGATTTTAACGATCAAAACAAAAAGAGTTCTGTCTGTGGGTCCTCCAGCGATTCCTAATATCCTTTTTGAGGATCTAACACATGAGCCCTCGAAGATATCCGCAGACTCTTCTTCTTCTTCTTCTATTTCTTTTTATTCTCGTTCTCCAGGATATACAATATACAAAAACCGGTTTAGCTTAACAGCCAGGTAACTTGCTAAAAATAATTCAACTTGGTGTACCGGTAACTTCTTTTCAGTACTATCTTCCGGGACGGTCCTTACCATTTATCTTCACTCAATCCACAATCTTAACTTTCACATCCAGACTTCCTGAAACAACAGAATCCCTGATCATTGTCAGCAATCATCAGCCACCTCAGTATCCAACACACCTAAATAAACTATCGGTTTCTATTACCGATTATCCTCTCTACACACATCTTCGTCCTTATGAATCTCCAGTCATAAAAAAAAATCCCTCCGAACTCTCCATTGACTCTCATGGTCCAGGATTCTCAATCGAAGATCTGTAGTCGTACAATAACAAGTTGTAAAAATTTTACTGCTTTCTCATTCCTGCCTCATCCCTTGTTTACCCCGTGAGACTCGGCTTCGTCCTTTTTACCGGCATAACAACTCAACTTGTCTACATATACACATACAGTATAAAATATACTACACCAACAACATATATATTGTGGTATGTAGGTCGTGCAGGTAAGCCCGATACGAAAGACCAAATCGCGAGAGAGATAAAATATTATACAGGAGTCGTACGCGCCTTCCTTCCTCACAATTTCCCTTCGCCCGTTTCTTCCTCACCTCCTTCGCCTCCTACTCTTTATTATATATATACACATAGACATATAATACATACATTTAGCGACGTATGCAGTATCGTACAAATATGTACAGTGTATGTACCCAGGTTATTGATCACAACTTCTCTATCCTTAGTTACAACTTGCATCTATTTCTCATTCTTCGACCAAAAACTTATTTTATTATTTTTACTTTTACTTTTTATTTATACCTGGCCAACAGACCCATCGATAACAAACACTATTATTATTTAAATCACTTGTTATGGGTAATAAACATTTTTAAATTTTGCTAATAAATAAAAACATATCACATTGCTATTGAAATTCACGTCACTGCTTGATTGATTTTAAATTTGACACAGTTATTTTTAAAAATTGACGACTTATCAGCATCGAAAATTGGAGAAATAGACAATACGGACGGATTAAGATTTAAATTACAATAATTACAAACACTTGTTCGGTAGGAGAGGGGTAGTAGCGGCGGTGTTATTCGGTGTAAAATGAAATAAAAAAAGTATATGTATTATGATAATGTTTGTACCTGCGCGCAATGTAAAAAGGTAAATTTGGAATCGGAGACGCGTGTTCGCGAGTCTGCGCGTTAAG
Source organism: Microplitis demolitor (assembly GCF_026212275.2). Lineage (NCBI taxonomy): Eukaryota > Metazoa > Arthropoda > Insecta > Hymenoptera > Braconidae > Microplitis > Microplitis demolitor. Next base: position 23,390,931 of record NC_068545.1, on the reverse strand, counting down.
GCACACTGACGAGCGGTCTCTTCCACAGCACTTAACTCCGCCGCGGCCAAACTCATACTCATACTCGTACTCATACTCAGCTACTCGTAACGTAGCAAACTTTCTCGCTCTCTCGTATAGTACTACACACCTTTACTTCTTTATACTTCTTTATTCTACATACATTACACTAGTTTACAATTTATCTTTACATATCACAACTTATCTGACTATTTATTATCAATTCATTTTATTCTTTACTCCAAAAAAAATTATCAATTTTTTATCATAAAAAAAAAAATTATTTTTCTGCGTAGTAATTAAATTTCTAATAGAAAAAAAATTGATTTCGTCCACTGACATTTAGATTTCATGTCAATGAACAATCAACGTGACGTCACGATCAGATTAAAAATCTGGGTTTGAAAAATACATTGAAAAAAAACATTTATGAAATAGAATTAGTGTTTAGTAACACAGGGTCACTGATGTGTGTTGAGTGAAGGGAATAGAGAGGCAAGTTGTATGTTGTCTCATATCGTAAATTTACATACATGTATACAAGTATGAGCATGAGTATTGGTACCATGTACATATTTATATAGATACATATGTGTACACGCAATATTTTACGACGAGTTTTCAAGGTTACTAGCGTCCTCCTGTCCTCTCATAACCGTCTCTTACGCAACGCATACCATAACTCGCATCTTTGCTGCACGAATATCAAGATGAAAATAAAAACTGATAGCTCGGATTATTTATACCCTTTTCCGCGGATTATCACAGCCATTACGGTACTAGTTTTTTTTTTTTTTTTTTTTTGGTAAACAAAGTCAGCAAAAAAATGGTAAAAAAAAATTATGGGCGGAAAATTACTTATTTTATTCTAAATAATTAGAGCGTTTAATGAGCAATCAGTAGCATGTGTTTTATTTATTTATTTACTTTTTTTTTTTTTTTTTTTTTTTTTTTTTGTTGAAGGATTGAATTTGATGGAATTAGATAAATAATAATATTAAGAACTGACATTTATAAAATAAATTGTATTAGTAGTTTATAAGAGTACTCCTCGTAATTTACTTTAAAGCAACACTTGAGTGGCGTACCGAGTAAATTGCTCTGATGATACGTGCTCGAGATTGATCATAGACATTTTATACTCTCACTCAATCCACTAAATTTTTAATTTCACCTCATTTATTTTATTTGACACGCTATCGACATTCTGTAAATTGAAATAACGTTAAAAATTTTTCACTCATGGGTGACTTGATTAAAAAATTCAAAAGAAACCTTGAGGAATTTAATAGTAAACTAGAAAATATATAAAAATGTCCTTAGCCCAATTATCGCGTGAGTATGCATTTGTCCGTCAATTTTTATTTTAAATACTGGGAAAATTGGAAAAGTAGACTTGAAAATGAGTGAATAATTGTACATGCATGCGTCGATATGTGACATGCAAGTAAACTTATGGCATGTGTAGATATACTGAAGACCATACGCCTACGGTATACTATTGTGTCGTACGATTGTCATGTGAATTTTTTTATCTTCATTACCGAGTCACCGTTACGTCGTAAAAATCTTGTGACTGCAAAACTAAAAAGTTAAAAATATAAAAACCTGGATTACAGATACGTAAAAAGCGACATTTAATTTTTTTTAATTTTTTTACCTGTAAAAGTGCACTCTGAAAAAATAATAAATTTATTGTACTTATTCAGAATGCTGTCATCGAATATCAGAAAATAATAACCCAAGGAATACTTTATTTATATAAGTAAAGTCTTGTATGAAAAAAAAACTAAAAAATCCGTTTCTTTGTACTGAAAGACGGGTAATTTTTCTTTGTTCTTTAAAAAAAAAAAAAAAAAATGAAATAGTGGATATTGAATGCAAAGTAACAAAGTATATGTTTAGTGTCGTCTGTAAATGACAAGACTTTTGCCGGTTGATTTGTTCGCTGCATGCACGAACGAAAGCAAGTCGTCGAACCTGCCGTGACCTCTCAGCTAAACGCCAACTTGTCCATGTTTCTCTTCCTCCTATCTCTTGCCAACTTATATTTTCAATTATTTATTATTATTTTATCTCTCGTAGGCATTTTTCACAAACTAGTCTTGGATCGTAGATCAGCAGGATTTACCGAGTCCAGTTATTGCTGATTCATATTTAACTCATCCACACATAGATGCGAATTAACATACATAGATCCATGATGTATATTAATGCATATATATATGTAAAAAAAAATAATAATTCATGGCACGTAGTCAAGGAAGACAGAAGTAATAAATTTCGAGACTGCCAAAAATAATAGCGTCTTCCTGTTCTTGTATTTGTCTTAAAGACAATGCAAACATTTGTCTCCAACTTGGTATACTGTACAAGTAGTTCAAACACACTACAGCTGACTAACATGACACGCCACACCTCGAAAGACTTCAGTAGGTTAATTTTGTTTATTTACTTGTCATATTTTTTTTTTTTTTTTTTTTTTTTTTTTTTTTTTATATACTGGATCATCTGCGCAGATACTGAGCGAGAGATGAGCTGAGATCTTACACCTTCTATCCGACATGGCCTGAATCCCATTGCTGACATCAATGTAATCCAATAACTTTCTGAGCGTCATTAATTAATATGACACCATTAATTGTAATTAATTATCAAGTAAAATTACGTGCTGGTAAAAAAAATTACGATGATTTTGATCACGACTCGGGATCGAAAATTGATCAAGCTCCGGACTCGAGTGGATAATGATCTGGAGAATCAAAGAATGGAAGAAAGTCGGGGATAAGTAGTTTGGTTTGAGGGTGTACGCATCAATGTGACATAAATAATTTACGACAGAGAGTGACTTTAAATTGAACGTAGGTCGACGCCGCGGGGTTAACGTGGTTAACCTCCCGGAGTGCCGGAGTACAGCGAGGCGAGCGTGTAAGATCGAGATCTCAAGAGTTACGTACCCGTTACGACATATCATAGTATTGTATTATAGGTACTGCCTCGAGGCGACGCTTTGCATAGATCAGCACACGCGATCCTTACACTATCGTCGGCGCACCACTTCCTTATTCACGAGATTTTAATTGCCCACCATTTCGTTAAAACTTCCAATTTTTAATAACTACCAAAAAAAAAAAAAAAAAAAAAAAAAAAAAAAAAACATAATAATAATAAAAGTAAATATCTAGAAGTGGGGCTTCAACTTTAGCCCGGTATATTTTTTTTAAATCTTAGGGGACGAATTAAAATAATGAAAAAAAAAATAAAAATTAATTTTTTTTATTAATGAGTCAGTTTCTTCTTTGGGATTTTTTGAAAAAAAAAATTTCAACTCTGTAAAATTGACATCTTTGAGTTGCCAGCGGTAAATCTGTAAATTTGACAGTTTTTCCTGTAATTTTGACAGAGTCTTTTTTCCATGAATGCTGCAGGATAAAAAGGACAATAAAAACAATGGATTTGAATGAGTTTTATATATTTCCATAAGACATTACGTGTACATCCACCTTCGCAGGTAATAATATAACATTTATAATAATACAATATATATTCATTTGTTTTTTAATATTAATATATGTATATATATATGACCATAATAATAATTATAATTATATATATATATACGTAGGTACGCAGTACAGTACATAAAGAGGTATATTTATAATTGTTTATCTTTCCATTCAAGTCAATCTGCAGCGATATTTAAATGCTTTGATCCTTGATATATATATATTTATATATATCTATATATTTATTTAGTTTAATTGTCTAGCTCTCGTATCAGCTAAGCCCCATACATTGATTTCAGTACCAGACGAACATCAGATTTATTGTATACATATAAGTCTATACCATGTTATTATTTTTAAATAATCAAAAAGTGTAATTACCCTAGTATTATTTATTTCATATATTTATTTATGGTTACATGATTAGACAATAAAGGTCACACTTTAGGCCATAGGTAAGGTTTTTATTCCAAACTCATCGCCTAAAATTATTGACGAACCTCGAGGTAACATTTTTATCCCCCGTGACTCGGAATTTATTTTTTTAAAATTTTAATTTCGACTTGAACGCTACGATTTGATTGAAGAAGTGGCTGGATACATCTCCAATCGAAAGGCAACCTTCGGTGTCGATTTTTAAAAATTCAAATCCACATTTTAAAAAATTTTTTATTACCAATCTTTTGGCTGTCAATTTTGAAATTTTACTACCGAGTAACGAGGAATTTTTTTTATTTATTTAGACGAGTAGTTTAGTAGAGAACATCGATAAAGATTCAATAGATTTAAATTAAATTCGTTCAGTACATTGATAAATATTAAATATTTTTTTTTTTTTTTTTTAAATATTCAAACAAACATTTCATATTTATGTCACATATATAAGTCGTCACAGTAAATAGCATGCAGAAAATAAATTATCCTGATCAAGGATTTTCGTTGTGGACCAGCGATAATTTTACAATTTTTATTTTTTTTTTTTTTATTTTATTTTATTTATTTTTTTTTTTTTTTTTTAATAAACAATACACGTGTCCATAAATAAAATAGAGCCTTTTGAGAAATAAATTTAGAATAAAAAAATATTTATCGTAATGAGAGCTCGTGATATATTTAAAGAGAATCTTTAGGTTTTAAAAATATTTATCGTAGTGAATGAGAAACTCGAAGCTGAAACAAGTCTTGTGGGATTGAGCTGTATTGCAAGAGCCGTAGATAAAATTTTATTTGACTAGACGATTAAAATTTATTGGTAAGAGTGAAAAGCGGCATCATTTTTATAGTTAAGCGAGATGAGCCTGAAGACCTCGAAATGCATCAATTATTATTATTATTGTTGTTGCTATTGTTATTGTTATTGTTATTCATATATATATATATATAGATATATACCCAGGGTAGTTAGTAAATTTATCCCCATTTCTGGAAGAGACCTACACGCTGACAGCGACAATTTGAGCCCCACAAGTTGCATCGACATGATGAGCTGAAGCAGCAGTCGTTTGGTCTGTGGTCGCAGTTTCCATCACGTCGGATACAGCCTCGTCTGAAGACATACATATACGGGGAACGTCTACTCGAGATTAAGGAAGTCGAGATAAAAGATGTTGTGACGTTTAATAAAATCGTGAGCTTTTAAGCCATGCCATTATTTTATGCCGTTTTTTAAAATTATCATTCCGTCAACATCTCGGCTCAGTTTTATTTTATTTTTACTGAGCTCCGTCAGTTGAATTAACATTTTTTAAAAAAGCAATAACCGAGATGTTGGGTTAGTTAAAAAATAGGCATGAGCTTTGTCGAAAAAAATAAGACGTAAATTGGGTTGGAAGAAAATAATGAGGCGTCAGGGGAGTGTCGATGTAATAGGATTTGTTTTATAAATATACTCACTTTTGCTGTGCAACACGCATTATATCTTCCAGAGTATTGTCTGAGTAATCTGAAGAATCAACGGGCATCCCATCCATCTCTGCAATGAGAGCAATTAAGTTAGATTGCACCGATAAATTAACGAATACGGAATTTAAATCTATGGAATCAATTTATTATTTAAATAATTATTATTATTATTATTATTGATATGAATGTTTATGGCGTAGTTTAAAATGTATGAGAAATAGATGCAATAGACAATTAAATAACATCCTACGCAAATCTAAACCATATTTTTCTTATCCCTTTCTTTCACACGTTTTATAAATTAAACTCAACTAACATGTAATTAAGGTCACTGAATATTAGTTTAATAATAAATATATATAATTAACGTGTTCTTAATTAATAATATTAAAAAAAAAAATTATATAAGAGGATGAATGATTAATTTTTATTTATAATTTTTATTTGAAATTTTGATTTGAAATTTTTATTTAAAATTTTGATTTGAAATTTTTATTTAAAATTTTGATTTGAAATTTTTATTGCAAATTTTTATTTAAAATTTTGATTTGAAATTTTTATTTAAAATTTTGATTTGAAATTTTTATTTAAAATTTCGATTTGAAAATTTTATTTAAAATTTTTATTTTAAATTTTGATTTGAAATTTTTATTTTAAATTTTGATTTGAAATTTTTATTGTAAATTTTGATTTGAAATTTTTATTTTAAATTTTGATTTGAAATTGTTATTTAAAATTTCGATTTGAAATTGTTATTTAAAATTTCGATTTGAAATTTTTATTGCAAATTTTGATTTGAAATTTTTATTTAAAATTTGGATTTAAAAGTTTTATTTAAAATTTTGATTTGAAATTTTTATTGCAAATTTTGATTTGAAATTTTTATTTAAAATTTTGATTTGAAATTTTTATGTTAAATTTTGATTTGAAATTTTTATTTTAAATTTTGATTTGAAATTTTTATTTAAAATTTCGATTTGAAATTTTTATTTAAAATTTTGATTTGAAATTTTTATTTAAAATTTTGATTTGAAATTTTTATTTGAAATTTTTATTTTAAATTTTGATTTGAAATTTTTATTTTAAATTTTGATTTAAAATTTTTATTTAAAATTTTGATTTGAAATTTTTATTGCAAATTTTGATTTGAAATTTTTATTTAAAATTTTTATTTAAAATTTTGATTTGAAATTTTGATTTTAAATTGTTATTTGAAATTTTATGGCATACGTGATTCTGTTTATATTAAAAATAATAATAATAATAATAAAATCGTGAAATGATTTATTTTAAAATAAAATTAAAAATCCAAGCACGTAAACTCTAGTGTGGTGTTTATCTCTTAAAGATCCTGTCATGATCACTTGTAAATAATGTGAAAAAGCTTTTTGGTTTAAAACTAAGATACACATTACTTGTTATATACCAGCTATAAAAGCTTATTTTTAATATATAACACAAATACCCAGATAACTATGTGATACAAAAGGAATAATCCGCAACACACTCCCGTATTATGACACTAAACAAATAAAATTTTTTTTCCTAAGGCTTCCCCGATTCCAATCCCCCTTTAATTATTTTTCACTTGACTACATATTGAATAAATAAATATATAGTGGGACTCAAATAAGAGCGCGTTAATTTGAATTCACTCGATTCAATTAATCGGTTTTAGTGTCAAATTTTCTTGTGTAAATTTTAAAATTAAAAAAACTTTTTTAATATTTACTATTTACATATTTTACTTTTTTGTATTTAAAAGTTTCTTCGAAGTCACTAAAAAAAAAAAATTGACAAAGAGAAAAATATCATGAGTTTTTTTTCCGGAGTAAAAATAAATGATTAATCTTGAAAATATGTTTGGAAAAAAGTGTCTTGACAAATGATCTCTCAAAAAAGTAATAAGAGAGATAAATTAATATAAATTTTATTAGTTTATATCTCAGAAAATAAATGAAAAGTTCTCTCGAATCTGTACCCGAACGCGTGTGAGAAAGTTTCTGCAAATGATGGGCTAGAAGAAAAAAGTAAACAAGGAAAGTGCAAGTTCTCGATAAAATAATGAGGGTAAAAAGTCAGCAGATATAACTGTGTCCAATTGATAGAATGTCATCTGTTAAATAAATTAGGTCTTGAGGATAAAAAATAAAAGGTCAAGTCTGTTATCTTGCTCAAATAAAACCACACCCTTTTACATTATCTTTTATAGTTTTTTTTTTCACCCTAAATTAGATTGTATTTTTTTATTTTTTATTTTAATTATGTCGAGAAAAAAAAAAATTAAAAAAAGTGAATTTTTACTGTGGTACTAAATAACACATTATGCAAATACGACATCACAAAATGTATACATATGCTAATTTTAATTACATTCACAAGTTTAACTGCAGTGTAGGAAAAACATATATATATCAAAATAGTACCAGTGAAACTGTAAAACTCAATTACACATTAATTACTACTTCAAACATCGCGCCATCAAAATAAAAACTGATGGCCCGTAAAAATAAAAATTTTTATTAAAAAAAAAAAAAAAAAAAAAAAAAAAAAAAAACAGTAAATCTCTATTTGAATAATTAAAAGTGCTGCGGACATTAATATCATTTAAAAAAAATATATAGAAATTTACTGAGCACCAATTTAATAGGGTAAATTTTTTATAAAAGCTCAAGTCGATTTGTTAAATTATCCGAAAAAAAAATATGAGTAAACAAATACCGCGATATCATGCATCTTTGCATTTTACTTTGTAAAATCTTTTCCGCGTGAATTAGAAAATATAAAAGACTTAATCGGGTATATTTTTTTTTATCAAGATCCCTTAATATCGATCCTTTCTTTTAATAAACATAAATTTTTTTATTACTGTCATTTTCCCGACACAATACAGACTGATATTAATATTTTATTTAATGTGAGCATTAAAAAAAAATTAATTTTCTACTACGCAATTAAATGTTGCGAAAAAAATAAATTTAATTTAATTTTTTTTTTTTCAATAATTGTAATTACACAAAAGATAATTAATGGTTATATAAAGTGGAGTCAGTCATTAAAACAATATGAGACTCGAATAACGTCACGGATAAACAAAAGCCGAAAATAATTGGACGAAATGACAATTAATTTTAATGGGATTAATATTTAAATTAAAAGTTTAAAGTCGCATTACAATATTTTTTAAATAAATTATTATTTAAATTAAATGTTATTGCGCAGTTAATGATGTCTATTTAATTGTATAATGATAATGACAACATTTTCCATTGATGTTCCATGATGTTATTCAGTCACCCTTTCTGGTCGCTTGACTAAATAATTGACTTTACGCGGCTGTAAACGCAAATATTTAAATTGACAAATTTACCCCGATGACGTTCGTCATATTTGAATACAAGTAAACTTTGTAAAGCAAACTCAGTGAGTTTTAAAATAAACTTTTGATTTATGGGGTTGTTTGACTACACATGTACCTAATCTACTGTTGATTCAATTCAAAAGTTTGTGGCCTCGTGACATTCCCACACAATATCCTATTTATTTTTTTAAATTTATGACGAAAATTTAACTTCTGGATTAAAAGTTTTTGATGAATTTTAATATTAAAATAAGTCGTTAAGCTGCTTTAAATATAAGCCTAATAATTTAAAGAGTTAAATTTTTTTGAATAATTTTAAAATTAATTAATTAATAAAAACTTACCTTCTTCAAAATATGGTCCGGCATTGATTGTTACTGCCAAGACACATAAAATAAAAAAGAGACTGAAAACACTAATTTTCAATGCCATTTCAAATTTATTTAAAAAAAAAAAATTAGGTTTTTTTTTTTTAACTTTTTAGTAATGAAAAAAAATTACAAGCGATCTGTCAAACACTTGGTGGAGATAAAAAAAATTTTTTTCAAAAATATTATTGGCAAATAATCGAATGCAGGGATAACGAGTCGCTACCGCGAGATCGTACGGGGTGCAAGTGAGTCTCCGTCGAGATGACGACCCTTATATAGACCAGAGAGGCGTGGCCGCATCGTCGGAAGGACGAGGGGTGCATGCTGGAGTGTAAAGAGCGGGGGCGAGAAATGTTGTAGGATTTGCCATAGCATACCGGGTGTCTTAACGTCTACGCGATTCAAGGGGGTTAGTTTCGACGAGGACAAGGCAACACTGTAGTTCAAAAGTGACAGAATAGGATTTTAACTTTTACAAGCCAACTTTGCAATGTTACACTCGATTCTATAGATTTTAGTGCTACTGCTGTAAGAATTATTTCCGAGCCAACACTTTCTTATTCTATTCTCATTCAACACCCTCAGCAACTGGTTGCAATGCAACTGGTACTTCTCAGTAATTTTTATATATTACCCTTTTTTTTATATTTTATCACTAATTTATTTTCATCCTAAAGCTCGAAAAATATTCAAATAAACTGATGAAAGTGAAGCTTTTTTTTTTTTTTCATAAAATTTGCATATAATTTAAAAACTAAAAAAAAACCAGCCAACTTTTATATAAAATATAAATAAATATTCAAAGTATGTGTACACAGTATATATCGTGATTTTTTTTTCCGTATAATTGTTTGTTTTCCTTTAGTTTGAATAGCACACAGTATTCAGTGGGCTTACAAAGGCCCGTCGAAAAAGATGTCGAGTCACGTCGCGCGGTATAACGAAATTCGGTGTTGAAGGGAAAAAGTGAGATGAAAAAATAAAAAAAAAAATTTCTACCCTCGTGGTCAATGACGTACATGCAAGTTATTGAAATAAAGCTTTAATGAAATATTGAGTTTGAAGATAAAAGCCACTAAAAAATTCATACGTGAGAAGTTTGACAATGGGGTATTTAGAGTGACACACAATAGCCAAAATAATTTAACAAGATTTTGGTTTTCTTTAGCTTGGATTTTTACGTAAATAAATTACTTGTGGATTTCATATGACAATACATTCACTGAAATAGAAACGTCAGGCAATATAATCATATATATAAAAAGCTTTATAGCCAGTAGATTATTTAGCTTTTAAATAGAGAATCTATTGCTATCTATTGTCGTGGGATTAATTCAATGACAAATATCAAGGGTTCATTTTATTGTAAAACTATTTTTATAATAATTAAAACTATAAATTATTATTTATATATACTAAAAAATAATTATTTTGAAATAAAAAAAAAAAAAAATCGGATTTTTAAAAAAATTTTAAAATAATCATAATTTAATTTATTTATTTTAGAGAAATTTATCATACATATTTTCTCTCATAATTTGTATTTTAAGCCATCATACAACATCAAGGTCGTGCAACAAGTTGCCTTGACGTCACATCACTAAATTCCAGTTCTTTTTTATCTGTATATTTGAATTAGCCCTTGAAATAATTTAGTGTGGGTGTAGATAACAAAATTTTTAATTGATTCAATTTATATCATTGTTATTACAATTATCTGCCCTATAAACATCAATAACAATAAAAATAATAATAATAATAATAATAATAATAATAATAATAATAATAATAATAATAATAATAATAATAATAATAATAATAATAATAATAATAATAATAATAATAATAATAATAATAATAATAATAATAATAATAATAATAATAATAATAATAATAATAATAATAATAATAATAATAATAATAATAATAATAATAATAATAATAATAATAATAATAATAATAATAATAATAATAATAATAATAATAATAATAATAATAATAATAATAATAATAATAATAATAATAATAATAATAATAATAATAATAATAATAATAATAATAATAATAATAATAATAATAATAATAATAATAATAATAATAATAATAATAATAATAATAATAATAATAATAATAATAATAATAATAATAATAATAATAATAATAATAATAATAATAATAATAATAATAATAATAATAATAATAATAATAATAATAATAATAATAATAATAATAATAATAATAATAATAATAATAATAATAATAATAATAATAATAATAATAATAATAATAATAATAATAATAATAATAATAATAATAATAATAATAATAATAATAATAATAATAATAATAATAATAATAATAATAATAATAATAATAATAATAATAATAATAATAATAATAATAATAATAATAATAATAATAATAATAATAATAATAATAATAATAATAATAATAATAATAATAATAATAATAATAATAATAATAATAATAATAATAATAATAATAATAATAATAATAATAATAATAATAATAATAATAATAATAATAATAATAATAATAATAATAATAATAATAATAATAATAATAATAATAATAATAATAATAATAATAATAATAATAATAATAATAATAATAATAATAATAATAATAATAATAATAATAATAATAATAATAATAATAATAATAATAATAATAATAATAATAATAATAATAATAATAATAATAATAATAATAATAATAATAATAATAATAATAATTTTCTACATTGATTATTTAAATATATAAAAGACGATGAAAATTAATAGCTAACTTTATAAGTATTCTTATATATTATTGAAGTTTAAGAATAGCAAGGACATTAATTGAGGGGGTGGATGGCGGATGAGAGGCTTCAGAAGTTCCACTGCATCTAGATTGAACAAGTTTCCACCAGGAATTACCAATACTCTATCAATATTTACCTTCACTTTACATTTCAAAGTTTTGAATAAAAAAAAAAAAAAAAAAAAAAAAAAAAAACATATTTTTCTACCAATCAAAGAACCCAGAAAACTGTCGCAATAATTAATCCATCGTAACTTTATTAATTAATTTCTAATACTCATTAAAAATGAACTTCCATTAAAAAGAAAAATGTAAATTTTAATTAATTGACGTGTGACAAAAAATATATATATTTGATCATGTCAAGTTTATGTTTCCATCAGAGAATTTGTGAGTGTTCCGATGAAACAAGAGCCACCCGATGTTAAGGCGGCCATGAAATTTGATGTTGCTATATAATTGGCATTTATGATATGACGAGCTCTTGTATATCTAATTTCAATGATAACTCTTGGGTATAATGGACCACCTGAAACTATAATCATTAGACCTGGATTGTCAATAAAATTTAATTATTCAATTCATTTCTCGTCCACCCGCCAAAATATCAAAATATTAAATATTTCCATAACTTCCCGTCCGCTGACGTTTAATCCATGTTTGCAATGACGTGGGTCTGCTTAATGAACGGACGTTCCAATTAGCAAAAGGCTTAGGATTAAAATTTGAATGAATTATTTTTAAAAACAAATCAATAATCATTTAAATAGAGCTTTGATATTTTGAATAGACGAACTTCTAGTAGGATTAATATAAATATATACTGTCGCCATAACTCGGGAGTCCTCGGTACAATTCCACTTGCAAGTATTTTTAATTGAACATCATTAACTTTTATTTATTTAATAAAAATAATTAATCAATTATACCGACAACTGTTTGATGTTTTTGTTTAATTGAATTAATTGATTGGTCTTAATTGAGCTACACAAAAAAAAAACAAGTAATTCGATATCAATTTTGATCGAAGATATATATATATATATATATATATATATATATTAATTTGCCAATTATTTAAAAATAAATTTGTCTTCTATTTTTGAAACAGCCAATTTATTTTATTGATTTTGTTTTGTTTCAAACTTTACTTTAATTTTGACAAGAAAAAATTTCATGTAATTTTTTGGTTATTTTGTATTTAAAAAAAAAAAAAAATTTAAGGTAATTATAAAAAATAATTTTGAAAATTTAAAAAATAAAAAATGGCTATTGACACAACACTCACACGAATCGGTTTGACATTCGTCAATGCTGTGTTACATTACATGTTGTACAGATTCGTAGTGTTCTTCATAATAACAACCAAAGACGGAGTTATTAAATTTTTGAAAAGCATTATCGAAAATAAATCACAGAAACGATCGATCGGGACTTCTAGCATCGAATTAATAACACCGAATTCTCAAGCGATTTAATTTTTTCTGTACTGGTGAGATTTATTTTTAAAAAAAAGTTTTAATTAAATGGATAACTTATTAATTAGATTTAATTAATAGCAGGGATGTCTGATCTTTTGAATACATTCTCGACGACAAATAGCAACGACTTTAGATGGCCTTACCAGAGACCGCTTTTGGCGATACCGAGTCAACCACCTAGATTTATAAATAAAAATTCAAATTTATATCAACCTCGAATAGATCCAGACGAATGTAAATGTAATTATCATAATATTGAGACTGATTTAACCAGGTAAAATATAAATTCAAAGTTATTTTTCAACTCTCAATGCTAATTTTATTCAAATTTATGAACCAATAAATTAAACATTTAAATATACTATAGATATAAAAAATTATTGGGTATTGAACATCACCTTTGCAATAATGTCGTCAAAGTAAATCGTGAAATAACGAAATTAGTCTCGAGTATGTTAGAAAATTCAGAAAACGACGATCAAGTTATGAAAAGTGTTTATCAAATTGCTCATCAAAAAGGTACAGTAATTGGAATTGTCTTAACTCTTTTTACCCTCACGTGGGTCTTTATTCTTCAACTTACCCCTTTGACCCTCTGAACCCAAGAAAATAAAATAAACTCGAGTTCGGGGTCATGACTTTAAAACTTTTCAGGAAAATTTCCCTGGGGAATTTAAAACTCCAAATATCTCAGTAACTTTTTAGTTTTTTAAAAAAGTACAAGACACCTTTTTTTTAGAAAATTTAAAGAGCTACAAAAAAGTATCCTTGTAGTTTTTCAAATAACTCAATATTTCCAGAGATATTTCCAAAAAACCAATCACATTTTTTGATAACTTTGAAATTTTTTATGAAAAATTATCAACTTCATTTGCTAACATGAATATATTTTTTAAAAATTTAAATTTTGATTTTTTTTTTTAGGCAAACCAACAGACTATAGATCACTGATGGCAGCAGCGGATTCGCCAGTTGGATTTCCGATAGAGCCAGAGGTTTTCGAGCTGAAAGAAGCTTACAGAGATCCTACGAGATTCAGATTCAGTAATAAAGAAATACCGAGCATCCAACCAGCGAAACCAATCGATTTCAAACGAGGTAACCGAACCCTCGGATCATTACTAATTAGATAATTTATTAAATTAATAAAACAAAAATCTCCTGATATTTCAGTACCTGAAACTTTTGACATGTGGAACAAACCGTTCATTGGACGGTCCGAGTACATGGACACTATCAGCAAACTGGGATCGAGTAATTTGAAACACTACAAGCAGTACCTCGAGCCCTGTCCGTCTTCAAGACGTCGATGGGGTGATCAGAATCTTTAAAAAAAAAAAAAACATTTATTTGCATTGTAAATTTTGGAAATAAAAAAATTTGAACAAATGACTGACATTCAAATTTTCTAACCAATTAATCAGTTCGTGGTTAATATGACCGATGAGTCTGAGGATTCGGACGCGACGTTTCTGTCGGAGTATAAATTGAATTTTATTAAGAGGACACAGAAAAAAGTTCAAAAGTAAGGAGATATGTAATAAATTTTAATTGTTTAAATGAATTTGCTTTGGTTGTTGCGAAATTTAGATTTCTTCCTTATGATTGTTACACCATAACGAATGATGATGAACAAATCGATCCCCACGTGGCTGCTCAATGGAAACTGAGTGACGAGGAATCGAAAGCGTTGATTGACAAAATTATTTTGGAAAGACTCAAGTCTTCTTACGAAACAGCTTATAAATATCCAGGTAAAATAGAATAACAAAATTTCGGCCAAATATTTTGACCTGCGGGTTATTACAAAAATATATAATAAAATACTAAAGACATATATTTATTTTGAATTATAAAATTAGGAACTAGTGAAGATACTGAGTCAGAAAATTTTAAATCTAGGACAGCGGAATTTGATAGCGAATATAAAAAATATTTAAATGATTTGTATTTCAAATCTAGTGAGGGAACAACTTTGGCAACCCCTTCAACAGCTAAACGAGGTATAAATACTAAATAATTAATGACAAAAATATAATTACATAAGATTTGATAAATGTAGTTTATGGAAACTTGCGGCCAAGATTTTTGCGTCGAGTTCTATCAGTTTATCAAGACACTTTTGGACGAACTGCTGCTGAAATAATACTCAAAAAATAATGTTACTAGAAATAGAAGACGAAACGCGTGATTTTTTGACGACTTACAATAAAGACTATCGGGAAAAGAAAATATCTAAGAGAGAAAAAATAATTCCAGGGGATAGTGAAAACTATGTAGAGAATCCCGAAAAGGTATCATGAATAAATAAATAACTTTGAAAAAAATTATTTACAAATTTATTTATATAATCTTTCAATCAATATTAAAAGCTATTATTTACACACTTAATATATTAATTAATAATAGTTATTGTTTAGATATTAGACACACCAAAAAGTACTATTGAGCAAGTCAAAATACCTGTAAAAACAATTTATCAGTACGATTTCTGTTCGTTGTATCCACAAATTAAAAATAACAATAAATTACTTTTGCCAAATGATTGGATCGTTCCAGAAACAGTTTACAAATATTCATTCCGTGATTTAAATCACTTACAAGGCTTTGGTTGGACTCCCAAGCGTCCAATTATTGAAAAACCCAAAAGTAATTTGGATCCAAATTTAAAACAAAGAGAAATTCTTAAAGTGACGTTAGTAAAAAAAACTCAACTCTATTTTTTTTAATCAATATAAAAAATCATACAAAGAAAAAAAAATTTCTTAGCGCGAAAATTTTCTCTAATCCTCAGAAAATTTAAGTATTCACTTCATAATCACAAATTTTTTTTGCGCCAAGAATTTTTTTTTTTTTTCTGAGTGGAATTGAGAAAAATTTTAAAATTTTACTTTTTTAGTACTGGCGACTCAGAATACGCTGCAGTTATCAGTGAGACTGGTAAAAAGTTATTCAAATAAATTCCAATATTTGATTTAAAAATTTTTAAACATTCGTCTGTTTATCTTAAAAACTAATTTGATTATCAATGAAATTTTAATCATCACTAAAAAAAAAAAAAAATAACAAATTTGAACTTGAATTAAAATTTTACTTGTACATTATGATAAATAAGAAAATAAATTTATATTACTACACTTTTTTGTTCTATCTAATTGATAATTTACTTATGTAATAATTAGTATTTATTCAACCCCACGCGAAAACTAATATATTTATTTTACATTGTACGTATTTATGCCATCACTCAAACATCGCATTGATTTTTACATAATTACCAAAAATTACAAATTAATTCTCAGCCGATAATTAATCATTTTTTCAGTACACAAGTACCCAAATAATTTAAAAGAAAAAGCCGACAATTAAATCTCAATTAATTAATAAAAAAAACTGTCATGGCAAAATGCGATGTTCGAACAAATAGAAATTGTACTCAACTAATTAGTAAAGAAAAAATTAATTAATTAATTGAACTAAATCTTAAGATTAATTGATTGCAGTTTTTTTAAATTTAATTATTTTTTTTCTTTATAAATTTGAATTATCTATTAAAAATTTATCCTACAAATGTAATTAAAAATAATAGTAATATACACTTATAAATTACGATGCATTCACATTAAAGTCACAGTGCCTATCAATTAATTTTACGTTAACTTTGAATCGATTGATCGATCGATTTTTTAGTACAAATGAAACCTAAACAAATACAAAATCACGGGCCGCGACTTATGTACATTAATTTAAATAACATCTTATTTATTTGTTTTAAAAACTCAGACCATAGTTTTAAACCTTAAATTTATCGGATGAAAAATTACCGCCTCTGCGTTCGATAGCTCACGGGAGCTGAGAGATTTAAAATTTAAAAAAATCTAACCTCTCAACTCCCATATTTTTGGCTTACTTATATTTTATAAATATACATAAATATTTACTTAATTAATTAATTATTTTATTTTTAATGTCTATCCGTCACTAGTCCATCCGAGATCATATCTGGTAAGGACGCGCCGCCTCCCGTGCTCTGGAAAAAAAAACAACAAATCATTTTTTTTTATGCTCATCATAAATAAATAAATTTAATTAGAGAATTACTTCAATAATGATCGTCGATGTCATATTATCATGATGCTGATTTGCTTTTGTTGTTAATGGCATTGATCTCATTGAATTTAAACTATTAATAAAAATAGTAAATAATTAACTAATTAAATTTTTAACTACTTAATTTAATTACGATTAAAAGACTTACTTTCTTTTTTTAACCTGACCGGAGTGAAACCTTCCACCTTCACCGCGGATCCTGTTCATCGCATGCCGATGTCGCGACTCGTGGAGATATTTCTAGTTAACATACAAATAAATATTGAAATTAATTATTAATTATTATTATTAACATCAACAATTAAAAATTAAATACTAACGGGTCTTTCTTTAGGTATTTTTCCTTCAGCTTCAAGCTTAGCGCGAGCTTGTCTCCGTTTTAAGATCCGCCTGTACTGTTTCGCATTGACATAAAGCGGCTCTTCTTCCAAAAACTCAGCATTGGGAAGCGCGACTCTTTGGAACTGCGTCTGTCCACCATTGCCAGGTACCATCTGAACAAAACCCATAATAATTAAATTTTTAAAAAGTTACTATAACAAATTAGCAAACAATAAACCAAAAAATTTATAAAATTACAAAGCAAAGATTTTAAAAAAATATCTATTGCAATTTTTGTCGCTCTATCACTACTAGCCAATATAAACTAAAATATAGTGACTAATCAAGTGCAAGAGACATTTCAAATCACCATGACAATATTTCCTGCCTGAGTTGCTGATGTAGGACTGGAGATCTGCTGGACAGGAGAAGCTGACGCCGTGGTAGCGGTTGCTTGCGAGGTTCCCGCGATCTGCATCAGGTTCCCATTGATATTTATAACTAAATAAAAAAAAACAATGACAATATCAACTGTCAAAACAATAACATTGATATTTAAAGTAAATAAACAGGCAACGAACAGTTACCAGTAGGCTGCGCTTGCTGGACCTGGCTGTCTAACTGAACAGGTTGATAAATATAAGTCTGTCCATCCGGGGTTTGAATTATTTGCGGTGTCTGAGGCTGCTGTATCACTAGCTGCTGTCCTCCTCCAGTCAACGACGACATCGGCAGCACCTGGATCTGTCCATTGGGACCCGCGACTTGGATTGCCTGCGGTAACATCATCGCCTGGCCTCCTTGTCCCATCTGGACCACTTGGACAGTTCCTCCAGCTCCTCCAACCATCACCGTTTGCCCCTCTCCCAACTGTTCCATCTTTTATTTGTACTATCTACCAACGGAAAACAATCACTATCATACTTGTTGCTGATAACTTTTATTTTTTCATCACCGGAAATATGCTGGGAATTAATCAAGTAAATAAATAAATAAATAAATAAATAAATAGAGGCTCGGGTAATTCACCTCGTAGATTATCGCACTAAGTAACCACACCGTCGACGGTAGGACAAGCCCACACCTGTGATCAACTTCTAGGACACACGTCATCCTGATATCGTTATATATTTAAATAAAATAAATAATTATCACGGAAGCAGCAATCAAGTGGCACTTGGACAGTAATAATAAAGTTTAAATTTTTGAAAATAAATAATAATTTTGAGTTTTGGTAAATAATAATACTGAGAAATGAATGATTGCAGTGATTGTGTGTACGAGAACATGAAAGTTAATGTGAGTACGAGTATGAGTAAAAATGGCTGGCGTTTGTCGGGCATTTTATGAACAAAGTGACGCGTATGAGGTATAAACACTCGCGTAATAAACAGCGAATAATATTTAAGGTGGCAAAGTTATTAAAAATAATGAGATAATGGATGTTGTGTGACAACGTGATCACTTAGCCCGCGCTTAGTGGTATATACGAGTGTTCGATAATTTGTGAACTTACATTGGATATTTTCGTGGGCACTTTCCCAATGATTGGTCGGCAAATTGAGGACCAATGGTCGGCGATACCGAGTCCTCGGCCCTTGTGTATTGGTGGCACTGAAGGGGGGAACCTGCCAGTACGATGCCAAGCTGATGCAAGACGGGTCGATGCCCCTCCGTAAACTTGTACCTATGGCCAATAGCGACTCTTTAGTTAGCAATACTATCCAACACCGACATTATTAACACTACCAACACTCGTTTATTACACCACCAGACACGAGACACTAAATTTCTCTCTCTAGACTCGCGTGTTTCCGGTTTCGCCAGCAGCGACATCTTCATCCGAATTTTTGCCGCCAATTTTTAAACGCACGCGCGTCAATTCAATTATTAAAATATTGAATTCATTTTTTTAAATATTTAATATTTTGAATTTATGTCATACTTTTGATAGATTATAATTTAATTATAGTAATTATTAATTTTTATATTTATTTATCAAAGTATTTGGATTTTTAAATGTTACCACGTGCTTCCGTTTTTAAACGCTAGCGCCATCTTCGTCAGAACTCCCGCGTTTTTTTAAAATCCCAAGCGCGCATTAGAATTTTTTTGATAAACAAAAAAGATAATTACGTAAATTATAATTAGAGGAACTTGAGTAAGATTATAATGAGTTTTAATTGTAATTAGACATTGAGTTGTAATTAGTAATTACAATAATTGTGGTTATGTAAAAATACTAGTTAAAAAAAAAAGCGGTTTGTGCAAATGAGTGGAAAATTCAAATTATAAATTATAATTATTAGGAAAAAAAAAAAAAAAGTGCCAGACAAAATTAAATATGACGTGATCACAAGGACAATTGGTCCCATGGTGTAACGGTTAGCACTCTGGACTCTGAATCCAGCGATCCGAGTTCAAATCTCGGTGGGACCTGGCTCGTTTCTTTTATTTTTTCCCTCCGCGCCAACAACCGTGAGCTCATAATTATTTAAAAGAAGATAAAAAATAAAAATAAACAACTTGAGAAATAGCAAACGTCTGCTGAAAACGTTTGCAAAAAAAAAAAATAAATATGATTGAAATACGGAGTAAGATGGCGCCACATTTTGGCTCTTGACGCGAGTATTTTTTTACTCATCATCACACGTGCGCTTGTAGTGTTTATAGGTCAAGAATAATTTTCATCTAAAATACAATACACTCGGTGAGAATAAGATGGCAATTAAACGTACAAGTACGAATAAATTGGTGGTAGACAGACCAAAATAGTTTGTGCCCCTGGGCTCTCCAACTAAACAAGTCTGCTGTCGGCTGCCTGATCATCAGGTACTTTATTATTTTATTTATTTTATTGTAATTATTAATTTTACTAAATATTAACTTTTAAAAATATCTTACTAGTTTATGTTAATAAAAAATGGCCTGTACCGCTCAAGATGATGGACCTGGTAAATTTTTAAAGAAAGGGACAACTATTATCTCTGCCACACCATTCGCATTTATTCTAGGATCTCTCCATAGAAAGGAACGTTGCGATTATTGTTTCAAAAGGTAATTATTGTTGAGCGCTTAAAAAAAAGAACAATTATTTGAAAATTTGAATTTCAGTGGCAAGATATCAAGATGCTCGGGCTGTCAGTACGTTTACTACTGCAGCAAAACTTGTCAAAAAAGAGGCTGGTCAATTCACAAAGTAGAGTGTCCGAATATAAAACGTGTGCACCCGAGAATTGTACCTGACGCTGCTCGATTGATGGCCAGAATAATTATAAAATTATTTCAGATGGGTAAAAATGAACGGGGTTATTACACAGCAACTAAATATCGTGTCTTCAATAATCTAATGACACGTAAGTTATTTATTTAATCATTTAAACTGTCAATTAATTGATTGACAGATAGATGGAAAATTTATTTGGCCGTGAAACTTTTTGCGGCCATCAAAAGCCAAAATATATAAATGATCGAGGACTGGGTCACTTACCTTTTACAATAAATAATCATTAACTAATTGATCTCTCGATAAATTACAAAAAAAATAGTATTTAAAAAAAATTGCACCCATAGTTTTTTAAATTTTTTACATGTGCATATTTTTAGTTTTTTTTTTTTTTGGTCAGTTAACTTCGTGATCGGTGATACCAAGGTTTGATAAATAATTTATTTAATTTTAGATGCGGAGGATATAAAAAAAAATGTTAAAAAAATGGAACACTTTACGTCACTGAGTATGGTCTTGTTTGAATTCTTACCGCAAGAAATAATACCCGAGCCCAAAAAATTGCTGGAGATATTTGGACGTATGAGTGTGAACTCATTCAACATTCTTGATACAGATATGACCAGTTTAGGTGTAGGTATTTATTTGGGGCCTTCAATACTCGATCATTCTTGCAAGCCAAATGCGACAGCTATTTTTGAAGGCACAAAGCTGCTTATTAGAACTCTGTGCGACTTAGAGTCCCTTGATTGGTCTAAGGTAATTATTGTGCTCTATACTTACTCTTGGCAAATTCAGTTGCTACCTGAGTACCCTAAGATACTTAAAATACTAAAAATAATTATTTTCAGATATTTATAACGTATATAGATTTACTAAAAGACACAAAGACGAGGCGCGAGGAATTGAAACAGTCGTACTTCTTTTTGTGCGAGTGTGAAAGATGTAACTCACCAGAGACTATCGAAATAGCTGCAGCATGTCCTAATAAAAAATGCACAAATCCATGCCTGCCGTCACTCAACGAGTGCAACAAATGCGGGGAAAAATTAACCGACGACTTCATTGATAAATTTAATAAAGTCTGTGAACTTTCGCTTTATCAGTTGGACAAAATGCAGTCCATGGCTTGTAATTATCCACAAATCTATTGAGTATTTAATTAAATATACGTTGTATATATTTTAATACATGGATTTTTAATAGATTTGGACGCAAGTAGAATGTGTTTGGATAAGCAAGAAGGAATAGTACATCCGTATAATTTACTTGCTGTCCGTACGCTAGAAAACGCCGTAGCAGCAGCCGTCGACTTGGATCGCTGGGAAGAAGCTGAAGTTTATGCAACAAAATTAATTCCTAAATATTTGTAAGCATTTTTTTAACATTGAAATGGTAAAAATCATAGGATAAGAACGAATTTTGAAAATTTATTTATCGAAAACGGTGTAGCGAATAGATTTGAAATTTTAACAGTGATCCTTTTTTTATGACTCGATAAAAACAATTTCAGAATTTTGGTATTATTTTGGACATCGGTATCGAATCTCCTTAAATTAATCTGGACAAGATTTTAAATTAATATTTATTATCTATAATAATTATTAATTAAATTGTTTATTTATTTAATTTACTAGATATTATTACGGCGATTCACATCCAATGACTGCCCAGATGTATTTTTCATGGGGTAAATTGCTGTCACTGCAAAATAAAGGTCTTCAGGCACTGGAAGTCGTCACAAAAGCCGCGCGTATGATTGAACTGACCTTCGGCCCGAACCATTCAAAAGTTAAATACGAAGTTAAACCTGTACTGGATCAATTGGTCGCTGAATATCACTTATCGATGCAAGCAATTAGTAAATAATGATATCTATTTAAATAATAATAATAATAATATTTTATAAAATTTCTAAGTCGTTAAAAAATAAAAGAATTGATTAAAAAAATTATAAAATCTTACTTTTCTTTATTAAGTAATACATTATCTTGTTTTAATTTAAAATCTATACAATGAATATTTAATATTACTTAGAAACAAGTCGCTTGTAAAAAAATTAACTCCTTGAATATTAAAACCCAAATTTGGTTTTAATTTTTTGACAAATATTTTAAATTAACTTATGGCTTTTTTTTTCTTATTTCAATTTGCTGGAGTTTTTATCGTCGTAAGAACTTTATAAATTTTTGAATATCAAATCAACAATTATTTTATTTGTTAATAAACGAGATCGTCAGTTGGAAAATATTTAAATATTTCTTTAAAAATCAATAAACAGTCGAGTATCTACAGTACGAAAAAAACTTAGTAATTTACGGAAAGAAAATTTTGAAATTCTTATGAGTAAATGTAGCAGTCATCAGATAAGTTTAAAATTATAAATAAATCGAGTAAGCAATTAATTTTAAAAATTTGAAAAAAATGGGCATTTAAAAAATTAATAAGGGCATTTTTTATGAATGTTTTTTAAAAAATTATTCACTCTAGTTATTTATAATTTTGAATTCATCTGATGCATGCGACATTCAAACTCATAAATTTTCCGATCAGTGTCTCAGACAAAGATTCGAATCAGAAACTTAATGTACGGAAATGGTAATAAAGTTTACGAATAATATAAAAAGTTATAATTAAATATTTTTTCTTATAAATATGACCTAAGCTCAGCATCTACCGCCAGTTTGTTGCTGATAGACTTCGATGGTGTCTCCTTCCTCCATCTCCAAGGAGTACGGGGTGTCGGCTTCGTTTATCGGCGCCCCGTCAAATCTAAAACGCACCAACGCGATGGCTAGACCCTGGAAAGTTATGATTTCGTCAATTATGATAAATTGTTTATATTATTAATGTAATTTTATTATTTGTTGTGTAAACAAATGACTTACGGCACGTTCGCAGTAAGCATTCATGAGTTTTCTTAGCGGCGTGTGTTTTTTTATTTTAAACTGCACGACAGCACTGTCCTGACCAAGAACTTTCAAGTTGATGTGCTCGGACTCAGACTTGGTATCCTAAAACAGTCAGTAATTTTAAATAATTATTCATTACTTGATAAATACACACGAGTTTTGTAATAATTTTTAGGTTAGAGATTTTTACATTTTTTGTATCCGCCATTGTGACAAAAATACTTATAACTCCACAATTAAATTGGTTACTTTTATAATAAATATTATTGTCCTTTATTGGATTTATTCAACTATAAATGTATTTATATATTTATTTGTCGATTTGTTTATTGTTATAAATAACACAAATCCCGCTCTTTATATCGCAACACAACTCATATTTTCTTTGGTCTCACTTTCATCGGCCTTTTTTTTAAACTAGAGGCCGCTGTTTGAATTTTTGGCGCGTTTACAATTTTCGCGGGAAATTTTTAAATTTATTATTGCGCTCTCAAGCTTGTAATTATTTATTTTATTAATTACTAAAATCTTTCTAGAAAAAAAACGCGCGAAACAATTTATTTTCAAATTTAAATTATCGATTACCAGCAATTAACTTTTTCATAATTTATTTACAATAAATTAATTTCATTAAAATTTTTAATTAAAAAAAAAAAAAATATAATCGGTAATTTTTACATAAATTCAAACAATTATTAAAATATTTTCCGAAAGCAAAACTCAAATTTGAAATTTCTAAAATAAAATAAAAATTTTAATTTTATTCTGTACTAGAAAAAAAATGTATTTTTCATTTGAAACCCACAGTATAAAATTTCAAGTCTAAACTTGCAGACTACCCATAAATCTTTTATCGAAACCATCTGCTAACATTTTCTTTCTTCTCACCCCCGTAATCCGTAAGTAGTAAATTTACTCTCACAAATACTCTTGCATCTTTACTCATCCATGTGTCATTCACTTGTACAATCTTGCACTTCTACTTCCTACACCCAACAAAGAAAAAGGTCTTCGGACTTTGGGTCAGGTACGAATGTTACTCATTACAAAACCCAGGTAATATTTAATTCAAAAATCCCATGCGCTTCAAATGTCGCGGTACGCAGGCAGGTCGCGCATGCGCAGTAGCAAAACGTGCGTACGTGCCAGCTAGCAGATCTTAAGCCAGTGCCCTAGAGTTTGCAAGCAGGGGGGCGAGAGGATAAAGTATCAATCCCAAGTGGGGGTTTATCCATCTTCCATCTCCAACTCCATCTACACCATCAACCATCTTCAACACAGTGATATGTCCTAGCAACTACACACGCAAGTGATAGTGAGTCTCATTAAAATACAGTAATTTACTCAAAAATTTTAAGAATTCAAAAATAAGTTATTCAGCACGAGTTCTCCTACAAAATAAACCAAAAGTTGTGATCGCGTGGCAGTATTTTTTTTTCCTGAATCATTGAAGAGGTTGTTATTGTCCTCACTATCATCCAGTGCTCCAGCTCCGAGCTATACCGGGTGGTTTTAAAAATAAAAATACAAGATGGTGTCGAGTATCAATTGAACTCAGGAAAAATAAATTTAAAAACCAAAACCCAACAATAAATCGATATTCAAACAAATAAATAATTGATTGTGTGTCAAGTGAGTGATGATAAGTGCAAGGGAGAATGATGCTAACCTTTGAATGCTAGACAGTGACAAATAATAGTGCGATGTTTTTAAAACTATGAATATTTTAAATCAGTTGGTATTTTATGGTGACAGTTAATTTATTTATTTGCTTTATTATTTTGAATGATAATTATTATATTTATTAGTGGTTTGTAATTAGCAGCTGAATGTGCTGGTAAAAATGGTGATTTTTAATTGAATTTATGTCAATAAGCAACCATCCATTTTGTTTATGCACAAGAACACGCCTCGTTCCGAAAACATGGATCCATCTCTTTTTACTACACACAGAAGATGGAGATCGGTGTGCGTGTGTGAAATTATCGTGATTTACTTCCCGGTTCTCGTGACATAGTACACACCATATACTCTGACAATAATAATAATAATAATAATAATAATAATAATAATAATAATAGTTACAGTGTGATACTAAAGCTCATGCAATAACGAGTGTCTATTGCAATGCGGACATAAAGTTTTTATTTAAAAAATATTTTAAACTTATCGACGATCTATTGCATAAAATAGAAATTTTAAATAATAAATATATTTATTGCACCAACACGCTTATTGGGGCTTAGTTAATTATGATAAACAATATATAAGTGAAGAATTTCATCACGATCAATGAACTACAAAGAAGATTAAGTAATTATTTATACTTAATTTTATTTGTTTAACAACATAATTATGCAATGAAATTTGATTTAAATATTTAAATTATTAAATCACGTGACAATTATATTTTAATAATGAAAAAAGGTATTTTATAATTTAAAAACAATAATTATTCATTATTATTATCATTATTTATTTGTTTTCTCATAAATAATTATTATTTGTTTTGTTAATTTGCTTGATAATTGTATGCGATTTTAAATCATTCAAATTTTAATTCATAAATATTTTTTAAATTAAGTATTTTATTTATTTGTTTATTGAATGCACTAAAAATATTATTTGCTTTTCAGGTAAACAAAAAAGAATGGTCAGTTCCTCGGGGGGGACCCCCCGTATCCAGGTCTTCAGACCGACCTATGAAGAGTTCAAAGACTTCTCTAAGTACGTGGAGTACATGGAGAGCAAAGGCGCGCACAAAGCCGGTCTCGCGAAAGTGATACCTCCTCCCGAGTGGGTGCCGCGAAAAGGCGGGTACGATGTCTCGCAAATGGACTTGTCGATACCCGCGCCGATCTGCCAGGTGGTGACTGGCAAGCAGGGGCTGTACCAGCAGATAAACATCCAGAAGAAATCGATGACAATTCAGGAGTACGAGAAGCTGGCAAACTCCGAGAGGTACGCGACTCCGAAGCACTTTGATTACGAGGATCTTGAGCGCAAGTACTGGAAAAACATCACGTACGTCGCGCCTATCTACGGCGCCGATGTCTCAGGATCTCTTACAGACCCGGATGTTACCGAGTGGAACATAAATCATCTTGGTACCATTCTCGACTATGTAAACAAAGACTACGGGATATCTATTGACGGAGTAAACACCGCCTATCTTTACTTTGGCATGTGGAAAACTACATTTGCATGGCACACCGAGGACATGGATCTGTACTCCATAAATTATTTACATTTCGGAGCACCCAAGACCTGG
The DNA here is from genome assembly GCF_026212275.2 of Microplitis demolitor. Taxonomy (NCBI): domain Eukaryota; kingdom Metazoa; phylum Arthropoda; class Insecta; order Hymenoptera; family Braconidae; genus Microplitis; species Microplitis demolitor. The sequence continues at coordinate 23,363,647 of NC_068545.1, read as the reverse complement.
TACGCGATTCCTCCGGAGCATGGTCGCAGGTTGGAAAGGCTCGCCAGTGGTTTTTTTCCCGGTAGTTATCAAAGTTGTCAGGCTTTTTTGCGGCACAAAATGTCATTGATTTCTCCGCAAATACTTCGGCAATATTCAATACCCTGCAACAAAGTAAGTTTTGGAATTTTTATTTTTTTTTTATAAATATATCAACTCAATGACATTAATAATTTATGTGTAATTAATTTAAATTAAAGATAACTCAAGAAGCTGGGGAAATAATGATAACATTTCCCTATGGTTATCATGCTGGTTTCAATCACGGGTTCAATTGTGCCGAATCAACAAACTTTGCAGCACCAAGATGGGTCGAGTATGGCAAGAGAGCAACTCAGTGCACTTGCAGTAAAGATATGGTCAAAATATCAATGGACACTTTTGTCAAACGTTTCCAGCCTGATAGGTAATTCAATAATTATTTTATTTAATTAATTATTTTATTTATTTAATTGTGTTTAATTGCAGATATGATTTATGGCTCCGCGGTGAAGATATTGGATGTCATCCTGAAGATCCTCGACAAACTGCAGCGCCAATGCCCTCGCAAATGGACCTTCTGTGCAGCAACAGCAACGACAAGCTGCCAGACAGTTACGTCAACGCGCCAAAAAATAAACGGCACACAATTCACCGTAAGAAAACACTTGTGGATACAAATCCAGATCTCAATATGGACGAATTAGTTAACAGTACTGACATTCCTGCAGATGTTAAAAAAGTTCTCCAAGACCTTGAGCTGGAGGAAGACGGGCCCGACGAGCAACAGCTCGAAGTCCTCGAGGACATTTGGCTGAAAGCCGGCGAGCTTGAAGTCGAAGAGGCCAGCATGTATGACGACGGCTACAACAAGAAGAAAAACAAACGCAGGAAGCGCCGGCTTAATCTAGACAAAGAGCGAGGCGGTTTCAAAACTAAAAAATCAATAAAGCCTTCATTGAACAGGAATAATAGTCCTAATGAGGAAAGCACAAGTGTTGACATCAAGCCAAAGTATCTTGACATCATTGGCAGCGCGGTCCCGTGTCTCGTCATACCAAAAATAACAAACTTTGATGGTATCAATTCATCGTCAGTCAATAATGAAACGAAAAATGTAAATTCGTTGTTCAAAATAAAAGAGCCCTCGACGTCTGACTATCCTGTGACTCCTGGTGAGACTCCGGTTAAGAAGAAAAGGAAATATACGAAGCACAAAGCAGAGAATAAAGAGCACAAGAAAGTTGATAGTGGTAGCATTAATGTTAATATTCCTAAGAGAACTTACAAGAAAAAAATAAAATGTATTGCGCCAGTAGCGTCGGTCTTCGACTCTTCCCAACCGCTGGATGTTTCTGATGCAGATGTCCAGCGTAAACTGATGGCGATGCCTAGTCTATCACAAAAATCACACATTAAGACTGAACCCTCTATTAAATTAAGTAGCAGTATCAGTGATACTGATGAAAGTAGTATTAATAAGTCTATTAATAAATCACGTGCATCACAAATTAATGATAATATTGAGGCTTGTATCTCGGCAGTTATATCGCGCTATGACTACGATTCTGACACGTCGTTGCAGGATAAATCATTTGACGAAAGCGTCACTTCATTTATTGATGATAAATCCTCTATTACAACTGACACAGCAACTGACAAATCATCAGCGCTTGGCACGTCAATCGACGAGTCGCCTATCAAGACCGAAACCTCGACAGCAACTGATGATGATTCTGCTGAGGATGCTGAGGACAAGTCGTTTATTAAAGTTGCTGATACTTCATTCTCTTCATCGTCATCCGCGTCATCGCAAACAGAATTTTTTGGCTTCTCTCCAATTAAAAATTCAAAAGAGCCGATAACACTCAGCGCTCCTGTCATTGTGACATCTGGTACCACTGAGGTGAAGAAAAAAAAGTCTTCATTTACTATTATACCGAAAAAATGTTCAACTGCGACAAGAATCAACAGACCGGTGACTATTTATCCGAAAAATGATATTATAAAGGCGCCTAAATTATGCGTACTGACAAAACCGACGCAAATAATACAAGCAAACAATGAAGTCAAGTCTAAATCACAAGACAATGACACTCTCAAAGCAGCCAATGGTCTGCTCGTACTTCAACAGAACTCGAGATTACTCTCCAGTCCAAATGAATCCAGTAAATTTATCAAAAGTAACAACAATAACAACAACAGTTCGATTCTTCAGAACACAGTGACACCCATCAAGCCGAAGGTCACAACAATTACATGTAAGGAAATGCGGCAACACTTGGAAAGATTTAAATTACCCAAGACTACAATAATTTCTGAGAAAACTGACACTAATGACAATAAAATGCTCAGTGTCTTTCAAAGTAAAGTATCCACTCCTGTTTTTCCTGGCTCTGATCGGGTTGACGAGACCAAGAGACCGGGACAGGTTAATTCAAATGTTACATTCACAGCAGAAGACACCCGGGTCGCTACCAAACGGTTCTGGCAGGTACCCAACACCAACACCGTCCTCATAGCCAATGACACGAATTCTCGTGAAATTAAAACAGTCCAAGCGCCTTCAACTTTGATAAGCTCGGCATTGAATACAACTAAAAAGCTATGGCACATGCCATCACCAAATACTGTTGTACTGAGCGCTGATGGTAAATCTTCTTCATTAATTAGTAATTCATTTTCATCACCGTCATCAAATGCTGCTATACAATTTAATAACAATAATAGTAGTAATAATAATACAATAGCGTCACCAACTCCATTGACCTACAGTACGCCAAATAAAAATGGTATTATAAAAGTAGCAGGTAAAACAAGCGCGAGAATGTCTATGGGATCATCATCATCATTGTCACAGCAACACCAGCAGATAGCAATTGGCACCTCACTTTTAAAAGTCGCCCAGCAACAGCAGCTTAAACAAAATTCATCTATAAATAATGTTGAAATAGTAATGCCACAGCCGCAGTATAAAAAAAATCCAGTTCCGCAATTACACAAAATATTACAGCCTACAGCGGTGTCAATTTTAAAACCCCAAGTAATACAGAGTCAATTAAAATCAAATGTAAAACGAACACCTCGTAAAAAGAAGCCGACAAAGTTGTCCCTTGAATCCTTAGACAGTCACGACGATCTAGCAAGTGGTGACCGCAAAATGTGCTCGATAGCGACGCAAGTTGACAATTTGTCACCGCTCAAATTGACCGAGTGCAATGTTAACCAGCCGTCAAACAGCCCGATAATAACGTCGAGTTTTATCAAAGAAGAAGCTGCTTCATCGGAGTACGAACCGACGAGCTATGTAGCGTCGACAGACAACAGTGCAGCGGCTATCAAGTCTCAGATGCTTTTCAATTTACCCTCTAATAAATATTTGTCGATGTCGTACGCAGACTCGAAGATGTCGATGCCGGACATTAAACCAATTATTCCATTAACAACAACCCTGGGATCGGAAATAAAAATACCGATACCAACGAAACCGAGCGCTGTCGGTATCAAGTCAATAAACAGTTCAAAGCCTCCGTCATTGGCTAAAATAAGTGGTGGCGCTAAGAGCCAAACTAAAACGCCGCGTAAACCGCGGACGCCTAAGCGTAAAAATCAGGTTAAAATTGAAGAGGACGGACTCCCTCCAGTATTAACGATTGAACCAAACTACCCAGCTTACAACAATCACGAGTCATTTAAAGCGTCATCTTGTTCGTCCTCGTCATCGTCAATGATGTCACCAACTTTATCATCATCGTCAGCGTCAATGTCCACCTCTACCTCTGCTGTGGCAGCTGCGTCAAATGGACAGTCTCAAGTACCAGGTCATATTATGGACATGCTCTACCCCAATAATCCGGAGCTGGACAACGTCCGGAAGTTCAATGACTACTGGAGCAGTCAGTTGTCACACTGCGCTATTTGCACAGCATTTGCATCCTCAAATAACGGCTGCAATCGGCAAATGCCACAGGACTGGAAGTGTTTCAAGCCGTCGACGTTGCCAGAGAGCTCTCCAATATGTGTGTCATCAAGTTTATTCGCGGCAAATTCAAAAGAACAAGAGATTGAACCAGAAAATAACAGTTTACTTCGCTGTCGCGACTGTCATGTCACCGTCCACGCATCCTGCTATGGAATCACAGTATTACCCAGCGATTTATTTAATTGGGCGTGTGATAAATGCAAGGCTGGTATGGTACAATCAAACTGCTGTCTCTGTCCGATGCGCGGTGGTGCTGTAAAACGAACGAGCGACAGTCGGTGGGCACACATACTCTGCGCTCTGCTGATACCAGGTGTCACATTCAAAGATTCTGTTCACAAAGATCCTATCAACGTTCTGACTATCAAACATGACATGGTCAAGCAGCAGTGCTCGTACTGCAAGCAAATCACGGGTGTGGTACTGAGCTGTCATCTCTGTAGGACATCTTTCCATCCCTCTTGTGGTCTAGTTGCTGGTGCAGCGTTCGACATACCTGCTTATGATTCAAATGAATTCCAGGTAGAAGAGAAATTTTTTTTCTTTACGATGAATTATTTATATCAAAATAGTTTGGAAAAATATAAACTTCTTTGTTCTTAATTTTTAGGTGACATGCCGTGGACATAAAAATGAAATAAAAAAAACGTTTGACATCCGGCAAGGGGATAAAGTATGGGCTAAACATAAAAACACACGTTTTTATCAAGCAACTGTTGATTCGATTGATTCCCATATGTTTTGCATGGTTACATTCAGTGATACTAGTTTCAGCGACAATCTTTATCAGTCTGATATTATTGTGAGTATTAGTTTTATATATTTATTTATTCTACACTGAGCTGAAATTCGAATATTCAAAAATTATCATGTCTACTTAATTATTATTTTAATTTAAAATATTAATTTATTATATTCAGTTGCCTATTTTTTAAATATTATTTATTTTATTTTATTTATTTTTTTTTTTTTTTAGAGTCATGAAGCTCTCCCAATTATTGGAGAAGGTGTCAGAGTACAATGGACAGATGGACAAATTTACGATGGTATTTTTGAAGGAACTAATTCTCGAACAATGTATACTGTAAGTATTTTTAAAAAATTTAAGTATTTTATAATTTATTTATAAAAATGAATTTATTTATAGGTTGTATTTGAGGATGGCTCGCGATGTACTGTAGAAAGTAATGAAATATATACATTGAACGAAGATTTACCGGGAAGAGTACAGTCGCGTTTGGTGAGTTGAGTTAAATGGTAAAAGAAAAAGGAAAGAAAAAATAATGACAACATTTCGATCTCCGGCGACTCAAAATTTTATATTTTTTATATTTTAAAATTTTTTTCTTTCTTTTTCTGTTTGATTTATTTAAAATTTTAATTCTTTCATGATTTTTATTCTTTCTCTCAACTAATTTATTTATTTCTTTTCTTTACTTGTTTACTTTACACAAAAGTCAGCTGCAACTGAAATGCAACATCGATCTCATCTTTATGGCAATGAAAGCGGTGACTACTTCGTAGTGCAACGGAAAAGAAATAAAGTTAAGATTAAAATCTAAATATTTATGAACAATAATAGTAATAATAATAAAAATTAATTAAATAAAAGTAATGCAACAATAAATTATTAAGTAAAATAAAATCATTGAATCGTTTAAATGATAGAGCTAAAAATTTATTAACTGTTGTAAATAATTGTAACTTAATCGTGGGATCTTGTTTGATTCTAGTTGTAAAAAATTGATAGCTAAAAAAATTAAACTTTCTAAATACTCAAGCTTCAATTAATTAACAATTAAATTTTACTTTTTATTTATTTATTATTATTATTATTCTTTAAATAAAATTGAATTTATTTTATTTTTTTTTACGACAATTCATTTTTTTTTAAATTATAAATTATCATTTATTTTAATTAATCATATTTAATAATTTAAAAAAAATGCATAATTGATCTAGAATCAAACAAAATATACTTATATATTTAAGTACCTGTATTATATGTGTGAATTTGCAGTTGATATTATTATTATTAATATGAATGTTTGTCATTTTTAAATTAAGTTAAACCACCAGAGTCATTAATAATTAATTAATTAGAGTTAATTTTATTATTACATTTGCGACTGTAAACAATTTGAAGATTTGAATATAATAATAATAATTAATTAATTATTATTATTATTATTATAAAGTTTAATCTAGTGATACTGTTGTAAAGAAAATAATTAATTTTATCAGTGAGTTTATTTAATGACAAATAATTAGGCTGAGAAAATTAATTTATTAATAAATAAGGAAAAAAAACAATTAAGTAAATGAAATTTTTATGTATAAAGATATCAACTCGTTATTTTAAAACGAGTAATGCTAATTATTGTAATATGAATCACACAGCGTTTAAAAAATCACGTATTGTGAAATAAAAATTTTAAAAAATTAGTCTGATATTTTTTATGTAATAACCAAGTGCTTCTTGCCCCTTCATTCTTATCTCTTAGCCCATTTCTCTGCTTACAAGGATCTCAGATCAATATTTAAATAACTGGTTTGATGAAGAAACCCGAGGTAGAATTTACAGGCAGGTCTCGTTATAAGACTACGTATTATAAGACTTATCTTCAGGCACAGTATGACTAAACTTTAAAATATATTTTTGATTACGATAATTTTTAATGTCAATTAGTAAGTAAACAATATTTGGGAAAACGAACCACAATTCAAACTGAAAACAAACCAATTGTTTACAAAACTGCGAATAAGCTACAGGGTTTTCCCACGAATCATCAGTAACTACTGTACATGGACTTCAAGTTAAAACTACCAGTCAGCCTTCAGATATTTTTAAATTCCATACTCCAATGATTTATACAAAACAGTCTCAGAAAAAGAACTTTTAAATTAATGGCTACTGAAAATCGGTAAATTTTTTTGATGGGTCTCCAATGCATTCAAAAGTCAAGAGTGGAAATGGAAAATAAAGTGAAGACTGAGTCCGACAATTAAACTGTATGACCAATGAATATCGTAAAATTTACAATTTTATACCACGACAAGTAATTTCATTGACATTCGGTTGAAAATTATGAAGATGAAGGTTTTGGAGATGATGGTAATGAAAGTTATGAAATTGATGAATTAGAAAATCAATTGTCAGTTGGATCTAGTCTGGAATCAGTTGTCTGGGATTAGTTGTCAGTGATCAGTTGTCATGGAAGCCGTATTGTGAATTAAAAATTAAAGAAATTAATCAGGTGTTTAAATAAAATAATAAATTACCACATTATTCAATTCATCATAATAAAGTATTTTTATTAATATAGTAAGTACATTGTTCTGTGAGGTAATATACATATCAGTATCATTACCATCACTTTTAGATATATTTTTTATTACAATGATTATTTATTTATTCAATAATAATAATTTAATTTAAATAATATTAATTTACGTCAATTAATAATTGCACTATGCACAATTAAACAATTGGCTAACTAAAAAAAATACGTAACTAAATAAATGAAAAAATACATTTTGGGAATGTTACGCGTTAAAATAAAATTAAAAAAAATAATAATAATAATTAATTAAATTAATATAAATATAATAATTACTGACTATGGGCCGGCCAGGTTATTGATTGGAAAGTTTACCTATACCACTTGGTGACTAGATAATTACATTGCATAGTATATATATATATATAAATATCTTTATATTTTTGACTCGTTCGTAGCCGCTTATTTTTTTTCTCTTTTACGCAGATTATTTTCCATATATAATTTATATGTTACGGTATTTAAATTTAGCACAATAGTCAGCTATCTACTTATTCTAATTTTTAAATAGGTGGATTCAAGTACTCTCATTGGCCATTGGTTTATCTTCATTAAATTCTATTAAAACAAATCTATCGAAATCATTTTTCTAAGTCGATCTTCCATTCTGTAAATTAAAAATCATTTTTACTAATTAATTAAATCAAATAAATATAATAAATAATCATTTAATTATTTGACTTTGACTTTTTTTTATTATTAAAAATGAGTTAAAACTTACTTGGACCGGATATAAAAACGTTGATTGACGATCTTCGCCAAACTTAGACTTGGCTATGCAGACATATCCGTCCATGTCGACCCACTTGAGCGAGGAGATCAAGAGGTCTCCGGAGCTGAGCAATTCGTACCGTGGATCCGTGGTCGGGGTGATTGTTGTGCCGTTATACGTTTGCCAAATGATGTCTGGTTTGGGTTCGCCCTGGACGGTGCAGGGAATCACCACCGAGCTGTCCTGGGATACCAACATTGATGAAATGAAGTTTGTTATCACTGGTGCGCGGATCAGGTTACATCTTTCGGACAAGTCTATTGTTGAGGCTGTAAAAATTAATTAATTATTTAATAACTCATCAAATGTTTCAATTTATTACTCGATAATTAATTAATACTTACCATCAATGTCGATGTATGTCGATGCTACCTGGACTTTCTCATTGACTATTGACACGCAGTGGATGATGCCTTTGTCTGCTTCAGAAGCGCAGTCGACGATGTATTTCGATTTAACGATTCCAAAATCAACTTTTTCATTGGTCGGCTCGTGGTAGACAAGATTTACGTATTTTAGTTTTTCAATCTAAACAAAATCATTTTATTTTATTTTAATTTATTTTATTAATGAGCATAAGTAATAATTAAAGTAAAAAAACTTTTACTAACTTGGCTCTGTAAATCATCACCGCGGATCCAATGGATTTGCGGGAATGGTGACCCGTAAGCTGTACACGTTAATTCTCCAGATTGTCTATAGTTATAAAAAAAAAAAAAAAACAATTAATTATTATAATTATTAATGTTAAATAAATAATAAAATAAAATAAAATAAACTTACCCTTTGGCAAGTAAAAGAGGTCCGCCAGTGATTCTAACAGGCTTCCGTTTGGCTTTTAACTAAAAATAAATGGTAATAATAATTTATAAATTAAAATACGCAAGTGATTGGCAGTAAAGTAAGTAATTATATAACGCAAAGACTCAAGGTGATATGTTCCGTGCGAGATAATAATTTATAAGTTACTACAAGTGAGTCATTTTTTATCAGTTGTAATAATTATCCGGCATTAATACTAACCGCTTTATGATGATGTGTCTCAATATTGTCCGTAAGTGAATTTGTGTATGAATCGTCGACGGTTTTGGGTCTGTCATCGTAATCATTGGCTACTTCTCTGGGTGATTGGGAGTCAAAACTTATGTAATGAGTTGCAGTCATTTGAATCACCAGGGTCAGGAAAAAGAATCCCGCCATTGACTTGGGAATAGTTTGTTCCATCTGAAAAATAAAAATAACATTTATTATCAAGTAAGTTAGTATGAGTTTTAGTAAGATAAATATATAGATCGAGGTAATAAAATATAATTAAGTATTTCTTGACAGCATTAACCCGGTGAATGGACTTGGATTTACTTTGACCCGCAAATCCAAATGCATCGTCATTTATTCCCGCTCTTTTACATTCATTTAATTTATCATCACATTGGTTGTGCGCATAAAAAAGAGCCATCCTCGCATGCGAATTGACTCTCATCTTCTGTTCTCAGACTCGCGAGTAAAGCGTTAAATAAAAAAAACTAGTAATAATAATGTAGAAAAAAAAAAATGATAATAAAAAGGCGAAGAAACTCGAACCGAGTCACGATCAGCAATTCCATTGGTGTCTCACAGCTCCTTCTCGTGACTTGTAACACATACATCATTTTTCAATTGATACCTTCCGATCGTACCGTTTAATTAATTAAGTATTTTATAGTCAAGGTTCGTTATAACATATATATATTATTATTATAAAATATATATTCAATTAAAAAAACCCTGCGGTTAAATATTTATTGTTTTTTTAAATAAATAAATAAATTTATTATTCTAATTAAATAAATAAAATAACCGAGTTAATTTTATTTACCAGTGTCTGACTAATAAAAATTTTACTACTTGATACATTTTTATGCCTCTCTTATTTTATGCTGACAATAAATTCAAACGGTATTAATTAAGCTAAGTACATTATGTTTTATTTACTTTTTTTATTTACCGGCTAATTCATTTTTTTTATCTCGAGACTGACAGAATTTACGGAGAGAACGAGCAGGAAAATTAAAAGTTGCAGTGTGATAATTCTGGAGGGAATCCTTGTTAAAAAGTGCGCCTGTTCAAAAATTAACTCAAGAGATTTGAATCAAATAAGACGTAGACGTGATAGACGACTATTTCAGAGACAACCAGACGCATATTCGTCATCATTCTCTGTCTGCCACTGCTGATCTTGTCGGAAGACACGTTTACATATATTTACATCATATATATATTCACATAACTTTGATTTAATGCCAATATATATACATATGTATGACTTTGTAATTCGAAAAAAATTACGCTTACATTATTGTCTTTAATTGTTTTAAATTTAATTAATAGGTATGAAAGAGCAGGATTTATGATGACGTGAATTGACGGAAACTCGTAATTTAATTATATATAAAACGTAATAATGTATATACGTAGTAAGAGTGATTAATGTAATAAAGTTGAATGAAATTCTTTGGTGTTTATGTTTGAGATTGAGTGTAATATGTCATGCTACGTCAGTGGTAATAATTTGCCGGCTGGTAAATATATATATGAGATGTATAGGGAGTTGGAGTAATTTTAGTTGTTACATTAGTTAGTAAATCAGTACAGAGTAGTAAGTTGTGTTGGGTTTTGTCGAGAGAATTCGAATGGAATTAGTGTAGAGCGGATTGAGTGATAGAGAGATAAAATCGATGCTGGAGAAGGGAAAGAGAACGAGAGGAGAGTTTTGATGTGATGATATCACGCATGCAACACTTGTCACTTTAATAAACTCACTTTTATTCCGTTCCCTTGAGGAGTATTAATGTATTACATACAGAATTTTTTTTTAAATTCTAGGTAAATTATGAAAGCAAATTCGCCGGACTTGCTATCGAGGAAAAGGGAGTAGGGATAAATAAATAAAAGTAAATGGAGAATGGAGTGGACAAGTGTCCAGCGATCTGAAGAGAAATCTCATGGGTTGAATAAAATGTCAATTAAAATTCGAGTGGACCGACAACCGGCCAAGATATTCAATTCGCGTGTAGTGCATCGATCGTTCGTTCACCGGTCGCTTGCTGGATCCTACAAGCCCGCGAATTACCGGTGCCAAAATCGAGATCCTCATCTTAATCGCGATCAGATATAAGACACGTCAATGATATTTAGTTTAAATTTTATGCAAGTAAATAATTGTTTGTCTTTGGAAATTACGACAACTGTGATAACATCTGAGGAATAAATATTGCAACCGACATTCCGAAGACTGATATCGATAATTTTGCATCTGTTATTTATTTATTTTTTTTTAATTGTCTTATTTTTTATACTGAAGTTTAAAAATATGAATTACTGAATTTTTAAAATGGAGTAAAATTATTAAGTAAAATAAAAAGAATGTCTATATACATATATGTGTGTATATATTTTTAAATTAATAAGGTGACTTTAAACTCAGTAGATTTGACTACGTGACTTACTGCATGATGCAACAAGCCTGCAATGTGAGTCCAGTACAAACTTTATGCAGACGTGCAACAAAAAAAAAATCATTTCCTCTGCAATCTATGTCAATTTATATAGTTTTTTTATTTTAATTAACAATTAAATTGTTAAATTATTTATCTGGTTAACTGATGACTAAACTACTGTAATTTCTTACTTTATTTATTTACCGCTTTGCTTTTCGATAATAAAATGGAGTAAATAAATTTAAAAAAAAAAAAACAACTGAGATATTAGATTTAAAATAAATGTAAAAATAATAGTAGACAGGTCTTACTTCATTAGTAGAAAGTAGTTTTGGGCTGAGAGTGTTGTCTAGAGGAACGACGAGATCCCTTCTATTCGGTAGCACGGAGCTAATAAGACTGCCGGAATATCGCCCGAATACCCGAGGATTTAGTTCAAACACGTGGGTAGACTGCGTACATCTGACTTACCGACTAAAAGGCACGTGTTTTCTGTCCACGTGTATATTTATATATATTTAAAACTCATGATTCTTGCTTTTATTTAAACCATTAATTACCCCATAACAATTAACTATTTTTCTTATGCTTTTATTTAAAATAAATTTACCGGCTGCAAGAAATACAAATAGACTTTAATTAAATAGATTAGTATTTGTATAAAAATTAATATATTCAAGATGTGATTGGACTAATAATGAATTTAAATTATAATTAGAGTTGGACATACATGCATGTCATGTTAATTCAAATGTGTATATTATATGTGTGTATGGATGAATATATGTATAGTTGAGATTAATATACACGTGCAGGTTCAAACTAGTTAAATCAGCCAAGGAACCAGCCAACTGTAGTGTCCCTTAGCCATCGCCGAGATAATATCATACGTACGTTCATCCTATGATCTAATTCCCCGGTACTTGAACTCTCAAGTCTTAACTTTGTATTTCAGTCTCTTAGCAATTCATATTATATCACTCATAGTCTAGTGATAAACGTGATAACGCGAACCGCGAATTGAATATTCTGAAAAATCATTTTTCTACCGTTTTATAAAATTTTTACATAACAAACTCTGTAATTTTTTTTTTTATTTTACTACTATTTAAACTAGACGTTTTATAACAAAATAAATTTACTATTTATTTGTCGTGACAAATTGCGAATTCAAAAGGTAGGTCAAGGTGCGACGAGAAATTTATCCGTTAGATTTTTAAATTTAAAAAATAAATTTATTATTTTTTAAGTATGAAAAAAAAAAAAAAATGAAAAAATTTTTAATAGTGCGATAAAGTTGATAAATAAATAAATATATGAGTAAACTTACCATTGTAAAATAAATTTATGTCGATGAGGTAAAAACAGAGTAAATAAAGTCCTTCTGGTAATGTTTATAAACTTGATTAATAAAAAAATAAATAAAACAAATAAATAACTAAAAAAACTGTGAAGCGATGTGTTGTCAAACGAACAAGCTCGACAAAACGTCGCAAGATGAGTTAGTACTATGAGCTCATGATCCCGATATTTATACTCAGAAATGCAACAATCGTGACGTATCATTTGCGCTCGATTGGTCGGTTACTTGCTGATGGCGGGGGATGTGGATATCTCTTGTGGACCAATCAGAGAAAATAATAAAACCCACACCCGTTAGTGACACATCTATCGTGTAAAACGTCGTCACCTCACGGTCACATCACACCACCATTATCATCATCCTCATCCTCATCTTCATCTTCATCTTCATCCTCATCCTCACCATCCACATGATCGTCATACCGGCGACCACCACGTAGAAATTTTCCACCCCCATCTCTTGCTCCAGCGGTCAGCATCACAGGCGGCCGGCTGCTGGAACAAACCGCCGAGACTTTTATCACCTGGGGACTATGTCTGTGCCCATCTCACGTTAAATTTATTTAAATGTTAAATTAATTCTAATGTCAGCTTCCATGACTTTACTTCGACCTTTTAATTTTTCAGTAAAATCTACATGAGACAATTTCTGGAAAAAATTTATCACTTATCGCCCATCGATTCACTTTCATTGTACATATTTAATTTGCTGTATATTTTATAAATTCATCTTGTTCTTGGTATATCTATTTGGTATATCTTTGACGTGTGTTTCATAGGAAAAATTTATCCCCTGAGGGTTTTTACAATCAAATAATAATAATAATATTAATAATATCTAATTGTCCTTGTGCGTAGTGATGACGCAAGTTACCAAATAAATTACACTAAATAATCCCTATGAAGAAATAAAAATATCAATAGACAATAATGATTAACAATTAACGTACCACGATTATTACAATATTCCAAGAAATTAGGGTGTCATTTTTATTAACTACTAAATTTTTTTTTTATGTGTTAAAATTTATTTAACTATTCTGTAAGTATAATTATTATTTTTTACCTGAAATTTTTTTTTCATTCTTTAAAAAATTTAATCATAATATTTTTCAAATTTATATTTATTGTCATTTAAACTTTTATTTTGAATTAAAAAAAAAAATTTTATTTATATTTTTATTGTGAAACTGTTATGGTTTAAAAATATTTCATGAAAATATATTTTTCATGTCTTTTTTGCGCAATATATTTTTCAATAAAACCCAATATTTGAGGTGATTTCAATAGCGATAAAAATAAGACCGTACTATCTGGTATTTAAAATACAGACTGATTAGATGGATATTATAAATTAAAATATGGTGCGTCAATAAATATTAAATATTTACCCAATATAATTATTTTTTAAAAATCAATATAACATCTTGTCAAACGGGCCAACATTGTTGCGATAATTCTACAAGAATTTACCAGTCATTGATATTGACACCGAAAATAAATTTAACTACATAATAAATTATCCGATCTTTTAGTTATCTTTATCTATTTCGTTAATTCATAATCCATTAAAACCAAATATTATTACATTGATGACGTCTCTATACCTTTTTTTTAAATCTTTACACGTGTATATCCATTTCGACTACTCCTAATTTAAATAATTTGTCTTTCGATTAACTGATAACCGCCCAACGATATTCAAATAATTGTTCATTTTCTTAATCACTGAATCCCCATTTTTTCTCTACTAATTTACTCACTTATTATTTAAATTTATTCTGACGTTCATTCAAATACGCATTTAAAAATTTTATAAAATAAAAAATTGTTAGAAAATAAATAAATTTTTTTTTCCAAGTGAAATAATAAGTCGGCCCATTTGGTTTAAATCTATATGAGCTGTAAGCAAATAGATGAAGAAATTTGTCATCTGGTAAATTAAAATTCCATCTTCATTCATAAGTTGAAATCCAAGTCGCGAATACAAGTTCGTACACGTCTGTAAACGTCAACGGGACGTTTAGCCCCTTATCCATTGTCTGAGTACAGGTATAAACTTGTGCTGAGCGCTGTAATTAAATATCAAAACCCAAAGGGCCGGATCCTAGACATCAAGTTGCTCATCGAGTCTAGACATTCCTAGAGACTCGGATCCTCGTCGGACCTACGTGACTTTCGAGCAATGACTCTCAAAGTTCGCCGTTCGCGCTGAGTCTCATCTCCAAAAACCGATTCTTCATCAGCAGATGACCCGGTCCAGCCCCCCTGTCCCCTCTGCCCTCAAACCAGCATCCTATTTCCTCTATTCACTATTACCAATAGCTTTGTCCTCTTCTCGGGTCTTTTGGAGGCCCAATACCTTTAATTTAATTTTCCCCGGAACCGAACCTCTGGTCATTCACTAAAAAAAGTCGGTTAAATTTCTTCGTTAAACGTTTTATCTGAATGAATTAATAGTTTTTTGTTGTCTGTTGACCCTAAACATTGTCATTGTTCTTGGAAGCTGAGCATACATCTACAATAGCGAGATAAATTAGTAAGAGATGTCAAGGCTCGTGTTCTTAAATCGAAACAATTCAATGACGCTCTGTAAATTATTAAAAAAATAAAAAAAAAGAAATCTTAAATAAATGATTCCTTAGATTTTTATCTATTTTAAAATAGTTTCGATGACTTCTTAGAATGATTTCTTCTACAGCGGAATATATGCAGACCCTATTGCATCATCACTTCGTGTTACGTTGCTCGGAGTCGGTAGTCGACGTGACAGATCTACACATATTATATATATGTGTGTGTATTTAAATGTATGTGCGGGCATGGAAGTGTGTAAATGGAGAAAGATATAAAGAATGAAATATAATAAGAATGATGTGCGGCAAATGGATGAAAGCAAAGAGAATAATGAAAAAGCCAGCATGATCATGTATTTATATATATGTATATATATGAATATGCATATGCCAATGAAGGAATATCAATGGACTTTGAATTAGCGTGTTGTATTTCGCGGAATTATTTCCTTCGCCTTTTTTTTACATTCATACCATTGATTTATTCTTCTATAACTGCTTCTCACTTATACATATATATAATTTTCATATATATGTACCACCTATAAAGGCATCATCTTTAACATCAAGTATGAAATATCGCACCGATTGCTGTTTCATAAAAGGCGGGGTAGTAGAGTGCGAGGATAAAATATGAAAAAAAATAAAATAAAATCGCCATGGGCAGATAATTTAAACCTGCGAAATTATCATTAGAGAGCCTTTCATGATTAGAGATTGCATTGATAAAATAATGTACTTAAAATAATTATCTTCATCATCCTATTAAACCCTTCTGCAATCAATAATATTTTTTATTAACTACTGCTGTTTTATTTTGACATTGTCTAGATTATTTTTTTTCTTTTTTTTGCCATAAGCCTAAAAAAATTTAATTGCCTTTTCTTATCACTTGTTTAATTATAGTTTAATAACCTGGTATATGAAATTGTTACCAATTTTTTTAGTGATACTTCGGATACTAATTGCTTGGACTTATCGGGCTCAATAAATGTAGGAGTGTTCGATTTATCCAGCACATCATATATTACATATTATTGGGCAAATGGCGGAGATAAGTAGATAAATCTTGATTTAATTAACTAATCACTTAACGAAATTTAAAAAAGTCGTTAAATAGTAATCAGAAAATTTGATATTCGTGTACATGCTGATGATAAAAAAAATGTATTAAAAATAGTTTTTTTATCATAATATGAATTGCGTTTTATCACATTATAAAATTTATTGGTTTATTGTATATCGATATGTTTCAAAATTACAAACTTACTTACTTGTAAATTACTTTTATTAATTGACATATTTTATTTATAAAGATGATTTAATAAAATTATATTTTTTAATGCGCAGTATTAGAATACGATAGGAATTTTGTGTAATAAAAAAAACTAAATATAAATTTATGGTGACATAGCTTTTAATTTTACAACATTCATTAATTATATCAACATTTTATATAAACAAATTAAATTTTTTATTCAATTTAAAATTATTTTACGCTTTAATTACTACAACTGCGTTCAATTTTTAATTTAATTAACAAAATATTTGTACCAGACATCAGTCATAATAATAATTTAAAATTTATTACCAGAGCAATTAAATTTATTTAAAAGTTATTCCCTTCCTTTGCGTTTTTTAAAATAAAAAATATTTATAGAAATTATTACTTCCTCTCAATCACTCAATTACCTGACAAAAACATATTAATTGTTCTGTTATTTGTTATCAAAATAAAATATTAGTAACAAAAAATAAAAAAATTTTCATTAAATTGATTGCCTTTTTCGCACAAACTTCACTAATAGACCCCCTATGACTTCAATTACACTTCGTTTATGTTATTTTTACATTAATTAATTTTTACTAAATTGTTTGCACATCGAGCATTTTGCTAAATAAAATAAATTTAAGCCCATAAAAAAAATGACGCATGAACAAGAGTTTTTTTTTTTTTTTTGGAGAAAAAAACTTATAGATATTTGGTAGAATAAATTACATCTAATAAATTTATTATTGTTATTACCATACTCATCAATAGTCTGAATTGATTGTTGTTAATATAATAGATACCTAATTACCCCCTACTGTGTAATTTCATCAATTTTATTTTATTAAATATACATATAGAAAACAAATTAATCAAAATTATTAATATAATTTAATTATGTAAATTTTGAAAAATTATTTTAAAGTTCTTGAATAAATATGTTCATTTAATAAAATATAAAAAAAAAATGCAAGTTATTACACTCTAGTAATAATTGAATTAATTAATAAGTTATAAATAGTACGTGCGTTTATCAAATTTTATTGAACTTATTTTTATATTTAGATGCTGATATATACACAATTTATTATCATACATTTGATTGGTGGATATAAATGTCTTGATAAAAGCAATTATTATTTTTGGTATATTTTACTTGTACTTTTTTTATTTATTAATAAAAAAAATTTTTCGTTAATTAATTTAGAAATTATTTTTTTTTTAATTATTATTAATAGCGTAAATTAAAAATTGTAATTTAATTTATTTATTTGATTGCCATTAATAGGACAGGTGTCATTTTACCTCAGAATGGCAAAAATTTGTGTATTGTTTCTGGAAACTCAACTTTGGGTAAAAAATAAATATTTTGAAAAATTATAATTTGTCTAAAAATATTTTACCGTTTGTCTTAAAGTTCAAGAGAACATTCTTTGTGAAAATTTTTATTTGTAAAAAGTAAAAATAATTCTTACGAGTATGAATGTAGCAGACATCAGACAATTTTTAAATTATCAATAGAATATATAATTAATAAAATAAAATTTTGAAAAAATAAGCATTTAAAAAATTAATAAGTTGATTTTTTATAAATATTATTTATAATTTTGAATTTGTCCGATGTCTGATACATTCACACTCGTCTTACATATTGAAAATAAAAGTTTTTAAAATCTTATTTTTTCTTGAACTGATAAAATTTTTAAGTCAAAGGAACTTGTACGAGTTCTCAGAAGTCAAATTCGACAACTCTTCTATAAAAATTATTAAGATATGAACATTTTCATGGCAATAAAAAAATCTTTAGTTATTTTAAAAAATCTACTAAAATTACGAAATATTATGTCATATGAAGAATTTTTCACACAAATTTTTTTTTGGCTATGAAAATTTTTTACCCAGTTTTCACAATTAAATAATTTTTATAAAAAAGTTGCCAAATTTGACTTCTCAGGACTTGTTACCAAGTTTCTTTTTTTACAAAATTTTCTCAAAATTTCCAGCAGTAATAAAATTTTAAATTTTTAATAATTATTTATACTTTTCTCAAAAAATTTCCTGAAAAAAAAAGTTCAATTAATTTTTACAAGTGTGAATTTAGCAGACATCACACAAATTCAAACCATAAATAATTTTAAAAAGCAATATTTATAAAAAAACGTACTTTTTGATTTGAAAATTTTTTTTAGTTTTATTTTACTAATTATGTACTCTATTTATTAACATTTTAAATATGTCTGCCTTCTACACTCACACATTAATTTTTTTGAGTGTAGACACAAGGGAACGTATGACGTCATCAGATTATATTTGAATTTTATAAATCGCTGACAACGCGCTCTAGTGAATCAACCGAATAAAAAAAAAATTTAAATAAAAAGGAAATTTGTTATCGACAGTCGTTACAGACTATCAGTTACTAACTTTGTTGACTTAAAGTGAGTTAACCTAAAAGCTAAACAGTAATAAAATTGCATAAATAATAAAATAGAATAAAATAATAAAAATGTCAACAAAGCGCGGAAACGTGAAATCAATACTTGACAACCAGCAATCAGTGCAAGCGGTTGTGTTAGCTGACGATTTTAATACCAGTTTATTAACACCTCTGCAACATATTTTTCCAAGTATCCTGACACCAGTTGCTAACATAAATCTACTTGATTACGTCGTGCTATCACTCATACGATCTGAAATAAAAGAAATATTTATTTATTGCAGCAGTCATATCGAGCTTATAAAAAATTATATATCAAACAAAAATTACGACGACATAACAGTATCGCTCATAATATCTGATGGGTGCAGGTCACTGGGAGACGCGCTGAGGGACATCGATACCAAGGGATGGATCCGCGGGGACTTTGTCCTGATACGCGGCGACGCGTTTATCAACACAAATTTATCGAACCTTCTGAACAGACACAAAGCTAAGAAAGACAAAGACAAGGGCATCGCCATGAGCATCATCTTCAGGGACGTCGGAAGCTCCAGACACTCGACCCTCACCAACGAGTCGTGCTTCTACGTGGTAAATAAGCTGACAGACAAATTAATTTTTTACAAAAAACCAGAGCGACATGAGAAGAAACTAAAGTTCGAGTTGAACTGGTTCCTGGACCACGAGCAGATCGAAATAAACACCGGGTTCATTGACAGCCATGTCTACATGTGCTCCCAGTCGGTGCTTTCATTATTCTCTGATAACTTTGACTTCCAGACCATGGAGGATTTCATCCGAGGAGTTCTGCTCAACGAGGAGATCCTCGACTCCAGAATATACAGGCAGGTTCTTGATGCCGATGCTTACGCGCTTCCGATATCGTCCTGGCCAGCGTATCATACTCTGACAAGAGACATTCTTCAGCGGCAAAGTTATCCGCTAACTCCTGACATGCTGGCTTCTCTAAATGACATCATATATTCATCAAAGAGCACTTACAAGTACAAAAATTCCTGCCTAGCACGTGGCTGCATCCTAAAAAATGACACTATTGTCGGTAGCGACAGCCAGCTTGGCAACAATACCCTGGTAAGTCGCTCGGCAATTGGAAATAATTGCACTATTGGTGACAATGTCGTTATTGACAACTCATATATTTTAAATAACGTCACGATAAATAATAATTGTCATATCAAGAATGCTTTTGTCATGTCAAATTGTCTTCTAGAAGAGCGTACCTGTGTGGACACTTGTATTTTATCTCAAGGATTGCAAGTTCCAACGGACAATTATTCTAATTGTATTTTAGAAGCGGACGAGGGGAAAATATCTGCCGTGGAGATGGCGGACTACGAGGACGGTGATGGAAAATTTTTGTACTTCAAGAAAATAAACTCGGAGACTGGTGTCGATGATGATGACGACGACAACGACAATGATGACGATGACAGCTCGGTGATGGAAGAGATCAGCAGTAAGAGAAGCGGACAGTCGCCTGATGATATTCCTGACGATGACACTCATATATTTTTGACAGAAGTAATTGACAGTCTGCTGAGGGCCTACCAGGACAAGCTGAACTGCGAGAATATAATCTTGGAGATAAACTCGTCTAGGTACGCGTACAACGTTGGGATACGGGAAGTTACGAACAATGTCATCAAGGCAATTTTGCTACTGCCGCTCCACTACTTGAGAGAGGAAAAAATTAATATCGACAATGGGAATTACCAGAAGACACTCAGGGCTATGATAAATTACTTCACTCCGATTATTTTAAATTACGTTAAGACTGATGACGCACAGGAAGACTGTCTGAGCGCAATCGAAGAAATTTCTGACAGCAATGAATTTATTTTAAACTTCGCTCAGCATTTGTTTCATCTCTTTTATGACAAAGATATTTTAAGCGAAGACAAAATTATTGAATGGTTCAATAGAAACGATGATGATGATGATGATGGAATTTATAATGAAAAAATTCGTAAAGTTCTGCAGCCATTTATTAAATGGCTCAATGAAGCCGAAGAAGATTCTTCTGATGAAGATTAATTACAAATATTCAGTTTGTAATAATTATTGTTATTATACAAAAAAGTAGGACACGATTTATTTGATTATTTTTTAACCATAAAAAATTTACTCAGCAGATTAATAAAAATTATCGAGCGGATTTAAAAATACGAGTAATTGTATGGCTACTTATTAATGAACATAATTTTTTTTATAATTAGTATGTAATTATAAATAAATTTATTTAAAGCAAGTTGTTGCGGTGACTAATTTCATTTTTTTAAGTAAACAATTAAAAAATTTTGATTCCAGTTTAGGGCATTTTCAGTCCCACCCCCTACTTTTTAAAATTTTCAACTTCTTTCAATTAGTAGAGTAAGTAATTAATAAAATAAAATTCTAAAAAATTGCGCATTTGAAAAGTTTAAGTCCTTATTGATAACAAGAACGAGTAATTTTTTCAAAATTTTATCCCGGCTAAATTGTTCTTTTTTCAATTAAGATATTGATTAATTTTTTAAATTAGTTAATACAATTTTAATACGCTCATGACAGTTCATAATACAGAAGTTAGCCGATTAATAATTTTTGAATTTTTTTTTAAAAGATAAATTACAAAAAAAAAAATATTCGAAAAAATTGCACCCATAGTTTTTTTAATTTTCCACACGTGCATATTTTTAGTTTTTTTTTGTCATTAGTTTGTCGAAAAAAAAAATCCGAAAATTGTCAATTGTCTCAATTTGAGGATAATTGATGAGTGTGAATGTAACGGACGTCAAATTTATTTACTCTATTTATTTATAATTTTAAATTTGTCTGCTGTTTGCTACATTCCACTCATAGATAATTGACAGTTCAGTCATAAAATATTTTTAAAAAAAGGAGGGGGGGGGGGCTGAGAATGCTCTTAATTATCTATAATTTCAAAAGTAAAATATAATAATTAAAATAAACATTACTATTCAATGAAAAAAAATCGGTTGTACTCAAAGTGAATGTCAATCGGCAGTCAATTTTTTTAAAATGTTTAGTAGGATTCAAAATGGCGGCCAAAGTGTGTCAATAAGTCGTGGAGTTCAAAAGACATTTAACAACTAAATAAATATAATGCAGTTATTATTGTTTATAAAAATAATTTTATAAAAAAATATTATCAAGTCTTGACGAAAATGAATTACATGAGGTGATTTTAAAAATGGTGAACAAGTAATTAAATGCGCGTGTCACGTAATAGTTTTATTAAATTGACACTTCTCGGGGCAGTATTGCTCGCTGTATTATATTGTTTACAAATATCAAATGGTTATTACTGGAAGTACAGCAACGCGCATAAACAAAATGTTGTTAATGAAAATCACTCGGCCACCCTAGACATCATCAACAACAATAACAATAATAATAATAAGACATATGTAAATAAATTTATCAACTCACTAGATAATTCAATGACAAATAATTATAATGTATGGTGCATATTTACAAAAGTAACGACAAATTCACCAATGAAAAGAAAGTTTCGTATTTTTACTGAATCATTATTGAAGTATTCATCTGTTGATATTTATTTTAATGTAATTACTGATAATGACAGTCGTGTTATTGCTGAAGGAATTATTAATAATATTATTTTAGTATTTAAAAAGTCTATACAGGTAATTAGTTAATTAATTAATTAATTAATTTATTTATTTATTTATTACGGTGGTAATTAATTTAAAATTGTCTAGGTGCAATATTATGATGTACATAAACTGGCGTCGCAGCTTGAAGACATCGTCTCGGTGATGTCGCCAAAATTTAGCAGCAAACCTGGAACCTATTACTCGGACGCTCTATTTTTTCTGTCACTTGGCCTGCATAGAATAGCGTCGCCCCGTCAGAAGCTGGCGGTTATGCTGGATGTGGACACTAAATTTCGCAGAGACATAAAGGAGTTATTCAGAGAGTTCGACAACTTTGGTCCCGATGCCTTGTTTGGGTTAGCTCCGGAGCTGACTCCAGTATATAGACATGTCTTGTATTTGTACAGGAGTCAGAATCCTAGTACTCAGTTCGGCGAGGCCTGTTCCTCGGGTGGATATCCTGGTTACAACAGCGGAGTGGTTTTGTTTAATTTGGAGAGATTGAGAAACTCATTGGAGTATGATCAAATTGTCAGTATGGATATGGTTGAACATATTACTGCTAAGTATAGTTTTAAGGTTTGTATTTTTTTTTATTTATAAAAATCAAGTACTGGCTGATTGCCAGACTATCAGACTCCTAGTTGTCTTATATATCGCGTCACTAATTCCAAAAGGACTTGGTCACTAAGTTTAAAACGAAAAATCTGTCTTTTTGAAATTAGTGGCGCGATATATGATTGATAAAAATATTCATTTGAATTCTTGCTGGAATAGGGACACTTGGGTGATCAAGATTTTTATACATTACTGGGAATGGAGAGACCAGAACTTATTCACACCGTCGATTGTGGGTGGAATCGACAATTATGCACATGGTGGCGCGATCGCGGTTACGCGGAAGTCTTTGCAAATTACTCACAGTGCAATTCCGAAACAAAATTGTGGCATGGAAACTGCAACACGCCTATTCCAGTCCATTGAAGCATTGAAATTTAAATAAAAACTGTGATTAAAAAAAAAAAATAAATATTTCCATGACAGGTACAAAGTAAAATTTTAAAATAAATTTGTTTTTTATACTAAATATCAAATCTATATCAATTATCAGTATTTATAAACTGCCATACTCTGAAATTGGTGCTTTAAAAATAAAATATTAATGATTGTAACGTTTTTTAAATACAGTAATTTATATATTAATTTTATAATTTAATTGTTAAAGGCCAAAAAATACGTAATAAAATAATTTAAACTAATTATGTTTAAATATTTTTATATTCATACATTATTACAGCGTTAATAAATTATTTATATTTTATATATATATATATATTTATAATATGTTTACATATTTAATTACAGGTTCAAGATGTATAACCATCACGTTATTTCTTCACAATCCTTTTTATTTTATCTTATAATTATTGCTTACAACTAAATAGACTATACAAATATATATACATATACATCTGTATATATATTCATACTTTCCCAAGAAAAAAAAACCAATTGACTCAGCATTTGTTTTACAAAATAAAATAAAACCTTTGGTCTCCAGTAGAAAATCCAAGTAATTGCATTGACATAAATTTTAATAAATATATAAACTTTGGTAATAATTTTTAAAAATAAAAATTAACCAAAGTCAGGCTCTTTGATTATTTATTTCCACGTAAATGCAATTGCACATTGAATTTTCTTAAATTATATGTGAGCAATGTTAAATACTGCGATTAATATTAATATTATTTATCATATATTTTATTAACTTTCTTTTATACTTTGGACTAACGCATTCAGTACAAATATTTTTTTTTTTTATACTTCAGTGATTTTTTTTTACTTCAAATCACGTTTCTTCCAAACGGACGAAGATAAATTATAAAATAGCCGCGCTTACTTAATAATTTTTTTTTCCAGGCACTGGACTCTGTTTCAAACCAATATCAAGTACGCTAGTACAAAAAAACAATTATTTTTTTTTTTAATTTGTAATTAAAAAAAAATAAATGTAGTACTAATTTCAAATTAAACTTTAAACTCTTAATTACTATTAATATTATTATTATTTCTCTCAAAGAAACATACATATGTATATATATTAATTAATAATTAAGCATCAACAAGCTATGTACAGCATACAACAATATTAATATCAATTTGATTAGATTTCCACTGCTAATAACTTGCCCTGTCGTTACAATTGAGCCTGACAGATGCAAAACTACAACAAGAATAATTAATAATTAATTAAATAACTAGCAATTAAATTTAAATCTTAAATATTAAATCATCTTTTGACAATAATTACAACTCGAGTCAACAAATCGCAACTTACTGGCGCTTGTTTTATTTTTTTAAAAAAATATATATATTAATCCACATTTACTTCAACAAATATACAACAATCATTAATCGAGTGATTAATTACTCAAAAAAAAACATTACATTCAACAAATTCAAGAAACGGTACTGACGTTTCTCAATTTATCTCGTCCGAAACCGCGAATGGACTCCAGCAATTGATCCCGGGGATCTTTGCCGGGCACCGATAACGGCCTGGAGCTTTTGCGACAGTTATTATTATTTTTTAACGTCACTCCAGTAATAATGGGCATCGTCGGTGGTGGTGGTACGTGCGAGTTGACTTTAACAATTTCCTTTTGTATGAAATTAGCCGACGAGTTTGAATTTAATTTACCAGGATCGTTAAATTGTATTTTGAACCCCTTGGGAGCGGTCGCGGGCCCGTTCAGCTTAGTGACGGTATTATTAAATTTTTTCTGTCCACCGAACCCGTTGGCGAGGTGCTGAGTGTCAATGTCAACGACGGACGTGTATTTTTTACCTCCGTTGGCTATCGGATTTATGCTTCCATTAGTCGTCGAGAGTTTCGGTGGGTTTTTATTTACCGACTCGCTGGACCTGGGGTCAAATATATCTGAATACCGATTGGTATTATTTATATATTTGGGTGTTTTGGTTCTTAAATTAACTTGCCCAAAAGTTTGAGTTAGTTCTTTAAAATTAACCGGTCTCGTATCTATTTTATTATCGTCATCAACTTTAAATTCCGGTTTGTCGTTATGAGATTTCTTTAGCTCGACATTTGTTACGACCGGTTTGTCTTCGTCTTTCGTTCTCGCGTGTAATTTTCCAGAACTAATCTGCTTAAATTCACTATCATTATTATTATTACTAATAGCAGACGTTGTTGTTGTTGTTGTTGTTGATGTTGAATTAGAACCAGTGGTAGCGCTTGTAGTGGAACAGACTTGACTGTCAGTCCGTTTGACAGACACCTTTCTATTATCATTACTATAATTATTAATAGCATTACTCTTGATACTCTTTGGCAAAGTTTTTACATAATTATTGGTATAATTAACCGACGTGTTGGTGTCACTTGTGGTATTTAAATTAACGACGGTCTTGCTACCACTGGTATTTACGCCTAATTTGTAATCAGTGTCCATTTTAATCTGAACATTAGCACGAGGACGCTCTGACCAGCTACCGAGACTTATTGCCGGTGGCCCGGTGTATCTGTAACGTTTTATCTCTTGCTCTGATTTACGAGCTGACGATTCAGAGCCAGACTTGTCTTCGCTATTCAATTTAACTTTTGTAAATTGCCCGGATTTATCATTTTTCATCACTTCCACTTTGTCCTCATCTTCTTTATCACCTTGGGACGACTGAGTGCTTTTTAATTGAGGCAAAATACTCTTTAGCACTTGGACAGACTGCAATTCACGCTCTTGTAAATTTTCATTCAATATCTTAGCGTTGTTGCTATCAGTCCAAGTGTTGTCTTTATTTAAATTAGTGACACTCGTTGACTTAATCATGCTGCAGGTGTCGACTTCATCAGAGATTTTATTTTCCCGGTACTTTGAATTATTTGTCAAGACGATGTAACTTTTTGACCGATGGACTGAAGTATTTGTTGATTCCGGAGGTGAATCTGCTGCTTTTATTTTTTCTTCAGCTTCTGGTGTAATTTTCGATTCAATTTTTGTTGGAGTTTTAAATTCATCTTTTACTTGGCTGCTTACAAAACCTGGGGATGATTCTTTATTGTACTTAGATATTGAATTAGCATTAATATTACGTGACAAAGTTGCGAATGTCTTGATAGTCCTGTCTTCAGCTGGATCCTTAAATTTAGGAGTCGATTCTCTGGAATCATAAATATTTAAACTCTTTTGTCTCGAATAAGTTGATATTGTAAAATTCGGCAGAGTATTTTCAATTGGCGCGACTTTTGGCGTCGACGTTTCAATAGAGGATTTCCTGCTGTCATCAGCCATCACTTTATTTCCTTGACTAAAAGAACCGCTCTCAAGTTTACTCTCCAATTCATTTATTACATTTCTTCTCAACTCGACTTCTTGGTCTTTTTTATTTTCCCCAGCCGCAGAACACTCAGACAATTTATCATCTGGAACCCGGTCCGTTTTTCTGCAACTCTCAATCGCTCTATCAGTAGCGTCATAATTTATATTTTTATCTGTGTCTTCATCAATGGCAATTGGCTCTTTGAACGCTTCAACAGATCTTAGGGTAATGGTGTCGTAGCCATCGTAATCAGCTGCTGGTGTGTTGTCATCACGAAACGCTGATGGTGGATCTGGTAATTGATATTCCCAATCGGTGCCAGACAAATCTTCCCCGTTTGCTGATACATAGTCCGAAGTGTCTTGTTGTGAATTAAATGTTGAGTTTTGTAGATCCGTACCTGCTCCATTATTATTATTATTATTATTACTATTATTATTATTATCAATATTGTTGTTATTATTATTATGAGAAGAATTTAAATCTCTGGCGTGTATTTTTTCCGGCTCGGTGGTTTTTATTTCGCTGCGGGACGCAACTTCTTCGTCCGGGAGAACGCTGGCTAGTGTCGTTGAAACTTTTTGCAGCAGACGATCAATTTCGGTTGGACTTTCATTGCCTAAAAAATGAGTAAAAAAGTTAATAAATGAAAATATTTAAAAAAATTAAACGAGTAATAGAATCACAGTATTGGAAAGTAGGATGCAAAAAAGGCTAAAGTATAATTCATAAATTGA
The DNA here is from genome assembly GCF_026212275.2 of Microplitis demolitor. NCBI lineage: Eukaryota > Metazoa > Arthropoda > Insecta > Hymenoptera > Braconidae > Microplitis > Microplitis demolitor. The sequence continues at coordinate 23,335,688 of NC_068545.1, read as the reverse complement.
AATAAATAAACGGGAAAAAAAAACAAAAGTAATAATAATTTGATAAAATATTTACAGTAAAATAATGAATTAGTTAAAAAATAATTTGAATATAAAAAAGTGTTAGTAGGCTAACGACATGCACCTGCTTTCCCTGTCCCTTGACTATGTGGTTCCCCTTCTTGGATATTTCTATAGTGTAGTAAATTTTCCATTGGTAGAGTTAAATTAGAGGCAGTTGTTGTTATAAATGGGTGATATTGTTCTTCGTTAGGCGTCTTACTGCTAGACAATGCATTCCAAGGGCTTTCTATGTCCAGTTTTGTTCTACCAGCTTCCATATCTGGAGATCTCGAGGAGAAATTAGAATTTAATGCACTCGAGTTGGCTGCGAGATTTAAAGTGACGGAGAGATCATTTTTTTCTTCTTCTCTCTCTTCTTTTTTATCTCCAGCTCGCTCGGAATTTTTTATGTTTAGCTCCACTGCCTTTTGTTTTGACTCTTTGTCACTGACTTGTAAATTAAATTCTCTTTCTTCACTGGCACCAGTTACTTCTGGTACCGATTGACTTTGTGAAGATAAAGCGGAGCTAATACGCTTTGGAACTACGGGCCCTTTGCTACGTGGCTTAGGAATAGGAGCAAATAATCCAGCTGGAGAAAAAATTAAACAATAGCCATCACCAACTTTTACAGGATTTTATTTTAAAATAATGCGCAGGTTAAGCCAGAGGCGAATGCTGATAGATTTAATCTCCAAGCGAAGGTTAATAATGAAGCGTATAAGTAAAGTTATTTTAAAATATTTATTTATAATTATCAATGTAATTATTTTAATTACGTAATTAAATAAAATAATTATAAATTAATATTTGTGTTAATAGATTTAAAGATTGTGATGTAATGAGGACAGAGTAATTTATTGAGTGAAAAAAGAGACCAAGTGATTGAAACAATTAAATTTAAAATAAATAAACTTTTATTGGATTGAATTAATAGGAAATAAAATAAATATTAAAATTATGGTAATCGCGATTTATAAAATACCGTTTGTCTGAAATAATAAATTGATTGAAATTTAAAATAAATTGAATTAAATTGATAAATAAAAAATTTAAATAAATATTCAAACAAAAAATTCTTCAAAGTTACTGTCTAGTATTAAATTGAGTCTATTAATAAAGTTATTCCAATTTTCATTGGACTCCTGTCGGCTGACCAGTCCGGGAGGCGGTGGTTTAAGTATACTCAATTTATTATCAATACAAATATTAACATTTGATTTATTATATAACGGAAATGACGGTATATATTTTATTTCGCTGGGAATAATAACGTCTTCAGCGTTTTTAACATCTTCAGCACCAGCATGAGAACCAACCGGTGGTTTTTTTATGTCAACAGGTTTCTTAGACACAGCAAATATCTCTAAATTACCCGGTCGCGATGATGAATTATTTTTAAAAACATCATACTCGGATACAGAGTTTGACTTTCTCATTCTACTGGCCTTTAAAAAATAATAATTCCTGCTTTTAATCTCTGGGTCTTCTAATTTCAGGTCACTGACATCCCGAGATTGATCTTTACTCCTCACTACTACTCCTCTCTCCCTCTGATTGCTATCATAAGAACTAAAACTCCGTGAATTATTTTTAATCCACCTATCGCTAACTCGATTAGAGTACACGGGACAGATCTTGTCATTTTCATTTTCAACGCTGTCTAATTCAACATTAGATATCTTTACTAAATTTTTTCGTTTATCGCGACAACTTTTATCTATTTTTATTAACTTTTTTCTGGCCTTATCATCACAACAATTATTTAAACAATCCACTGATTTTATTTTATCTAATTTAATTATTTCATCATCTTGGTTGGTTTTTTCATAAGAATTTCTAGATATAAAACTATAAGATACTTTATTATCACTAAAACTACTTGAGCTACGAACTAACTTACCTCGTTTAATAGTTTTAGCTTCTACTGTTTTAACTTCTTCAGGAATTGGTAAATTTTCAGCGGGAACAGATTTTTTTTCAATAACTACAGATACTTCAATAGGAATGGGCGCTTTTCTACCAGTGTCAACATGATCTAATTTAAAATTATCATTTAGCGTTTTAACTAAATCAGGTTTCGACTTATCATCGAACTTATTCCGATTTAAATCGCCAACTGTTTTAATTGTATTACTGCCAACAACGATATCTGAGTTTGCTTTTGAGTGAGTTTCTGTTTCCGATGACGCAGCAATATCTGACGGTGGCTTTGATACACCCATGTCCGAAGTAAGAGACTCCTCTGAGTCAACAATACGTTCGAGAGCCAGAGATGATATCGCCGAGGACAGTGGCCTACTCACTGGCGGTTGAGGTGCCGCCCGTTTTTTTCTAATGCCTTAAAAAAATAAAGAAAACACCCAATAATAATTACCATCAACTTAAACGCTTACTCATTAACTATAAATAATCTAAACTCACTGGAATTAGTTTCTGTTTACGCAAAAAAATAGAGTAAAATATATTTATTTATTTGTTTTAATTGAATGACAACTAATTAGCTGTTAATTAAATTAAATTTAATTAGAGTAAATAATTACCTGTTGAACTTAATGATGTATTGCTATTAGCATGACTGAGTCCACCAGAGCTAATAGCTAAATTACAGAGACTTTTGCTGGCCTGGGAAGTCTGAGCAAGTTTTCGCGGCTCCAATTTGCTGCTAGGTGGTCGGGTTCTCCTGGGCAGAGTTTCCGGCATTCTACCAGCGGAATCAGGATTATCACTGAGCACTGAAGCCTCGTGGTAGCCAGAACTGTCGCTGCTATTACGGCTGTGTGTTATTACCAGTTTATCTTCAGTGGTATCGCAATTTTTTTTATTACTGCTGGTAACCACATCGTTTTCCCTGGAGGCTTCTGTGGTGGTGGTTGATGTTAATGTTGTTGTGGGCTGACGAGTTGGAGGGTTGGGCGCCGGACGTCTTTTTCGCAGTGGCCTTGTGGGCATCGGCGCAACAAGTGGACTTATGCTTCTGCCGGTATCATCACTTCGCGCTGGAGATACGCTCCTGGCGCCGTAGCTGCCGCTCTCGGTGCTGGCCGTCGAGCTCTCTTTTGATGATTTTTTAAACATGAAACCGAAGATACTTTGCTTGGCTTGATGACGTCGACGTTCCTCTTGACGCTGCAGCACCATTATGTCCTGGGAACTCAGTGCTGAGCCTAAACGGTGACCTTGCTTTGCGTACAAGGTTACTTCTTGCAGTTGATAGTCTTGCAGAGATAATGATAAATCCAATATTTCTTTATGGTTTCCTACAACAAAAAAATTTATTTTTCATTAATTTAAATTACGAGGGACAAAATTGACACCATGGGGCAAAATGGGTCATCTAGAAAATTATTGTAATTTTTCAAAATTAGAATTTTCATAAAAAAAAATTCTAGTGTAAAGTAAAAAGATTTTAATTATAAAAAATTTTTTTGAATAGACCCCTTATGTCCTACTTCTCTGAAAAAAAAAATAACTGTAATATTTAGACATAATTTTCAAAAACTATGTCATCGCAAACAAAATAATTTATAGATTATTGGTTATATTTAATGGATGTTGGATAATATATAAGAAACATATATAAATGGCTTCAGAAGCCTTAAAAAATACTGTTTGCATGTGTGGAGTACACGTTAAAGTTAAAGTTAAATAAGTATAAATATATATGTATATATTTATTTATGTGTTGAGAAATAAAGGAGTGAACAAGTTGACAGTACCCAGTGTCTCATTAGTGATAATGTTGAATGTATTCACGGAGATCGTTTTGCAGAATGACTTGGCAAGTGGTGAAAACCGTCAGAAAAGATAACGCATATGTCATTTTGTATAAAAAACACATTAAATAAAATAATAAAAGTATTAAAAGAGATGGACACGGAGAAAATACATATAAATCACCATGAAATTATTTTATTTACATTTATTTCGATGGATTTTTACTAAAAAAACTCTAATGACCGACATTAAAATGCAATTATTTTTTTAGCCTGTCACTAGCCGATCGCATTGCGTGCGCTAAGCAATTTTTAGTCGCTACTTTAATTAGAGTTATTGATTTCTGTCTTTGATTGACAACTTTCTAGTCCGTAATTCTTTTTTTAGTAACCGAACAATCGATATCACAGTGAAATAAATAAATTTCATGAAATTTACTCGACAATGATCTTTGAAAATTTTTAAAAATTAAAAACAAGACTTGGTCTCAGCTCATGCAAGTAAACACTAACGAGAATGAAACTGATAACTCTCGATGCATCTGAAAGTACCTCCAGAAATGGAAATAAATAAATGAGCAAGTGAAACTTGGTATTAAAAAATATATAGATTTTATCTTCAGTCTGCATACTTTTGATGAAACGTTTATTCGCTTTGAAACAAAAAAAAAAAAAAAATAAATAAAAAGCGTGTCATCGGGTGAAGATGTGAAGAAAACAACAAACGGTAATTAAAGAACAATTAGATTAATAATAAGTTTTATTTAAATAATCTTTTATAAGGAAAATATAAATGAGGTCAATAGACTTCTCAAGTGTAAATTGCTGACATGAGGAAATTGCATAAAAGTACTTGTGTTCTCTATTTGGAAACTTTTGTACTTCTACCATACATATATAGATATAAACACAAGTGAGTCAGACAATTCATCGTACATTAAGAGTGTATTTAAGAGTACAAGCGATCTCTTAGAGATAATACCAACAATTATTACTGATAATGAGGAACTAACGAAGGTAATGCAAGATACTGCGAAATAAAAATTTATATATATATATATATAAATATAAATAAGTATGACGCGATATTGCAATAACGCCGATATGAAGATAAGACGATAGTTTGTAATAATAATAATTAATTACTTGTGTGGGCTGGGCTGCGAGTTTAAAATAATTAATTTTTTTTATTTACACAAAAATCGATAGGAAAATTAAAAATGTATTTAACAGAAGCTCGGCTAGAAGTATTTTATGCAGGAGCCAAGTTGTTGCGGGCCTTGTAGCCGCAATCAGACACAAAATGATCAGGAGAAAATCACCGGGTTCGCAACAACATCAACCTAGCGTACCATCTATCTGCTAGGATCTCTAGATTAACCGCATACCGGTTATTTATTCCATCTACAATCAACCCATACTCTCTTGTTGCTCATCGACTTGCTCTTGCTCTCCCTCTGTCTCTGTCTCTGTCTTACTCTCGTACTCAAACTCTTCCCTGGATGTGAAGATATGATGAATTACCGACTATACTGTTGTTATTATTATTACCAATATATTTTATTTTTTTTATCATTTTATAATTTAACCACACGATTTAGTAGACCAGAATAAAAGATTCTGTTTATTATCATGATTATTATCTAATATTTAAAGCTGTTATTTATATTAGCGGCTCTTGTGATCTCGGCTGTTTTTCTATCATCGATAACTTGTTATTTAGAGTTTGATTTTGAAATATTATTAATCGATTATCTAACGTGATTTTGAATTTAATTTATTTTTTATAAGTCAAATGTATTTTATTTAAACTTTGTGACTTTATAATTTGTTTTAATTAAAATATTAAGAAGCTCATTAATGCGTATTACTAAATGTCAATATTAACATACTGTGGAATTATTTATTAATAATTATTTATATATTTATTTATTTAATGTTTAAAAATAAAAATTTTAAATATCAAAGCAAGATATTTATGAAGTTGTCAGATTAAATAACAATAAAGTTTGATGGGTATGTTAGAAGTCGGAGTAAAAGTTTAAACGTGTAAAATTTTTAATTATCACCTGCTTGAAGCAACGATAGATTAAGAAAAAGTCGATCTAAACATGTTATTTTCTTTGATCCAGTATATTGTGAACGTACGGTTTTTATTTAGATAAATATAAGTATGAGCATATTTTTGCTGTTATGATATATTTCTTGGGCTTATAAAAAAGCATATAAATATATATATGTATAAATATAAACAGGTTGAAAGTTAGTAACGTCAATCAATGAGAACGGAAGTTTAAAACTTGTTTGTTCTCACACTCAATAGATATTTATATCGGGAAAATAATAAATTATTTAAAATAAAATAATTCGAGTTTTTATATCCGAGGTAATTCTCTTGAGAATCCGAGTATTGAGTCGCAAGATCCAGATAAAATGTAATAATGTTATTATAAATAATAATTTTGCTAAAAAAAGGAAAACCTGAGAGTGTCATCGCCGATAATTATTTTTTATTCCATATCTCTTGCGGAGTCTAGTCGAGGAATTTCCGCTGAGCACTCGTTCCATGTGAGATCCCGCCATTAAGGAGTAGAGAAGAGCAAAAAAAAATCTAAAATAACTAAGAAACCTTTAATTAGCGCAGACTGCTGGAGTATAATGACGACGGAGGGAGAGAGTGGCGTAATATTGTTGTGTTGCATAGTCTATTACACCGGCATGATGTCCTGGTGTTGTCGGATTTAAACCAATTAAATCCCCACACTTATTTTCATTTACGAGTAATTATACCCTATCGATTTTAATAAACATTTTAATTAAAATAAAAATCCATTTGGATTTTTTTTTAATCGTCGATTAAAAATATTCGGCATCAATTCGAAATAAAAAGTTACCATTTAAATATTAATTGGATAAATAATTTTTTTAATTGGATTTGTAACGATAATCTTTATTTTTTTTTGTCGTACCCGAAGGATCTTTACGTGAGCAAAAAAAAGAAGACACTGATGTGTAAATATGTAAAATGTTACACTGTATAATGTGTAGCTGTTTGACTTGGCAGGTTTAAATACTTTAAATATTAAATATATATATATGTATGTAGATATGTATAAATATAGGAATGTGATGCTCGGAGAGACGACTTTTGCAACAAATATAATTGACCGTTCGGCAAGAGGGTAAAACCAGTGCTGTCACTTTCCAAAATTTATCCCAACCGGTCTCGACGTCATCTTGGCTTAGCCTTGAAACTTTTTATATATTTTTTTGTTGTCGTTGTTATTTTTTATAAAACTTGCCGATCAATTTTTCGGGTTTTTAAACTCACCTGGATGCCGAAGCTCGTATTTATTTTTGTCCAGGTTCTTTTCACGACAAACTTCAGACAAAATGTCACCAAGATTCGTCTTTGGGCTCACTCGCGATACATAAAGCTGATTGCGTGGAAGATGGACCTGTAAATAAATTAAAACAGTTGTCGTTACTCATTAATAAACAAGTACTATATATATAAATATATAATTTAATGACTTTGAATTAAATTAGAAAGTATGCGCGAATAGTCGGCAGATAAAAAACTCATTAATGATAACAATTTTTTTTTAAACGAAATTACAGGACTCGTCAATCGTGTACGTGAGTGTACGTGTTATTTATACACTTGTCAGAGATATGACGTAACATTTGATCCTGTGTGTTATTTCATTAATGCAGCGGTGATTGGTACATACTTGTAATCTAAAAGTTGTTTCAAACGGTTGACTCGCCTGTTTCGTTTTTCTCGGAATGAATGTCCCCTGTTTTGGTAATAACTTAACCTGCGATTAAAATAAAACAAACAATTTATTGTTATTATCATTTTAAAATAAATAATTACCTCCATTCATTAAAACTTTTAATGCTTTTTGCTCAAGTTTGAATGATAAAATTAAAAATTCTAGGAAGCGAATTAAAAAAGTGTGTGTTGGTATGATCGGTAGCAATAAAAATACCTCTAGTGCATCGAGTGCGCCGATGGGAGTGTTCGGTTGATGGGGCAAAATCCGACCGCGTTCTCCAATCGCCTGCAAAGTATAACTCGAAGCTGCCAATTTGTGTGCTGTTGCTATTTGCACCAGCAGATCCATCATCGCTGTGCTGAAAAATACAAATACCAATACTCAAATCGACATTTTCTCAGGGTTAAAGATACCATAGATGTTTAACAAAAAGGAACACATTATTTATTATCTATTCTAATACCAATAATTTGCGGGAATTTTAAAAAACAGTTGCAGGCAAAAAATATATTCAACTGTTTTATTATTTAAAGTAAATTTCAAATTATGATTGACTAATGAATAATGAATAATGATTATTTTTTTTATTAGTTATTTGCAAAGTAAAATAATAACGGACTAAATAAAGAGGAAATCCAATTGCTACGCATGACTAAACCTAAACGATAAATTCAACAATTCGTTACGCTCTGAGCAGCTCAACGGTTTTGATGCTCGCTAAGAATTGCGATCAACTGTCATTTTTTTTATTTTTCAATTATTTTGAATTTTACTGCTGGGTAGTTAACAAATGACGTAAGTTATTGGCATTGAATGCTGGCATGTCCAAATTAGTGACATAACAAAATTTTGATCGATTTTTAATAAACTGCCGGCAATACCCTGGGAGAAAAAATAACTTTTACAAATATTGTGTTGCTTTTTATAAGAAATTATGCTATTGGAAATTTTCAATGTAATATATTTTCAGTGGGAAAATTTGATGACATTCAAAATCATTTTCTTCAAGAAGAAATCTGATCTGATGAACCTGAAGATCGGAGGGCTTTTCGAGCAATGACAATGAAGACAATTTATGTAATTTGACTGTTGAAGTGTAGTTGGGGTAAACTGCAATTTTCAGCTGACAGTGACTTTGTGAAACATTTTAAAAGTCTAGATCCAGTTGATTTTTTTTCATAATGTTCATTCATTTACTTTCCGATCTTCAGGTACTTGAGGTCTAAACTAGTCTTTTTTTTGAAGTACGGTAAATAAATTTCGATTTTCTGTCAATAAAATTATTCTTCAACTTAAATATAAAATTAATATAATAATGTAATAATTTTTATTGATTTACTATTTAATAAATTAATTTTTTTTTAAATGTAATGAATGAATGAACTTGTATGCATGAATTGAAAGTATAAATATATATAGATATAAGATATATATAAAGTTGGGTAGATGTGCATTGAAGGTAGTCAAGTGATACATAAATGGTCAAGCCAATGTAATGTAATGTAATGTTAAGGGAGGGGGAGGGGATAAATGGACACAAGTAATGTAAACTCGTGGTTATACTTTCGATTGCGTAAAAACGAATTGACTTAAATATGTGCGTGTCTTTGGTTTGTTCTTGTGTGTGTGTGAGAATATATATAGATGTATAATACAAAAATTACTTAAAACCAAAGCGATCAATGTAGAGGTTGACATGCTATCTACACATTAACGCTACCGTATGTATAGTAATGATAATACTATGTACATACTTTGACTTTTTAGTATTTTCGATTTCTTTCGAGAGCATGTCAAGAATGTTTAAATATGAATTACCGATTGTCAACAGCTTTAACTTTCTTTTTTTAAATTTATCATAATTTACATTTGTCAATATTATGGCTTTTTTTTTTACCCATTACTGGAATGCGTTAGAAAATAAGCTTTCTTAGTCCCCAGTTGTGAATTGCGATTACTGATGACCCAATTAAAGCAGTGAAACAAGAGTTTTGTTTGAATTTAACGGTGATTATTAGAAATTGAGAGTTATGTAAATTAACTTCTGTACTGAGCCAGAGTTATCTTGAAACTAAGTGTTGCTGGGTTTTATTTTATTTAAATACCTTAACATAGACCTTTCTCGCGATTGGTCGTTAACTTGTTAACCATTCGAACAAAATTTGTTCCGAGAATTTATAATTATTATTATTATTATTATTTTTCGTATCTTTTATTAGTTTTAGATAAATTATAGATACTAATTAAATAGTAATGACTAGAAAGACCATTCTAGGAAAACAGCGAGACCTTGTCCCACAGAAGACTATTTTTATGATAAAGAAGCTCATGTGTAAAAAAGCGAAGTCCGCCCAAATAAAAATATTTGGCCGAAATCATAAAATTTTATTGAAAAAGACTGAAACTTGATTCAGAACAGAAAATTTTCAAGTTTTCGACCATTTTAAGGTCTAGTTCCCCGCGAAATTTTGGTCAGGATAATTTTTGGGCTTGTGTTCACTATCTGGGCCACTTTTCAGTCAATTTCATTATTTTTTTACCCGACAAATTCTCTCCGTCACTCGGATTTCCGATGTAATAAAAAAATACGGGTTTTTTTTCAGCAGACTGATATAAATTTTTTTTAATTCGCATTTACTTGAGTCCAGAGTTTTAATATTAAAATAAACTTCCTTTTAAAGTCAATAATTCATCCGCTCAATATTGACTCCGAATTGAATCCACATGTTTGCTAAAAAAAATCTTAATTAATATTATGATAATTAAAATCAATACCTCCGTTCGACGGTGACACGTTCAGTATGATTGCTATGATCTCGTGGCAGTTGGACTAGGAGTTCCATACTCCCGGCCAGCATATCTGCCGGTGTATCTTCGGTGACGGTCAAAACCATCCCGGCAATTTTCTCCTCTTTACTACTGCAATAAAAAAAAATATGTTATTTACTAACCGCTTTATTACCCAATTTATTCAAAAAATTAAACTTCCTGCTCGTCCTTATTATTAAATAATTATCTTTGGAATTAATTCAGTAAAAAAATCTTAACCCGCCAATAAATTCAAATTTTAAAAAAATATTTTCTCTTGATATCGCCCCGATATTTTCAAAACTGTAATTACAAATTTTTTTAGCCTTCGTTATACAACGCAGCGCCTTCAAATAGTACAGCAATAATTATCCTTAATAATAAAAATTACATAAAGATTATGTAAATAATAGAAGGTAATTATTAAACAATAAAACATCTTTATCAACAATATAATTATATGGAAAAAAATTTAATTACACTTTAATGCAATTAAATATCGTATTATTAGTATCAAAGTAATTATTTAATTAATTAACATTTTTTGTGTTGTGTAACAGCTGATAAAAAAATGTAATTGTCATGGAAATGAAAATAATAAATTAGCGGCGCGTAAATTAATCATCATCAATATCAATATCAATATTAGTAACAAATATAGACGAATAATAAAATTCAAGGTCAAGAACCTTTTGTAGACGAACGGTGTCAATATCGTGAGCAGTAATTTAAAAAGCACCGTCGCCGGAAACGATATCGACCAACGATTACGAGAGAGCTTGGAATGCGTCCGTACACCTGTACTTTGTCACTTATAATAATAATCCATGACCCCTTTTTGTTCATTAAATTTGACTCATCACCAATAACACAAATTCTTTTAATATTCCGATCACCGATCGCGGAACTTTAATAAATATAATTAATATTATAAACAAATAAACTAGACATCACTGAAGCTCATGCTCAAAAATTATTTTAAATAAAACTACTCATTTTTCATACATCATATATATGTTTGTACATATATATATATATATCAAACACTACATGCAGACCGTGCATGTGAATATAATCGCAGCTAAGAGGACGAATCGCGTGTGAAGAAACTTGTAAGTAATTTCTATCCGCACACATACTCAAGTATACTATATATGTATGTATATATAAAAATATATATGAGGACTTATATATACACAGCAACATAAATATAATAAGAACGGAAATCCATCTAGATGATGAGTTGAAGGTCATGCACTCAAATTCTACCGCAAATATTTCATTACACATAAATATAAATATATATATATATATATATATATATATATATATATATATATATACATACAGTGAAACATTATATTTATTATTATTAAATTATATCGAGATCAGAGAAAGAGAGAAAGTAGTAGATAGTTTTTATACGAAGTAACGTATAAGAAATGATCAATAATTGTTTTTTTTATATGGTTATTAAAAGAAATGTGCAATAAAAAAATTTTAAGCAGCAAGTAAAAAAAAATGATAATAATAATCAATGTACGGATGATATAAAAACTGGAGGATCTATACTATGATAGAATCGATCGGGTAAAGATGAGAAGGACAGAGAGAGGGAGAGAGAAAGAAAATCGAAAGGTGATTTAACCAACCGCGACTTGGAGGAATTGTCGAGGCGTGACTCTGTCCGACTCTCTTCCCTGAAGGATTGGACAAGCCGGTGTAATGAGATGAAATCTCTTTGCCTTTGCCTTTGCCTGTGCCTTTACTCTCCTCGGCTCAACTTATCCTACTTACACACGGTGTTCCCACGTGAATTTTGATCAGTTATATGAGCCGCACGATGATACAAACACACACACTCACACAAATTTGTTCCAACAAACAGCGAACACTGTTCATGTATGACTAGACATGGGTTCAGTGAAACGAGATGCTTAAATTTGATACACTTACGGCAAATTATACAATACCTATATAAGTATTATATATATTTACTCCAATCAATCAATCAGTCCGTGCCGATTACTTGTTGGGCCCAGTTTGTTTTAATATCATTGTCAAATCAATTAATTCCGCGCAGCGATTTATTTTTTTGCTCAAACTGTTTAATTAACCGGTAATTAACTTGATTTGCCTCCTCATTACGCAATAAACAGCATCTGAATAATAGTATCGTTAAAAAATATTAAAAATAATAATGTAACAATTAAAAATAATTACGTACGTAACTATTAGGTAAATTACTGTAATGATATACATCGGGTCGTGGATTAAACTATATTTTTCCTGATTAACTGGAGACCGTGGTAATTTTTTTTTATTATTTAATACAATCAATAGCCACTTCACACTATAAACCATAAAAATAACCGGCTGTGTACTAAATGTATGACTAATATTTTACCGAAATGATTATGTGAAAGGCGGTAGTAAATCGTGCGAATTTTAGAGACCCTCGTAGCTCTTGATGTTTAAATATATATGAATATAGTGGGTGCGTGCATATAAGAAACAAAAGCTCCCGTTACGTAAACAGGTTCTATGACCGCATCTCGGCTCAGCTTAAAAGCAGCTGAGAAGATTTATAATATGTAATATATATGAACATGAGTCAAATGAAGTCCTTCAAGTAATACAACAGCAACAAACTCTTGTCTTGCCTGTAATATACTGAGGAACATTATAATAATAACATAAGATTGTCACCAGATAAACCGTTACGTCATTTAATTACGCATCCTGCCAGGTTAAATTTTTATTTTCACTTCTTCAGACGGTAAAATAATTTTTTTTTTTTTTTTTGTATTTTTTCTGGATTTTCTCTGCAGGAATGCGTGATAACAAGCAATAAATGATCATATTGTTGGCAATTATTCCTAAAGCAAATGTAGGTATGGGCTGCCTTTAATGACAGTTAGTCAGTAGCTCAAAAAGCTCAAAAACAGCCGGGTTTTTGGACTGGCTTGCGGGGTCAGCGAGTTTTCAGATTTTTTTTAAAAATTTATCATCACTTATTTTAGTCTATTAGAGTCTGTAGTGCAATGCGTTAAGTTAAATATGTAGATATTGATATATGAAGGTAGTTTGCTATTTAAAGTCACCATCGACATACAGGTAACTCGATGTCACGTGGAAAAATATAATGAATAATTGATATCGGTTGGTGGACGTATACGTGGCCATGAAAGCTATTGCGACGTTGCAGCCTGCTTTGCCTGATGTAATGACTTTACAATAGATTAACGCTAAATATATTGATGTTATATTTGCTATTTATTAATTTAAAAATATAAATATCAATATTTAATGGGCAACACGGGTCTATTTGGATGGGAATGGGCGGAGCTGGGTTTATGTCAGATCAGATGAACTTGAATGGTAATTTTTAATGAGCCTGTATTAGTATAGTTGTGCTGGTGATCGCGTGACTTTGTACGGGATGTTGGTTAAGATGCACACGTAAGTACTGTATTATATGTATAAATTGTATGCAGTCCAAAGACAAGTAGGTTCAGCTGGACTAGTCTGTACACTTTGTACGGGTAATGAAGTAATGATGAGTTGTATATTATATTATGAGAGACAGCTTGTCCAAGTCAACTGCATTACATAGCAAGAGGAAAATATTTTCGTCTATAATTATTATACTTTTTATTAGATGAGTTTCTTATTTTTTAAGCCTGTATTAATTTTTTTAAAATATTTATTTAACCAAATTTATTCATTAAATTTTTAAACGCAACATAAATTCTTTAATAATTTTTAATTAAGATCAAATGAATTATTTATATATATTTTATATTTAATACTTTAATAAAATGTAATAATTTTTTTATAAATTTTTAGACTGCTCAAATTTCATGATAAATAATATGGGCACGTGTGCGATGCAGCATATGATTGTCGGATATGCGATTGCAGTATTGTGATATTTATATACATATTTGAATGTATATGTGACCGGAGATGATCGTGATCAGAGGACCAGGTGGAGTAACGGGATGCGCAGTCGTGGAATTTAGGAAGGCCATTGGTTGTCTCTGAGCAACTTATTACCTTTGCTTGTGTGTCTTTTATTTAATCCACACACATGTATATACGCACACACACAAGTGGACGATAAGACACGAAGGATAAACGAGGAGCAATAACACGTGGGCGATTATCTGTTTACTATTACCAATTAGTCATGGGGTATGTATTATATCGCAATCTTGATATCCAAGGTAAAAATAATCTTACAAACTCGTGTTACTTTTTATCAACCTCTAATTGCTATTTAAAATTACTCCTAATTATCTTAACCATCAAATTATTTATATGAGATCATCCGAACCACCCCTCCCCCCCTCCCCCGCCCGCCCCTTTAATCCTCTCTATATAAATTTTATAATTTAAATTAAATATCACTCTTACAATTATTATTATTACAGTAATAAATAATAATATGTTATATATTTAATAGTCTGGCTGTTAATTATATATTTTTACTAAAGATGTAAGTGATAATTTCGAAAGTACAATTATGACAATAGTCAAAATTTTTTTTTTCATACATTCAACATGTGAGTAGATATATATGTGTATTGTAATAACTTTCCCATTTCGAGTGTATGACAATGGTGATAATAATAATGGTAAGAACACAAACATGCGAGCAATTTGAAATAATAAATGAGTATTGTATATATAGGTACATATGAGAGTGTCTCACGAGTGTCATGGCACAAGTATCGTCCTCGTGGTCGTCGTCGCTATTTAAAAAACTACAGAGTAAAACAACTACACCAGTGTTTATAGGGAGAAAGGTATATAGTAATGTTGTGAACAAGTGAGGAGGAAAAACGTTTTAAGTGGGTTAATCATAGAGAACTCTTTAAAGTAGGCTCCCGGACCAAATGTACTTACACCATCTTTAGAAACTTAAGAACTCTGAATATTAAATTCTTGTGAATGTAATAAATAACTTATTATTATTATTACTCTACTAATATCGGGTTATTAAATTTTTCTTTGTATGTTTTTGGATTCCGTTTCTGTACAAAAAAAAATTTGAAATATTACAGCCCTGAATACGAGTCAGGGTTTTATTAGAAGCTCAATGCAAATTACATTTTTAAAAATTATTTGAAACCCTAATTTTTCATTTTTTTTGCATATGAACTGTAAAAAATTGGGAGTTAATTCGGAGTAATTATGGAGTAAATAGAAAGTTTGGTTTTTTTGGAGTGATCTGGATTTTATTTAAATCCGCATTTACTCTGATTCAGAGTTTTAGTATCAAAATAATCTCCTTTTAGGGGCAAACACTCATTTGATCCACGTTCACTCTGTAAATTTTTTAGAGTAAGAATCCGCTGCAATAAAAAAAAAAAAATTTTTCTTTGTATGTTTTTTGGATTCCATTTTCTGCATAAAAAAAATTTGAAAATATCACAGCTTCAAATAGAAATTAGGGTTTTACTAAAAGTATATTTTGATAAATTATTTGAAACTATATTTTTTTTTTTATGGGGGAGCCCGTGGCAATAAAGAAGAATAAATTTTTATATGGGTGTAAATATATGATGATGATAATTATATTATTGCAGGTGGCTGTTTATCAGGTGAATTGATTGTTCGTGATTGGAAAATTGCCGGAGAAATCTTTATGTTACTATTAAATATTTACAGAGTAAGAGACATGCTGTCAGATATATCAATGCCAACTTTCACGACAGTTTATTTTCTTTCGACTAACAAATAACTGTTTTATTATACGATCTTAACACGTTTTTTTTATAAATAAATTTTCATTATTACACTTATTTACTTTATGTATCAAGTAAATAACTTGCTAATCGAGATTAAATATCTCATTGCTATTTTTATTTATTACAGTGATTACCCGCAACTAATAATTATCTGAGCATCCCGGCGTTTAAATCTCAAATTATTTTTTCAAATTATAAGTCATTGTATTATCTAACAAAACTTATTTATTGAATAATAAAATAAATTTACTCGACAGCTGGCTCGTAAAATTATCAAATAAAAAACCTTTTTTTTCCCTCGCATAATTATTTTCAATAGAAAAATCTATCCATTATTTATGAATTTTTATATGTTAATATATATAAAATTTTTTGATAAAATTATTACAAATAAATAGAAACAGGTTGTAAAGAAATTGTCATCTAATCAATAAAATATATGATATCTAATTGCATCTATAAATATACCGAGATATAAATATATTTTTTATTTTGTCAAAGAGACATTTAAGTGATATATATCTGCGCAAAGTTACTCAATCACTTGATCTACGGTACACATTAGTTTTCCTAGTATAGAAAATGAAATTAAATTGCGGTATGTGTTATATTTTAAAAAAATAAATAAATAATTAAAGTAACAGGCAATAGTACATACGTACTCATTGTCTTAACTGAGTGTACAACACTACTAAACGCTACATTAGTTACTTATATACCAATCACACAACAGCAACAACTGTTTTCATTAAATATAAATCGCTTAGATGAATGATCATGATCGTGCTCGGCAATCTAATCGAAAGGTAAAGCAGATATAAACATGTGCGATTGTTATGAATTTTTAAAAATATTAACAAAACGTGATTGTAATCTGCGTCATGAGATTATTTTTTTACTAAATGTTCATTATATCTTGAAAAAGTGTGGGGTAAGTTGGTCATTCCGAGTAGTGCGGCTAGTGATGTAAGACAAAGAAATCTAACAATTGCCCAGAGGTTATTTTTTGAATTTAATGCCGGTTCCCGCGTCCATTTTATTTTTCCCGCGAAATTTTTTTTTTTAAAATTGAGTGGAAATTTTTTGACGTCAATTAACGGCAGCAAATTTCTTGTGGTCTGATTGAACATAAAAATTATGGTTTTTTTTTTTTTTTATTACTAAGTGCGGCTATTTTTAAATTTCGAAATGAATTTTGAAGTTCATATTAAACCCGCCAGTTTTTCCCGCTTTGTAATAAAACAATTTAGATAATAAACGATCAATTTTTTTTTTGAAAAGTTATGTGTCATTTTACCCCACTCTCCTTTATATTTTATTTTATTTTGTTAATAATTATGCTTTTTTTTTTTAGTGATGATAAAAATTTTGAAAAATCTTTAAACACCAATATTATAAAAGCATAAGTGCAATGTGCAAGGACAACAGACACGAATAAATTTAATGTTATCACATTTATGTTAACCGGGAAATAAAAAATTACGATAATTATTTTTTTGTCAATCAAAGGTGAGCATTTGCGTCAGTAGATACTTAATAGACAAAAACAACTTCAATTATTACCTCAGTGCATTTAATTAATAAGATTATCTATTTATCCTGAAAGACCGCAAAAAACAAACTGCTATCTACTATCAGCTTTTTCTAACAGCGATAATCTTCGAGTGGAAATTTAAAAGTTCCAACGGATTATTATTTACAGTGGGAGTTTAAAAAATAATCTGGCCTTGTGTTGCAGAACGGGAGAGTAAAAATAAAAAAGTTTATTTAAAAATTAAAAAACAAGGAAGTTATTTATTTTTTTCGATTAAATATGTTTAAATCTTCCTCGCACGTTTCCTTCACACATTACAATAAAATGCGATAGCTAAAGCTAAATTTCTTTTATTTACCACCACGTTCTTCGCAACATTACGTGCATAATAATCAGCTAAATTATATCCCAAACATACTAATTTTATATTGTTATCTATATATTTATTCCTTCATATATTATCTGCTTCTGAAGGATTAATTTATTCGAAAAAATTTAAAATTACAGTAAGTAACAATTAGGCGGTTGTTAAAAATATCGATATATCTGATGTGCGGTAGTTTATGATACGAGAAATCATGAAATATCTCTAGCAAGGTCGCACACTTGACTATCATCACGATGCTGCACGGAAAGGAAAATCACAGCTCTCGAAAATCAGGTAAGTAGGTAAAAGCCTAGATCCACTGGCAGATAATTCTCACTTGTGCAGCTAAATCCAATAAGACACTTGCTATGTACCTTTAACAAGTACTCCCTCCTTATATATATATATATATATATGTATTGAGACAATATTTATAGTGCATTCCATATAAATCCGTTGGATATTGAATTATTTATCTCTCGGATCATTAAACAAAGTAATATCGATATTATAATTACTTTTATTAGTTTCATATATTTATTTCCGAGTGATTAATTAATATACGATAGAAGGAATATCACACGAAAGTGAAATGAACTTTCTAATGGCAATTATCAAACGGCTGAATTAAATGAGGTGAATGTGTTTTAGAGACCAGTGCCAGCTAGGCCGGGATATTGACAAGGTCGAGTTTATTTTCTTCGCACGATTATAAATTCCTGGTTATTTTATATAAAAGAGAATACATTCTCGATGATTAATGGTTTTTTATTTTTTTAATATTTTTTAATCGACAATTGCAGTGACACTGAGAATAAAACATTAATTGTATAAAGAATTTAGTTCCTATTATGGAATAGTTTGTGAGGATACCATTTTCTGTGGGAATGGGACAAAAAATATTAAACGCGAGAAAACTCTGATTCAACTATGGAACTGGAAAAAATAATTATACAGAAAAATTATTAAATGAAATTGAAAATTTTGAGTAAAAATTTTTCGCGGGAAAAAATAATTTTTTTTTTCATGGAGTTGAAAGAAACTTTTGTTAATTTATATTATTTTTTAGTTGGACCGTTATTTGAAATATTTAAATTGTAGATAATTATTTTCTGACCTGTCCCAAGAAATTTAATTGATTAAAATCGCACTTCCTGTCGTGGTTATCAATGCCAATGACCAAAAACCGGTTGAAGCATGTTCTAGTCACTTTTTAATTTAAAACCAATAAACTTGAGATTTATTTAAAATTTTTTAAAGTGCGATTTTTTTTTTCCGAGGTGTAAAATATTAATTAAATTTAAAAAACGAACCGGCAATTTATTATTTTTGTAAAAGAAAAAAAAAGTCATTGACTTAAAAAATGAAAAATATTTTCATTAGCAAATAAATAAATTTATCGGTGTATTACTGATTTAAAAAAAAAATATTAAACCCGTAAAATAAATATATTGAGATAAACAAATTATAAAATTTAATTATTATTTACGAGCGTTTAATTTTATTAGCAAACGGAGAAAAAAATACAAAATCAATTCAACGTCGTCGAGCCTGAGTGCTCTTAAACCCAAGTACGTAAATTCTTCCTCAAACTACAAATTATAAACGGCTTAAATAAATATCAATGAAAATCATAGGATGCAAGTACGCGGAGGATGAGGACGACAAGGACGATAACGTCGACGAGTGGTAATGGCCGTTGTTTAATATAATAAATAATGTTAAATGAAATGAAAGCAACCAGGTTGATATATACATATATATTCTAGCAAAGAATGTGCACGCGATGAGAGAACTACAGGATCAGGCATTAAAAGGGGGCAACGCCCGAGGTGGCCTTGCTCGCGACCTCCTTGGAAACCTTCCCTGGAGTGTCGGTGCGTGGATGCCTGGAAACACACTAACAATCTTACACAGACATAAACCAAGCGAGACAACCGAGGAAAGGGATACCAGAGTCACATCACTCTCTACTTTGAAAAGAGACAAACGTTGAATTCAAGGGAACAACATCAGGATACGGATTATTTTATTTATAAACAAAAAGAAAAAAATATAATGGAGCAGACGATTCCTGTTCCCCTTCACTCTAGGGTTAGAGCTAGGGCTGGGACAGAACCTAAGGCAGAACCTAACAAATCAAAGGCAACTTGTTCGCCATTGCACCGGCCTCATACCTGTTGTTGTTGTTGTTCTAAACGATAATATGTATATAAAATGAACACTGGTTACTCGTCAGATAGAAGTAGACCTGGTCGGGTATTTTCTTTATCGCTGTTAGTGTCGTTGTTGGTTGTGTCGTTATATTACTTGCAGCTGGTTCACTCCACTCCACTCCACTTATATATTAACTTAAGTTTTGTTTAGTTGCATTGCCGGTTTAAAGACCGGTAGGGCTGCTGTGAGAGAGCCATTGCTGGGAATTCCTCGGCTCCATACATCTGCAGACCGCAACTAGTCTGGTTTAATGTATATAAGAGCTAAAGAAATTCTAACACGAAAAATGAGAATTGCCATCCACTTTGCGGACTGTACGATACCATCAACATCCAACTAACATCTCTCATACCAACCATTCTATACATAACTTATATATTTATATTCATTTACTCTCTCTCTCTTAATTTATTATTTTAAATATCCAGATGATTCACTGCTGTACGATCCGATCAACTGAAATATATTATTTTATATTTTTTATCAGATAATTGGATCAATTTTTTATTTTAAAAATTAGATAATAAGATTTTATTTTTTATTATCTAACTTTTTATAAATTATAATATATTTTATGTTTTATATAAAAAGTAATAGTTATAATAATGATAATAATAATTTATGACGGTAACGAGCTATGAAGGCAAAAGATTTTCCATCTCAGTAAGACGTGTTATAAATTATGTAATCACAATTAGAATTACGCACGCGATTGGTATAAGAAAGCATTACATGCGTTTCTTATATATATATATATATATATATATATATATATATATATATATATATGTATATATACGTACGCTGTATTTTACTTATACTGCCTACAATAAACGACTACAAGCAACGCATAATACACTGCAGTAAAGTACTACGTACGTATGTATGTATACATGCATGTAAGTATGAACTTTCCTTACATTATTACTTACTGCAGTGTGTCTCAAATTCACGCGGAAGTTAGCTGCCTCTGGCACGTCTCGGCATCCATTATGCATGGATATATCGCGAAAAGAGCAAACGGAATCTCTGTTTAGCTCTTGCTGTTGTTAAGTCAGAATCTAAATCTTCTATACACGGCTCTTGTAAATACAAATTAGCTATAGTAGCTATAGTAACTTTGTATTATATATTTTTATATATTTTTTACTGCAAAATTGACTAATTTCAAATTCCTGATTATTTATTTATAAACATAATTATTAAATTTCCTGTGTGCTCATAAAGTTGTCAACTTGTTGTTACGTCAGGTAATAATATATTGCGCAAGACAACCTTGCAATCTAAAGATATGTATGGTATTCTAAAGTTCCGGTACACCTTGCTGCATCTCTTTATATATTTATTATTATTATTATTATTACTATTGCAGAAAAATGCAGTTAATTTATTAATGCCCGGAGTCGTAGCTCTTGCTAGATAATTTTTATTAAAATATATAATAATAATAATGATGACTACATCCTTTCTGATGTCACAAGTTTCTAGAAATCATACCCGAGATTAAGAAAAATTTATTAAGAGAAATCATCTAGGATCATGACGTATTTATATTGTTATTTGATAGCTTGACGTAAATGGGAATTTTATTTATCGAATTCTCGATAATTTTAAAATCAAAATTTTTTATAAAATATTTTTACCCACCCCAATTTTACCAAATAAATATTAATATAAAATAAAAATATTTTTTTTACAATCAAGGAAATACAACACCTTGACTTTTAAAAATTCGTAACCGTTACATGTGTATTGTCTAGAACGTGATCTTGTTACAATTACAGCGTCCATGCTCGGGTGGTTGGGATCGTGTCATCCAGTGCATAAACTTTTTAAAAGAATCGTAATGTCTTTTAATGTTATATAATTTTATTTAATAACATTCTATCAATATTTCAAAATAAATATCAAACAATCTGAAAAAAAAAAAAGTCATATGAGAATAAGTATTGAAACAGTGATTGAAGTTACAAGTAATACTGAGTAAAGAAGAAGTCAAACAAGGAGCAAAAAAAAAGGTACAAAGAAACTTGGCCTGCCTTTCATGGATACTTTCATCGATGCCAAGATCATTTTATTGTAACGAAACTTGTCGTTCGGCGCCGATATCAGGGCATATACCAACATGACTCTTTTATACCAGACAGTACTTACAGAAAAAATTAAAAAAAAAAAAACTATACAACAAATGAGTAATAAAATGCAATCTGCGTACGTCTGCTATCTGATTAATGACTCCTAATTATTCAGATATAACATTAACAATCTATTATTTATAATTTAAGTACACACAATACAATAGGGCAATATCGAATTTGTTTCGCTTATCACAACATTTATTAACAGAACAATGGACGGAGTTATTAAATTCTGAGAATAACTTATTTAGCATGATACCGAAGATACTCGATGTTTTATTGTCGTGGATAAATATATATTTATTTTTCATTTCAGATTCAATTCTGACATATGACGTGTGACATACATGTACTACGGAATTAAAACGCTCTTAACATATATAAATACTGACCAAGTAAATATTTACATGCTCAGGGTTTTGTAACAACGAGTTACTCAATATGTGCACACAAAAAAAGAAAATTAACGCAGGACTCGATAAGTAGGATACATTTTTTTAGGACATTCTCAGACAGTGTCCCCTACTTTTTAAAAATGTTCAATGACTGAACTGTCATAATGTATTGAAATTTTATTAATTAATTAAGAAGAAATTAAAGGATTTATTGAAAAAGGACAGATAGTTACGATTGTTGCCGCGAAATAGATTTTTAAAAAATTACAGATGCTAATAATGATATTATCCTTTTTTTAATTAATATCCTAAATTTTTTTTGATTAATTAATAAAATTTTAATGCGGTTATAATTTAAGGTCATAGAATATTTTTAAAAAGTGTGGGGAGGGGGTATAGTCAGAAAATTCCCTTAAAAGTCTTTATAATAATTAAATTATTTTTTTATTAATGAGTAAATATTAATATGTGATTTTAAGATTTTAAATTAAAAGGATAATAATTTTTGTAAAATTAATTTATGTAAATAATTAAAATTTAAAAGACGATACAGTATCATCATATGAAACAGTTAGCTAGCCTGAATAAGTCGTAAATAATGTACAGCTCGATTTGAAATATTGACGATACACTATTATCTATAACTATCCACTGCGACAAACTGCTTCGTGTAAATAACTATTTTATTATCAGCTATTATCTCTCATAAAAAAAAAAAAAAAAAAAATGTAATAATAGGTGTATTGACTCTGTATAACGCGATTAAAATATTTAAAGTATTCAAAATAATGAAAAATTAGTCAGCTGGTAATTAAAGTATCAGTAACAGGTATATCAAGTTGGGTAAAATAATTCTAGTTCAATGCTCGAGGAATTAAACAATTTCACACGCGGAAGTATCGACTTGAGTCTCGCATACGTCTATAGATATATAATATGCATACGCTTATAATTAAGGATCATAAGAACCCGACATGCTTGCGTGATTTAAAATTTAATCATAGGTGAATATTACGAGGAAGGCGTTGAATTGCTAAGCTCCGTTGACGAGACTCTGGAAGTGAAATGGTTATTTATATATTCGTATACATATACATGTATATATGTGTGTATGTATACAGGATCTGGTTGAAAGGAAATCGCGAAAGTTAATCAATTAAATATTTATCATTTTATAATAATTTTTATCTCGAGGTAAACAAAAAATAATAATGATAATCCCCAATAAATATAAAAATAATATTATTTATGACTAAAGGATTTCATTTATAATTACAAAACTACTTGAATGTATGTGCGTAAGGCACCTAGCAGTATCTTGGCGCCTGCATATCTTATAAATCAAGATAAAAAACGTTTAAAAGGAGGTTAAAAGAATGCTGATGATTTCATCACGATAAATTTTTAAAAAATATTATAAAATATACCCACTGAAGTTTTAGTTTAAAAGTATATAGCTTTGATTTTAATTACTTTTTAACGACCCTGTGAAATATCTAATGGTCTACTAGTAAAAAATTTATTATACTCGATCGTAAAAAAAAACTTATCTATCGAATTCCAGAGACTTTAAATAATTCAATAGGGAATGGGAGTATCTGTACCTGTATCTGTACCTGTACCTGTATCTGTACCTGTGCGTGTGTCTACTGTAAATGTGATGTGAGGATTTAGCGGTGTAAGATGGGCTGGTATGGAGAAAATAGTTGGCAGACAGGTTGAACACGAAAGGACTATAAACATGAATGGCTCAACGACGATTGAGATCGGCACGAGCGTATTACAGTCGAGTGTGTACCATAGATATGTACAAGGATCACCACCACCATCATCATCATCATCATCATCATCATCGTCATCATCAGCATGATCAGCATAGTCATAGTCGCAGTGGTACTGCGGTAGTTTTATATCGAAGGATACCAAAGAGGAGGAGCAGGAAGAAGAGAGCAAAAAAACCGACGTTTACGTTCCGAGGTCATCGAATGGGAAGCCGTTAAAAGTACTGAGCAATAAGCTCGCTGCCCTACGGACCATGAATAGCCAACGTACGAAGCTACGATTTTATAATTATTATTGTACCTTACATACCAACTTCTATTCTCTATAAACCTGCACCGAGAAAATTTAAGTCTGATGTTCAACGTCCAACTCGGGGCAATTTTTAGACTAAAAAATTATCAACAACAAAAACATTTTACTGCATTTTAATGAAGCTCATTTTTTTGCTCAGAAAAATTTATCTTTTCATTTAAATTTTTTATCATTTCTTCACAGAAAAAAAGGATTTCTCGGGGCAAAAAATTTTTACTTGCCCTAAGTAAACTTTTGTTTTCCGTTCATGATAAAGAAAATTACTTGCGCGAAGAAATCCTTTTTTTTCTTATGTTTATTACAATAAATCTCCATTATTAGAGTAACGCTGCGTAACGTTAATTACGAAAATCTTAAATTTTTCGCAACTTAATTTATTTAAAATTAAAATGTTTTTGTTTGTTCAGTAGTCATTAATAATCTTTAATGTCAGCGAATAGTTGATTATAAAATCCACATTGATACTAATATTAATATTGCTAATGAGATTACACAATACATAATAATATTACAATTGAATATAAAATGTAATATTTCATAAGTGATGTATATGCTTAACATATCATTTGTTTAGTACATATACGAATTAAAAGAGTAGAGTAGTACTAAAAAATAAGTCTCCGGAACTATCTCTAATAAAAATTTTTAAATTCATTCATGATGTAAACAGAAAAAAGGATTTCTTGGCACAAGAATCTTTTATACTCCATAGAAAACTTTTTTTTTCAATTTATGTTGCAAAAAATTTTTCAGAGTAAGTAAAAATTCTTGCGCCGAGAAATTTTTTTCTGTATAAGAATTTAATAAGAGACTTATTGTAAATTTAATCGTTTAAAATCTCTCAAGTGTTTTTGTTACCTCATTTCATGAGACAGTATCAAAGTTTAATGTGTACCACGTGTTGATCATACCGTACATACATATATGTATATATAAAGATGATATCGTTATGTCAATTTACATTTTGTATTACTGATCTCATAATGTATTGTACTCCTCTCAATGATACATATATGACATATTATAAAATATATGTGTATATAGTTATTTCGTACAATGCACATCAATAAAACTGCCTCTAAAAATAAATACAATAAGTATAAATTTAAATGAGTTATTCAAATCTTATCCTACATCGCCTACATCAAATATTTATTGAAATTATGACTCATAGACGGACATATATTTTTTGTTAAATAAAAAAATAAAAAATTATTATATTTGAAAGTTTGAAAATTCCCGCGTACTCGAGAGATAAAATTTATAAATATATTTAATTGTTCAAAAAAATACTTTAATTGGTTGTGATAAAAATTTTATATATTTCGGTAATTAAATATAACAATTAAACTAATTACGTATGTTATTAACTAATGGAAAGTTTTTTGAACCTCATACGTCGTTTTGTTATCAATGAATTTAAAAAATGATTACACTCGACACTTTTTCAGATAAATCAAGATAATTGCGGGCTGAATATATTCGAATCAATTTTATCGCGCCATAAATTAAATTAAAATTCCAGTGTCATAATATTTGAAAAAATTTGTTGTCAAATAGACATGACCTTGATCAATTTTAATGCCTTATAAAGTAGTAATTCCGCGGGTTTACTAAATTTATTATCGTTAATTATCACGTCTGATTTAAAAAAGCTTTTAAAAAATTTGAGATAAAAAAATTTTTATGACGTCTAATGACAACAAGTTAAATTAAATAGTAAATATGTAATTGATATCAATAAATTTAATAAGCTTGGTAAACTAAAAGCAAATATGACGTGTTAATAAAACATTTAATTTTTTTATTGCTACGAAAAAAAATTGGTATTAAGATTAGATAATAAATTCTTTTAGATCTGATCCATTTTCATTGTCTGAGAATTCATTTTTTTTTTTTTATTTTTTATTAACGCAGTAGTCCATTGGTGTTATCAAGTAATTAATTTAAGATTAATTGAATTAATTTTTTAGATAATTACTTACTGGGTGTGGAATTCGGTAGATCATTTCCAAAAATAAAATATTTGAATTATGCCGCCATTAAATTTAAAATTTAATTAAATAATCATATATATTATTTAATTAATTTATAAATACAATTAAGTTTGTAATTATAAAGAAAACAAAATAGCAAAAGGAGCGTGAATTTAAAAAGTGACGTTTACGATCCAGAGAAAATAAATTTGAATTAAATGTCAAGTTTTTAATGAGAAATTATAATAAATTACAACCGGCACACACGATGACAATTATTACGGAATATTTAATAACTAGTAACTATAAAAAAAAAAAACCGTTTTATATCGACGTCAACACACGACTGACGACAAATCGCGACTAACAAAATAACGTACTTATGAATTTTATTGTAACTCAAAGTCAGTTTCGGGTGAACTCGGCGGCCACGTGACCGAGTGCCCGAAGCTTCGGAAGAGTTCGGACGCGCTCGGATGAACTCGGACAGTTCCGTTCGGAACTAGCGGCTTTCGCGGTGAGGCTGCACTTGTGCTGTGTGATTGTCAAAAAATGTCGTTTATTTCCGCATTGCAATCTGATAAATTTTATATTTAAATAATAATAATAACAACAACCGTAACAATAAATCAATATGACGCATTTCAAAAAAGTTTAACGAGATGGAAATGACTTTTTTGTTTTCATACTATTTGCATTTTATTGTTTTATCGCTATATCAATTTTAAAATATTTAAATCGTTTTGTTTGTATTGTTTTTTAAATTAATTGATAATATTTTTATTTGAAAAAATTTATAAACAAATTTCTTATCATAAGTAATCAGAAATTGATCGTGTTACGAAATTTGAATAAATATTTTTTTAACATAAAAATAATTTTGCGTCAATTTTTTTAAAAATTTTAAAAATAATTTTTTAAAACTCGATAATTCAACAGATATAAATTAATGAGTGTGAATTTGTAGCAGATGAGACAAACTTTAAATTACAAATAAACGAATTAAACAAATAAAAATATAAAAATAACAAAAATCCACCTGCTGATTTTAAAATTTTATTCGATTTACATTTAATTCGATTACTTCAAAATTTTTGTAATTGAAAATTGTCTACATCCACACTCATTGTAAATTAATGTGATATAAATAAAATACTAATTACATTCCTCATAAAAATTACAAGAAATTTCAATGGATTACGATAACAAATTCCCAGTAATAATTTATAATTACCAGTCATATTGACAATTAATTGATTACCTGAAGCTGATTTCGACAGCAAAAATAAAATTAATAAAATAAAATATTTAACGAGCTCGAAAATAAAATCTCAGTGATTATTTTTTTGATACTCGGTTTATAAATGAGTGTGAATGTAGCAGACATCAGATAAATTTAAAACTATAAATAAATAGAGGAAAAAATTTTTATAAAAAATGGACTTATTTTCAAATTTCATACACGCGCATTTTTTTCAAATTTTTAAAATTAATTATCTACTCCATTTATCAATAATTTAAAAATAGTCTGATGTCTGGTACATTCACACTCATATAAAATGAATAAAACAAAATATTTAACGAGCTCGAAAATAAAATCTGATTATTTATATGACACCCGATTTATAACACCAGTTTAATAAAACCAAGTGTTTAATATTTAAAATACAAATAATGAATAGCGATAATACCAGGCAATAACATACACAGGATGATCATAATCAGATGGAGACAACACAACGGTGCTTCTATATTCGATGTAAACAACTTTTAACGTCTCTGTAGTAATCCCGTTCGAGATATACCCAGGGATCGATATTTTTCCGGGTAATGCTGAACGTATAGCAACGTCTACACAATATAACACACGAAACATCGGTCAATTCAATACCAGCTCCAAGACCAAGTCCAAGACCAACAGAAAATAACAGAATAAAAATAACTACGGGTATAAAAGAATAAAGCAAATCAACTAAAAACTCACAACTACAATAGTATCAATACTTGTCAAGTATAAAGAAATACTTTTCTCTCTATGAATGCACCTGCTGCAGAAAAGAAAAAATGTAAAAAAGAAAAGTCATCAATTCGTTATAGCTAATTTTCACGTACTTTCAAAATCACTGTCATCGTATTTTTCATTATAAACAATAAAAAAAAAAGTATAATAATAATAATAATAATAATAATTTATAACTGAGTTATAAAATTAAACGTTAAAATTTACCGTAACTCGGTTTTATAATTAAAAAAAAATAACTTACCGGCGTCTGCGGAACCAATTGTGGAGTTTGAATCCCATTTTATATATTTATTTTTTTATTTATATATTGAATATCAGATGAACTTGGGTTATGGGAGCAGAGAAGTTCTATAAAAAATCAGCATCGACATTATTTAAATACAACCAATTATCGGGTTGGTAATATATACAAGTCCTTGATATAAAACGGCGCGAATAGTGACACAAACCGAAACCGTTCACTGTACATGCACTCACTGACTCACTACACCGTTGTACCACCAAACCAACACACTCCTCTCTCTTTACTTAACTTTATGCAGTTATATATTACGTTACTCACAAACTTACATCAGCGCACACTCACAGAACCTCGTATTCTATCCGGTAGTTTTATTTCTCCAGCTTTACTTGTAGATACGATCCAGGTACACTGTCAGGTACTCAACTGACTGGACACAGACACAACACCGACTGCATGTCTTGGTGTCCAGGTGTTTGATTTTACGCACGAGCCAACACGGACCGTTGGCTCGGTTGGTATGATCACGTGTCAAAACACCGGGCTGTAGATTGCCCGACATTTTTTAAAATTTAAATTATTTCAAAAAATTGCCGCTAAATATTTATAGTAATTATTATTTTTTAAATTAATTACAATTACTCGAGTCATTACACTAAAGAGGTAAATTACACTGAGGTCAATATTTCATTCACACCCTTCACTTTTTGTCGCAACTTTCATTGAACAAATTGTCAAGTAAAAAATAATTATTTTTAATTTTTTATTTAAATAATTAAAGTCTGATTAATTAAGAAAATTTTTAAATAATTTGTTTATTTATTTATTTTATAAACTCTGAATTAAAAATATTTGAATGACCGAAAATGCGCGGGCGAATTTGAAAGGTGGCGCCACCGGATGGAAGTCACGTGGTGTAAATAAAATATATATATAAGTATATTTACATGTAGATTGTTTGTGTTTGTGAATGCTTGACACAATTAAACAACTTTTTATCTTATCTGAATATAAAAAAAGAAATCTATCTCGCATATTGAAGCTAACTGGACCTGTTGAGAGTGATCTAAAGAATTAGAAGTGATTGGTGATCGTGCTTACGTGTAAGCTGACAGAAACAGTTATATTGTCGATATGGCAGCCAAGGTTAGTTGTTTTATAATTTGAAACTTAAAATTTTAAGTGTCCAGCTGTCAATTTTATATTTATTTATTCATTAGTTAATTGATTAAATAATTTAAATTTTATTGGCTAACTAGGTTCATGAGTTTACTGTAGAAATGACTTGCGAAGGCTGCTCCAATGCTGTTGAAAGAGTGTTGAAAAAAAAAGAAGGTAATTTTATTTTAAAAGATTCATATTTTTTTAATTATTTATATATTTCTAATTAAATTATAGGCATTGAATCATTCAAAGTTGATTTACCAGGGAAAAAAGTATACGTCACTTCAGGATTACCATCAGATGACATTTCCGAGTGTCTTAAAAAAACTGGAAAGACTGTGACTTTCATTGGTGTAAAAAATTAATTTTTTTTATTAATTGATAAATAATTACTATTTTACATTTATTATTAAAAATAACGACTGTCTCACAATTTAAAAAGTGCATTTTAATAACTTATAAAGCTGAGACATATATTTATATAATTACACACATCAAGTATTCTACTTAAAACTATTTAAGTATTAAAATCAAAACAGACTGCAATCGCAATTATTAAACTACAAGACTTATTTTTACTGTTAATTACTTAAGAATGTTATTAATTTAAAATAAAATCAAATTCGCGGCTACTGTAATAAAAATTTTTAAATGTACAAAAAAATAAATTCGATCAAATGATTTAAATAAATAAAATAAAAATAGAAAAAAAATTTCAATGCAAGCAAAAAATTTAACGTTCATATTTTGAATGTATGTATTTTTTTAACTCAAAGTAAAAACTTGGTCTGCTATTTTTAGTATCAGAATCGTCAAGATCATTAATCATTAGCTTGGATAACAATCATCTTTTTCATGAAATTTTGGCCTGACTAAATTAAATTAATGATTTTAATTTAGCGTCAACTTGTTGCTGAGCTGAAGAATTTTTTTTGTTAAAACTCCATTGTCCGAGACTTCCGCACAGTGATTGTATGAAATGTTGGTTGTAATAATAAATTAACTCACCAACAACTCAGGGCTAATATTATTTTTATTTTTGTTGTCTTTCAAGTCATGAGATCCTTCAGTCTCGTCACCGAACTGCAAAGACTTTAACTCTTTTTCAATCTCCAGAGTGTCTGTCGAAGTTTTTTTCCTCGGAGATCTTTGAGATTCGTGATGCTCAAGATTTGATTCCCAAACCAGTAGCTCGTTATCGCGTCCACCAGATGCAAAGTATTCGCCAGTTGGTGAAAATGACACTGCAGAAATACCACCCGTGTGTCCCTTCAATGTATAGATTGGTCTTCCTTCCAGTATGTCCAGAATCTGTAGCAAATATATTTGTCAGTACTTACTATTAAATATTTTGAGAGAAGTATGAGATAAAATTACCTTCATTGTTGAATCTTCGGAAGCAGTCAGCATAAAATTACCATTTGGATGAAAGGAAATTTTATTGACAGCATCAATGTGGGCTGCATAGTACTGATGCAGTGACCCAGTGCGTAGTTCATAAATTTTAACAGACCCATCAGCATTGCCAGTGCCGATAGCTCCACCGGAAGGATGAAATTCAACATACAATGGAGGCGCTAGAAAATATTTGATCATGTATAAGTAAGCTTATAAATGAATATAATTGTCAGTAAAAAATAATAAAAGTACCTTTGAGTTCATTGATCGTTCTGAGGCATTGTCCGCTGGCTACATCCCATATTTTGATTGTTTTATCTTCGCTGCACGAGACAATCAAACGGCTGTCTGGTGAAAATCTGGCAGAATTAACCCAGTGTGTATGACCAATGTAGGATGTTAAGAATCTACGCTGATGAATCTTCCATAACTTTATGATCTTATCATTGGATGCTGTTATTAACTAGAATGAAAATACGCTCATTGATAAGATGATAAATTAAATGGGTGACTGGGCTGATAAATTAAGTCAAATTACCTCTTTTCCATCAGCACTGAATTGAACAGACCGGACAGAACTACTGTGAGCTCGGAAATCCAGCGACTGCCCACGAACTTTGGGTACCCATATTCTGACAGTCCTGTCTTTGGAGGCAGTGGCTACCAATTCACCAGAAGGAGTGTAATCTATGTCATTGATGGCATCGGTGTGAGCGAGGTACCGATTGCAACGAGAAGAGTTTTTAAAATCGAAAATTATGAAGGATTTGTCCAGACTACTCGTGGCCACCTTGTGCTGCTCCGGATGGAACTTGACACTGGTGATGCCTTTCTTGTGTCCCAAGAAATTTTTAACGATCGCTGGATCACTCTTCGTGTCCAACATTTTTTTAATTTTTTAAAAATTTGTTATTTTTATATCCCGCCAAAAATTCAATTTTATTATAACCTCACTTTTTTTATTCCTGGGTAATTTATTATTTAAAAAATAAACTATCGTTGATCTCTAGTTTTAAATTATTTTAACAAAAGCTTCTTCAAATTTATTTTATTATTACAACTTTTTTTTTTTATTTAAACTTTAAAAACAACTATAAGCAAAATCAATTAAATTTATTAACAAATATGACAGTTAGTATTGTATATATTTATTTGAATCAGCGGTCACGAGGCCAGTGCTGGCAGAACCTGCGATATTTTTACCCCCTCCTGCCATACACTCAATGCTATTTCACCTCAGGAGGAGGTAAAAATATTGCACGTTCTGGCAGCACTGCACGAGGCCATCCCCTAACATGCGCATTTCCATCTACGCAAGCATTAAATTTTTTTTTATGATCCTGAAGTTGCAATTAAAAATTTTCGATAATTCAAAGAAAAAAAAAAAAAAACTGGAAAAATGCACATGTAGAAAATTGAAAAAACTACAGGTGTACTTTTTTTGAAATATTTTTTTATTGGACGTCAGCTAACTTCAGATGAATGTGAATGTCGCAGACATCAGATAAATTTAAATTATAAATAAATAAAGTAAATAATTAAGAAATAATAATTTTTAAAAGTACACTTATTAATTTCAAAATTTTTTGAATGCACATTTTTTTCAAATTTTCAAAATTATTTATTTGTAATTTTAAATGTCTGATGTCTGCTACATTTACACTCATCAACTTCAGTATCATATTTCTTTTTCAAATAAAGTGATCAATTATATTTCCTGAGGTAAGAGCTTTGTTATAAGTAAAAAAAAATTAAATAGTAAAAACGAAAATGGTTTCTGTTTTTTTATTTTTTTTTATTTCATAAACAACGTGTCTTTTAATAATTAATATAATAATAATAATAATATTAATAATAATAATAATTAAAGGAAAAGTCAGGTATGAATCGCAGCTGATCGCACTGCAAAAATCCCTAATCTAGATAAATTCGCGACCTGGGCATATTTTTTAAATTTGAAAATAATGAAAATTCGCAAATCTAAAAAAGCTTGCAGATGATCCACAATTTTTTTTTATAAAAACTGATGACGTTTGTTCGTCTCAATATCATGTCAAAATATCAGTAGTTTGGATAACTGTATAATTAAAAAATATTACCAGGTAATCGCATGACGGAGGGATATTCGCGTAGCCTGCGCCTCTAATCACCTTTTTTTTATCGATGTACATTTATGTCTCTAGTACGACGGTCTTATTATTTAAACTCTAGCATTCGTACATGAGTGTTACGTCGTGAAATCTTATAAATGCGTGTACAAGTTATTATTTTATTTATTTTTTTTTAAACTTTTTCGTATTTTTTTTTTTAATTTTTTTTTTTTTTTAATAAAATTACTTTATTACTTTTTTTTTTTTTACTAATATTTGTCAATCATTAGTTGTTGCCCTGTGAAAACTGCCTTCTAGCACAACACATTAATACTTGCGTGGTGTTTTCAGTTTGTTATTATTATTATTTTATACTTATTTATTTTTTAATTTTTATTTTCCTGATCAACATCGCTGGACATCGTCATCTTTATATTTTACACTAGCAATGTTTTACTTGTTATTAATTTAACTCTTCATCTTTTAATTATTACCATTTTCCTTTTTTTTAATCGATAAGTATAATACGCGTTATTTATTATTCGGTTTCAATTATTAAAAGTTAAATTGTTGGTATCAATGATAATTCCGATTACACAATTTACGAGACGCAGGTTTTAAAAATGTTATTTCTTAAGCGTAATTATTCAATAATCCATTTAAAAGTTATCAATAGGATTTCAGTAAACTGTAAAAACGAGAAACGACGAAAAAAACAAATTAATATTTATTTATATTTATATATTTATCAATTATAAAGTAAATTAAACTTATTCTACTACGTAGATCAATAAAAAAAAAATATATTAACTAATAATTTTTTTTTCGTTGCTTCTCGCTATTATTTTTAAAATCCCAGTCAATGAATTATCGAACTGATTATCTTAATCAGAACGTTATTAAAATTGCATTTTATGTGAATCGATGTTAGTATTTTCATAAATCTCGTAGATCGCCAAATAATTATTGTTGCGTTTGTGGTTTGCCACGTGGTACGTAACCACCGCCGCGATTTCCGCCTCGCTGACCGCCACGAAATTGTCCACCACGTCCACCTCTATCGATTCCAGCTCTATCTCCTCCCCTGGAATTGGTGCGCGGTCCACCACCGCCGCTGCCACCGCCACCTCCGCGTTTAAAGTTGCCATTATAATTTGAGTTACCGCCATCATTGTTATAATTACGTGGCTGATAACCGTTCTGGTAATTGCTGTTGTCATTCCGATAATACGAACCTGCAGAAAAAAAATTAAATTATTTTAGTATGCCAGCAAATTGAGTATATTGCATTTAGAATAAAAAATAATTCAATTATTTTATCGAGGACTCAAACAAAGATTATATCGATTCAGAAGGAGACAATAAAATGAAGATTAAAAGTTAATAGATAGGTAGAGTTATTTACTTAAGGCATTACCTTGTCCTCCTCCGCGTCCATTCTGCTGGTAATTACCGCCACCCCTTCCTCTGCTATTGTAACCATTGGAGTTACCACGTCGTCCACCGCGGCCTCTGTAGCCGCTACTTCGCTGTTCACCCCAAGCTTGCTGCGACTGCTGGTGATCAGAGTGTTCAGACTGCTGGGCATTATCGGTTGACCATTCGTCCATGGGAGCATCGGCCATTTGACACCAATTAACTGGTTCGTTTGATGAATCAGCTTCTGCGGGAGCTACCTCTGATTCTTCAACATGCTGCTCATTCTTTTCCTAGCGAAAAATAAATATTTATCATTACTTTTTTCTCACAATGACTTGTCAAAGTAATAAAAAAATGAATTGCCAAAGTACCTCGGGCTGTTGTTGCGTTTCCTGTTGATCAAAGTTCTGTGTTGGCTGAACTGTCTGCTGCCCGGCAGGAGGTTGGAATTGTCCGGCAGGATGCTGAGGACTGTACTGGATATTTTGCTGCTGATGCGATGGTGGCATTGGTATAGGTGGTGGAGGATTAGGATTCGCGAATCCAGGAATGTGCGACATTTCCTGCGGCGGATGCTGGTAGATAACTTGCTGTGGGACTTGAACAGGTGTACCGGTGAAGTTTTGGTTGGTAAAAGTTTGAGTTGGAATCGGCGCATTTACTGCTGGTGGAGGAATGTGTTGTACAATGGTAGGTGGTGGTGCCTGGCCAGCAGCAACATCCGGTTGGTCGAGCTCAGACTCCTGCAGAAAGAAGAAATTAGGTGTTCCAATAACGTCATTGATGCGTGGCGGTGTTTGTTGTTGCGGCTGTGGCTGCTGAGCTGGCTGGGGTTGCGGGACATAACCAGCCGCATTTGCGTAGTACGCTGTTTCAACAGGTGCTGTTGGGTGCGGTGCTGGTACAGCCTGCGGTGCAGCAACTACTGTTATCGGACCAGCTACTGGTGCTGCACCGGTAACAACAGCGACCGGTGCAACTCGTACAGGAAAATTGGGCATTGGAATCATTGACTCCGGGGGTGGAATGATTGTTACGTCGCCGGAATTATTGTATTCTTCCGACGGCTGCTCGACAACACCTTTACCATCGCCAGTGGTAACTTCTACTGGTGCATCAAGAGCCTTTAATGAATGCAAAAATTATATCATTAGCTACACTCTATTTCTCATGAATCCTATCAAAGCAACTCAATTATCTATGTCTAAGGAAGAGGGTTATTATAAAAAATCATAAAAATAACATGTGCAAATACACTTTAAACGAGTACAAATAATAATAACAATAATCATGACAAATACTTACAACTTCAGTGGTGATGACTTCAGTCTCTTGAATCTGAACTTGATCAAAGTAACCGCAGGAATTGACGGAGGTGATTATTTCCTTGAGCCTCGAGTACGTAGTGCCCACAACCTCACGCTGCTTGCCCTCGAGAATTCCCATGTAATGTTCAGCGGCTTTTTGCAGCTGCTGAGCAAACGCTGGCTCACCGGACTCAGGCTGACGCTTCATCGTGACTTCGTTGTAAAAATCGTCCAAGTACTTCAAGTCATCTTGCGTCAACTTGGCCGCGCCATTAGCACCAGCGAGAAAATCCTCACGAACAACTTCTCCACCGATGTTTATCAGCACGTCTTGAATAAGCAGGACTTCGCGAACCTGGTGATTAAAATATTTCAATAAAAACAAAAATATAAATTTAAGATAAATGTATTCACGTGGGAAATCGAGCAACCAGGCAGAGGATTGCTCGAGGCAATTGTGAATCTCATGATCTCTGAATCTTTGGTCTCTTTGATAGTATCAGACAATCAAAGCCTTTTCTAAGATTCAAACCGCACTGTTAATACAAAGTACAAAAAATAAATAAATAAAAATTAACAAATAAACACCTTGGCGATGTCCTGCTGCATCCTCTCCAATGCTTCCTTTCTCGCCTGCTTTTTTTGTTGCTTAGCAAAGTCATTGGAGATACCGACGATCTGCTTGTACAGCTCACGAGTGATCTCCAACGTCTGTAACACTTCGTCATACTTTGCGACTGCCGTTTTTTGGTCATGATTCAGCTCCTTTCCATTTTTCTGTAGGTCTTTATACGACTCAAGCTTACCCTAGTAACAGTACAACATTAAATTAAGAAAATTGCATCAGAAAATAGTTGAGAATGATCAACTTGAGCATAACCACGTCATAGCAGGAAAAAAAATAAAAAAAAAAATAACAGAAAGATTATCCCTCTATACTTAAGCAATAAAAGCGATAGCTAAAATAATTTTTACTCTCTGAAATTCCAGGAAAATTTAAATATACTATACTACAACCAAAGCAACAGCATTCTTAGCATTGTGTTTTTTTTTTTGTACTCGGTCAATGCAGAAAAAAAGTGATAATATAAAATCATGGGCATGCCGTTTTGATGGTTTATTATTTACAACAATAGTTATCGCAAATCCCACAGATAGTATAGCAAAAAAATTACCACTGGTTAATTATTAATATATTTATATACATAAATAAAAAAAAATGAAAGCGCGTCGCGATAATTAAAATACGACGTAAAAATTTCGATATGAAAAAATAATTTTAAAAAATAATTTGCTAGTCAGCGAAAGAGCGCAGAAATGATAAATGTTAAGATAAAATGAGAAATAAAAGACGACGTAAATGGAAGTAGGAATTTGTCCAGGGGGCCGCCATGACACGATAAAATATTCATTAGACGCCTGGTTTGTTAATTGTTATCGTGAGTAGTAAGGAAACAATGGGGATTATAATGATTGTCAATAATAAAGAGTCATTGGCAGAACAATTGCTCATTATCGGGGCATTAATTTGTTGAGAAGAATCAGTAAATAATGATTTGTTCATTGGATGAGCACATGGCGCACCGACTGAAAAAAAAAACATGGCGTCGGCGATGGCGAGCAAGCGGCGAGTGACAGATGCGCGTTTGATCATTACCGGATATTTGATAGGTAATTTCAAATTAAAAACTGATGGAATAGTAATAGAAACAAAAACGTACCTTGCGTTTTTCTAAATTTCTTATCTTGTGCTCGATTACGGTGATGGCTTGGCGAATCGGATCGGTGGCCTCCGTGGAGGCCTGTTTCTCTAGTTTAGGGTTGGCAGAAGGCATCCTTCACGGGCAACAAACGCGAACTGGAATGGCAGTAACCAGTGAAGCTGCTTTCTGGGTTTCGTTATAAGGAGAGCTGCTGCCGAGCAGCGCCGAGCCCGAGGGGGAGGAAACTAGCCTAGCTTCGAGAAAAGTTTACTACTTAGTGCGCATGCGCGTCTTTTATTTAACACTATCTACTTCACGTGACAGTTTTTTTTTACTTACATTATTAATTTGAAATTATTGTCAATTATTTTTGTTTATTATTTCAAAATTATATGGGATACTTTATTTTTAAATTTGAACTTTTTGAATTTGAATTTTAAATTTTAAATTTAACGATAAAAAATTAGATGCCGGTTCTAAATGTTTTGGTTAAAAATTTGATTGGCGGGAAATTTTAAAAATGATTTTGTTATTGAAGCAAAGAGTGGAGGAACGGAAAGGGACGAAGTTAAAATCGAGATATGAAAACTCGAAACTGCTATCGACGCGTGCGCAGTAATATTTTGCAAAAAAAAAAAAAATTAGAATCCTTCGTAAGGACTGTTTAAAAGTTTTTATCGGTTTAAATTACAATTGTATATTTAAAAACAACAAAATTATCAGTCTGTTGCTTCTGCTGTCACTAAAAAAAAGATAATAACTAAAAAAAAAAAATAATTCGTAATTAATTTTTCATAATATTAAGATATAAGTTATTTTTTCAATGTTTTATTGAAAAATGATTAATAAAAACATAAATTATGCCAGTGTGATATTGTTCTATATATATATATTTATATATATAATATATTTTGATTATATTTTCTAAATTACTTATACTTCTTTATTACCGTTAGTTTGACAAAAAAAACGGGTAATATTTCTTTACATTTCATCACTTGAGTTATTTTTCTCATTACAGAAAAATAAAATTTGATTCACTGCAAGTTTAACCATCAGTGAGATTTAAAATTAAATTTTAAAAATTATAATTAATCTATCGTACATTCTAACAAATTTATTTTAAAAAATTATCATTATTTTATAATAATCATTCTTATCAATACTTCATTATTCTTAATTTCAATTAATTAATCAATTAATTAATAGGTAAAAAATAAAAATTAAAAAAAAAGCACACCAGAGCAATGGTTAGTATATATTACAATGCTATTGCATGGCACGAATGTTTAAAGTAAATTTCGTTTAAAAAATTTTAAAAATATACCAAGTAATTATTTTTATGATTTTCTTAATTATTATTTTTTATAATTACATAAATTTTATTTATACAGATACGACTTCACCCAAATGCCCGCATTTTTTTCAAGTCTCTAAGTAAAACGTTTGATTTACTTCAAGAACAAAATAAAAACAAAAAAAAAATAATAATAAGTATAAAATAAAAGAGTAACATATGAAAAGCTTATTAAATCGTAACTACTATTAATCAATTAATTAATTAAATAAATAATTAATTGATTAGTGAGAAAATGTATGTCGTTACGAATATTTATACAATTTACAAGTATAATTTGTTTATAATATATTTTAAAAATACATTTTAATCAGCTCGCATTCATCGCTTTCTTATTTTTTTTTTATGTCATAATATTTAAAAGACTTCACTTTGCCACATTATTATAACAAAATCAAATTCTTATACAAGTAAAAACCATTGAAAAAAAATAAAAATAATAATAATTAATAAACACTTAATAACTAATTATCGTTATAATTAACTGTTGATATTATTAATCAATTAATCTATCGAGCAAAAAAATAAAAATTCGGAGCATAAATTTTTACTGATCAGGTTTTTTTTTAAAAGTTCTTTTCTTATGTTTAAAAATACTAATTGATTAAAACAGTAATACGCGGCAACATTTGCGTAATGTGTAAAAATGCGTACCAAAAAAATTACGAGTACAAAAAATTATTTAGAAAAAAAAAAAATGTATTTATATAAATTAATGTAAATTAAATTTTCTTGGCGTTTTCCTTTTTTCTTTTTTTTTATAAAATTAATTAAAGTTTGTAAAAAAAATTTAAATTTTTTCATTCAATCTCTTAATATTCTTTCAAAGCATTCATTTTATTGCACGAGTCAACTGACAAGTCGTCCGCAGAATTAATTTTTTTTTTAATTTTAACAGAGTCCTCAGTTAAATCTATTGATCATGAACCAATATTTCAACCTAGTTTAATGTCACAAACAGTAAACTTTGTCTGCGTTAAAAACAAATTAAAGAATTAAGTTATAAAAAATCACCGCAGTTACGATTTCGCAGAGATAAAAATTTTTTAAAAATTTACTCACAATTATCAATTAGGAGTTAAACGAAATTTTAGTAATTTTTTTTTTTAAATCTGTGTCTGGACGAAATTGTAACTGCATTTCCCTTTTTTTAATTAATTATAAAAATTTTAATAGTCATTATAATTGAAAGTCCCTGATTATTTTCAAAAATTCGCGGGCACTGTCTAAGAATGCCCTTAATAAAACGTGTAATCTATACTAAAAAGTATTGAATCAACTAAATAGATTAAACTGATTACTTTGTATATTTTTCTTTATAAATCGGATATAAATTTTTCTCGACACACACGAATTTAAAAATCTATGCGTATATATTACAGTGGAAGTTTTTATAATAATCATTGACAAATCACCGTGATTAAATAGTTACAATTAAAACGGTGAATTGATTACTGATTAAATTTATGTAATTAAATGATAAATTAACAAAATCATCTAGGATAATTATCATTTAGTTATGCATACCTAGCACCTATTTAGCACAATACAAATACATTATATTATATTATTAATTATTGTAATACCTAATGTATTCTATATTCACAGTGATATAAATTATCAATAGCTTATAGTATTATTTTTATTTTAAATTAATGCGAATGGCCAAAGACACAATATTCATTTTATGACAACCCAAAGTTGTCATTGTTATATAATATTATAGTTATCAAGTTGCACTGTATGAGTATGTTACACAATATTATGAGGTGTGTTATCGTGTTGACTTAGTAGCAGCAATTTTTTATGTCCAAACAATATTTAACCACCAGCATTATTTATCATCAACTGTTTCACTTAATATTTTAACTTTTATGTATATTAAATAAATAACTGTAAAAACAAAAATAATAATAATAAACTTTACAGAGTTTATTATTTATCCCAATAAAAAATTTATCACTGAATTTACGTCGCTAATAATTATAACTTTATTATTATTAATTTTTTAAAATTTATTTTTAAGGCAACAAACTCCAAATATTAATAAGCTAATACTTTATTTGTTGTTATTATTATTTTTTGTTTTGTTAATGATAAATCATTACTCAAAGTCTTTGTTTTTTTTCATGCCATAAAGTTTTAGGTCGATTCTCTAAAAGCTCACGTTACTTATTATAATTATTGAAGTAATTAAAATCACTAGGATATATTAGCACTTATATCCTCGTTATTAGTATCAAGATTTAACAAACAATTATTACTTTCGGTTTGTTGGGTAGACAATTCAAAATCTGTATTTAATGGCACATTGGACGCTTCGGGATTTAAGTCTTGATTCTCTGGTGGTGATGTTGAATTATTTGAATTTGTTATTAATTTTGATTTTGATTGGTATTCTATACTATCGATTTCTGCCCAAATTGTTCGTACCTCTTTAAATAACTGTAGCAAACAAAAAAAAAATTAAATTAAATTACTAATAACCATAAGGATAAATAGTGCAGAAGTACCTTTTGCCACTGCTCCATTTTTGGGCATTTAATATTTTATTTTAATTAATAGAAAAATATAAAATAAAATTGCCATTGTTACAGTGGAATAAAAGTATCTCTGACGCATTTTAAAAATATAAAAAAAAAAAAAATAATAATAATAATAATAATAATAATTTACCTGATTGAGCCACGTTTCGTCAGCCAACAATTCATTAAGAATAGTCGTTGTGTCTTTATTAGGATCAGCTATTCTTCTATCAGAAACTCTTCTAGCACATTCGAGGAACATGAGATATTTTTGATGCGCCACTTTGTTGAACAAAGCAACTTTCTTTTGACACACTCGACATAACAAAAAGTCCTGTTAAATTTTAATTTAATTAAAGTAATTGATTTATGGGCAACAAAAATAATTATTAACATGAAATAAAGTAAAGTACATCTAAAATGATTTTAACTTTTATGACGATTACCCCTTAGAAATTCAAAGTTACGTCAAAATAAAGTACACAAATAAGTTAATTTATATTAGAGATTTTTGAGTAAACTTGTCAATAATTCCAAGCAATTTGCTTTTAATTTAAAGAAAAATTTTCAGCTGTCAGTAACTCGAATTGTTTTGTCATAAAATTATAATAACCTTTTCATGAGGCACTGCGGGGTCTGGCGGAGAACCTTCTAATGTCGTAGCATTGTATGGCTGTCCGTACAACAGGACTCTGGCATGAATTTGGCTGTGCTGACAGCCACTGCACTGTTTACCTTTGCACTCAGAGCTTGACAAGTCTTTCAATACATTCAAACAAGGCCACGTGGATATTACTGTTACAACATTTTTTTGCCATTTAGTCGTCGACAGTAGTCGCCGTTTACGTTCCTCCGTTATTTCGTCGATCATTTTAACATTTGACAAAAAATATTCATCTGAAAATAAAAATCAGATCAGTTGTATGCCTCCAGACTCTAATTACTTAAATAAAATAAAAAAATAAAAAAAACTTTACCATGCTCCTGGAAAATTTCAGTCAGGAAATTTGAATCTAGTGCTTGGGATATTAGTGTCTGTACATAAACTTCAAAGTTATCTTGATATTTTTCGTTTTCTTTTATAGACCGATTGATACACTCTCTACAAAAAAAAAAAAAAAAAATAATTAATTAATAGCTTTCTTTTTCAAATGTAAAATTAAAAAATTAATTAATATAATTACCTGTCATCAATAATCATTTCATCGCGTAAAAATTCAACAATCGTTTCTAATTTTCCTTGCTGCCAAAATTTAACCGGAACTTGTTGATACATATGCCGATTTTGCGGTGTCCAACCCGAGTACTAATTAAGATAAAAAATTAAATGTTTATTTTAAACTAATTAACTTATAAATAAATAAAAGTGATTATAATTAAAAAGAAAAAACTTACCGTTGAAATATTACGATAAAGTGTTTTACCATTTGAATCAAATGGTTCATATTTTTGTAGCAACGTTTTACCGTCTATCCTCCACAACGCCGGATACTCTTCCTTCAACTCAGCTTTGATAACAACAAACTCACCCGACTAAAAAAAATATAGAAAAATATATTTATTACAAGTGATGTAAATCCAATGGCCGAGCAAACGGTTTTTATAAAAATCATTTGAAGTTTTAACAAAATAATTATGTACTTAAAAATAACAAAAAATTACCCCAGTTTCATTATCCTCAATATAACGCTGCATTTAATAAAATTAATACACCATTTATCATAAATACTACATAATTAAAAACCTTTTATTAACTAATTTAATTAACAGTAATTACGAATAATAGATATGACTAATGCTAATAGTAGTAATAAATGAATAAACAAATAAATAGATATACAAACCTTAAAAGGCGATATATCAATATCCTCATCGCTAACAGACGCCAGCAATTTTTCGTCAATTTTCAATACCGAATTTTTGTGATCGGATTTTTTTCTCCCTTTTTTCGGAATCAGATCACTCGACGAGTAATCGTCATCGTCGAGCATTTTTCTAGTTTTTTTACTGATAACCGGACGGCCGCGTTTTTTCTTCTTGTCGTCATCGTCACCAGTGAGTTTGGCTGCCGGAGTCCAGGCCGGGTCTGAGTCAGAGTCGCCCTGCTCGTCGTCGTCGGAATTTTCAGCGAGTTGTTTGGTCGAAACCTTCTCCTTGGCTTTACGTTTCGACGTTTCCCGCCGAGGTGGTAATAATAATAAATTATTGTCTGTTTTTTTTTGTGGCCTACCTGCAGCTGCATCAGCAGCAGCCGCCGCGGCAGCCGCTGCAGCGGCTTTTCTCTTTCTGTCTGTCGGACCTCCGGGTTTTATCGGCCGTCCCTTTTTCTTAGGCGGTGGTTTAACAACATTATTATCGACATTTGACATCATATTATTGTTATTGTTATTACTATTATTGTTATTATTATTACTACTACTATTATTTAATTTATTCTTATCATTCTTTTTTAATGTAAATGGAAAATCATCCTCGCTCATAATACCGTC
The DNA here is from genome assembly GCF_026212275.2 of Microplitis demolitor. NCBI lineage: Eukaryota > Metazoa > Arthropoda > Insecta > Hymenoptera > Braconidae > Microplitis > Microplitis demolitor. The sequence goes on along the minus strand of NC_068545.1, from coordinate 23,291,147 downwards.
GTCGCTGGAATCAATGTAGGGTTTCTTTCGTTCCTTGGGCAATGGAAAGTACCGTGGATCGTTGGCGTAGTCTATTGTTGGGGTTTCTTTGGCCGAATTTAATCCCTTGTACAGGTCTCCGTTGGTTGCTGCTGATGCTGTGATATCACTGATTGATTTAATTGGCTCGTGTGGCAAGTAAGGTTTCGACCTGTTCCATGTGGCCTTCCTTCCTCCGCGAATCGCAGGTGGTGGCGAGGGTTCTCGCTCGCCCTGCAAAAACTTCAAGTAGCTTGTCATGAAACCAGTATTTGGGTCTTTGCACGCCGGCTTGAGATCCCTGTTCACCTGATTAGCAGTCTCGACTGGCAACTGGTTTGACTGAAGAAAGCCCAGCTCCTCCTCGATGTTCGGAACAATAACTTTTGGTTGGTCATCACGGAAATCTTGATATCCACCGGTTGAACTGGAATTGTGGTGATGGGGATGGTGAAGATGGTGGTGGTGACCAGAAGTTGAATTGTCACCGATGTAACCGATTGAACTGACGTCCATGGAAGACTGATGATACTCATGGGGGTGGTGACCAGGATGGTGTCCAGGTGGTAGATGAAATGCCGGAAAGTATGGAGGTATAGGATTTATAGGTGGAGTATGATGTGAAACCATGAGTGATTGGTGCTGATGAGTCGTCGAGTTGCCAGCGTAATTACCGGCATGGTGAATAGTACTTTGAGATCCAAAGGGTCCCGCAGAACTGGTAAACATTTTGGAGCCAGATGCCAAATTCCATCTCTCGAAATCAAAGTAACCGTTTTGCGGTTGCTGATTTGAATTATGATGAGCTGGTGGTGGTACTCGGCTGAGGTAATCGTTCATCACAGGTGTACTTGTTGTCGAGAGATCGTTAAAAGTTGAACTATGTATGGAGCTTTTTTCAAAGCTACGCCTCTTTTTGGTAGGATCGATTTTTCTTTGTCGCTCTTCAACTTGTTTCTGCGGATCTTCGGGTTGTGGTACGCCACCCAATTGCTGCTGCTGCTGTTGTTGTTGAATTTGACACGACGTGCTTTGATGTATATTCTTTACAATACTCATTGAATCGCCAGCACGACAACTGCTTAGATCTTGAAGTGGCACTTGACTTGAATCAAAGTAACCTTGCTGTCGCTCGGGAATATTGAGTTGCTGCTGCTGCTGTTGGCTTGACAGCGTTTGAGAATTTATTTCCGCATTGTTAGGCAAGTACGCAGTCATTGGAAACTTTCTGTTAGTAGGAGCGGGTCGAGTGTCATTATTATCCCAACATAGTTGTTGCTTTGGCCTTTGTACAAAATCTTGATGCTCGTAGCTACGATTCTCAGCGCTGTAATTGGCTTTGGTGTTATCTGAAGTACCAAGAACACGGGTGATTACAGATGAGTAGGCAACCTGACCTTGGGAGGCTGGTCTGGAAACAGAGACGTCCAGAGGCGAAGGCGGTGTTACCTGTTGCTGTATAGCTTTATATGTTTGAGCATTGGCACATTGATTACTCGCACTATTGTCTCCGTGTTGAGGTAGCGGCGACGGGGATGACATCGCCGCCATCGGGCTGTTGTACATCGGATATGCCGGACTGGGTACATGGCTGAGAGGACTCGCCTGTGAATGTGCTTGCAGAGGACTCGGTCTACGCGGCACAACAACTCCGCAGTCGGGTCCGTTTTGCGTCGACGTGTTTGATGAATACGCCGAGTCAGTTGATGCAGCTGACTTTGATCTGCCGGGATGGTGATACTCCGATTCGCTTTGTGACCCTGTCGAATAGTGTCGGTAGGGTGTTGTTTGCTGTTGCGGTGGCAAAGCCGGCTGTTGACTCTGCTGTTGATTTATAACATGATACTGCTGCTGCTGATGTAGATTTGTGTTGGGCGGCGTCCGTTGCGTACTCGTGGTAATTTTACCACTGGCATTACTGGCACAATTATTGGGTGTGCTGGGAGCATAGTTCAAAGTCCGTGCATCCATCATAGAGAAACTGATGGGCGATGATTGGCTAGCTTCGAGACTGGTGTCTGTTCGCTGGTGATCGTGATTTCCTATGTCCGCATACGATTTAGTTTGTGCTTTTGTTTGTACCGGCTGTGGATTTTGTACCACAGAATTTTTATCCTGAGTATGAATAGCCGTTGGTCTGCCACCAGTACTTTGAAATATCGTTGACACTGGTGATGAGTGGGTTTGTGGTACTCGATGATCGATGTTTGACGTCGATACGATACACGATTGCTGTTGATGCAACGTAGATTGTACTTTTGACGCAGTGTTGTCATTAGAATAACTTGCAGCAAGATCAGGATCAAATGTAGTAGATGTTTGTTGGAAAAATGACTGCGTCGTACCAGGAGATGTTGATTTTATTGTGACAGGTGATGCTGATCTTGATAATTTTTTACCATTGTCCGTTGCGTATGAATTAATAGTACCAATAGGTTGTCCAGTAGTAAAGTGAGGATTGAAATTATTTTCATAGCTACTACTGTTGTTTGTCGGTTTAGTTGCCGGTGGAACTGCTGGCGAAGGGGAAACTACACTCTCGTGTGGCAGAATCCCAAACGGACTGGGTAGCTGAGAACTGCTGGAGTTCCACGGCAACGCGGAGGTCGTCGGTGAGGTTGTTTGTGATTGGTGCTCAAAGAATGAGGTTTGACTGGTGGTATAATTTTCTCGCACAACACCCGGGACAACTTCTGGCTCGGGTGTTGTTTGTTTACTGACAGTACTAGTCTGAGACTGTACCATCGTTTGACCTCCACGTTGCGAGCCACCGGCTGTTGTGACATTGTAATGGGCTTGTTTGACATTTGAATGATGAAACAGCGGTGAGAATACGTCATAACCAACCGGTGGCGGTGACAAAAAACCACCAGAATTAAATGGCGGCGATTGACCGGCCAATGAAGCCGTGGTCTGTGATGATTGCAGCAGCAACTGTGAGGTCGTAGTCGGCACCACCACTGACGTCGTCGACGATGGCGACGGCGAAGTTTGATTAATAGTTGTTGGTGATCCAAGATGGTGAGACACAAAGTCACCACTTGCTGTAGCTCCGCCGGCTTGAAATGCGCCGGCGGCAGTTCCTGTTGTCAAACGATTGTACGAGGCGTACCTGTAAAAAATACATTAAAACCCAATTAACACTTACACTAATTGCTTACTTTTTAAATACTAAAAATAAAAAAAATAATAATTTAGTGATAAGCCAACTAAAAAATAAAATAAAATAAAAAATAACTTACCATGGACCAACTGGATCCATTACCCGAAAGTGGCACTACTGTGCCTAGCCTGCACCTTGCAGGCTTTTTTTTAAAGAATTATTGTTATTGTTATTTATGTCAAACATAACATTATCTTTGGTCGTTTCTTCAGAGGTTTCGCTCCAAACCATGTAGATATCAAACAATTAAATAACTTGTCCCCATCAATCTGCAATTAATTAAAATTTTAAATAAATAATTATCAGCAATTAAAAAAAAAATGATTACGAATCGAAAAATATTACTTACAGAAATTAATCATCAGCTAAAGTATCCGCAATAAAATAGTCATTGTTCTGAACAAGTAAAAGTGTCCAGAATACTTGGCTGTCTTTATTATCATAAAATAATAAGTAAAATAATAATAACTTACACCGTGTAATGTTATTTATAAACTTGACAAGTATTTGTCTTTAAAAGAGATAACTAACGACATCCAGATACGTTGGCTATCATCAACTGATCATTATGTCACTGATTGCACATTAATAATCACACGTATTAGCATAAACCAATTGATTGAAAGCTAAATTAACTTTTGTCTACACAGTAGTCATTTATAAAATAATAAATTTTATTTATTTTTAAAAAAGATTTATAGCAATAAAATAAATTTATGGACGTATAAAAGTTTAGTGGTACTGGTATTGTAAATATGGCTACAACCCTTCGCGAATCATCGCGCACCAAAATTCAGTGTGTACGAGAGATGATAAAATAATAAAGAAAAAAAAAAAGTTGCACGACAACACACTCTATTTAAATTTACAACGAGTTTTATTATCACTGACAATTATCTATTTAACGTATTATCATAAATACAATAACATTATTGTGCGACAAAATAATTTTATTTGTTAAAATATTATTATTATTAAATAATAACGCGGTTAAATTTAACGCGTCCGTCTTTGGGCAAAGTCTTTTCAGAGTAACCATTAACATGCTGCCATTTTGATTATAATCAACAATTATACGCGCCACCTATTTTCAAATTCAAAAATATATTTGCGCGGGAGTTTTTAAATTTATTTAAATATGGATTAATTTTAAACAATGAAAGATATCACTGACAGTTTAAATAAAATTCAAATAATTACAGAGTTTTATTTTTTTTCGACAGTCGCACGCCCTCTGGGTTCCATCCGGTTTCGCTTCTGCAGGGCCAACATTATTCTTGGTCCTGGACAAAAGGTTTCTTTATTTCCTTTGCGGACTGAGTTAAAAAAATACATTACCCACCCACGTCATTGTGTTTAATTTTTTATTGAAAAAATAATTAAAATTTCGTTGATTAATTTGATTTGAACTGAAATTATTTGGAAACAGTAATTAAAATTAAGTTGGCTAATATTTTATTTAAAACAAGAAAAAAAGAAAAAAGAGAACGAGTTATTTCTTTAGACATTTTCTGGGCAGTGATGTCAGTGATAAAAAACTCCAGGACAAGTTGATTCTAGACATATAAAAAAAATATAATGGAGATAAAAAAAGTATTTGAAATAGTGTAGGTATACCTGCATGTCGTGTTTAAAAAACAAACAAAGAGTCGATAGGATTTATTGAGAAAGGTACAACAAATGGATTGGATTGGACTGGAGCGGAAATAGTCTTTAACACACGCGTATCTTAATTATTGTTATTATTGAGGAGATGATGTAGAGCTACAAGAATACCACCCCACGTGTCATATTATTTTCATGTTATACATATTCTCTATTTCCCTCTACTCTTGTTTTTTATTCCTTTATCAATTCAGATGATCCTACTGCGCCGCGTGTCGGTATATTCTCATGTTCACATCCAGTCCTCACCAATACAATAAAAGTGTCTTGGCCTTGAGTTAGTTATTCGTTTTAAACAAAATCCATGGCGAATTCTCACAGCCATTGGAATTGAATGCAGCGAAACCAAGACTCTGACGTGGACATGTAACACAGACACACTCGACCTTTTTTTTGCTCTTAAATTCTTAAATCTTTTTCGTTACCTTATTTTTTAACGTTTAAAATCCAGACTTTACAGTCATGCTCAATTATTTAAATTTGAATACTATATATACACTTATTTTATGGGGTTCAGATGATTGATAGGATAATACCACTGGTAACTTATCAACAATGGACCATTGAAAAAATAATTCCATTGTTATAAATACTCATGTATATAAATAAATAATAAATTGGCATTGCCATCGAGTAATTGTTCAACCAATAGAATCTACAGAAAACAGTAAGAAACATTATCGATTAATGAAATATGTCTTTATCTTTTTTATTAATGGGTGTCATTAACTGATAACTTTTATTACCTAATCAAGGCCACTGTGACCTAATAATAGCTTCAGTAAATAATTTTCTAAATGAATTTCAACTGAGCCGAGTGTTTTTATCCTACAATAAATAATTTATAAATTCAATTCAATAATGTAAGAATATATTTAGTAATTAGTTTAATAATAATAATAATATTAATAATCAATATTTATAACTCATGACAATAGAGAAAATAATAGTAACAATTAGACATAAATAATAAATTTATATGGCTAATTGTCATCATAAATTAACACACTATAATTTTAATGAACAATCCAACACTTAAACCTGGTGCAGATAAATTTTAAAAATACAAACGCAGGCAATTCAAGTCAGACAGTTTATAAAAACAGACAAAAAAATAATAAAGTAGTTACAGTCTTTGATTTAATCCATATAGTGATAAGCAAATGAACACTGATCAATATATATTCACTTGTCTATCGGTTTAATTTAAATATATAGACAACAATTAAAATAAGTTGATAGTATTTAAATCTATAAATAAATAATAATAAAGAGTAGATATGCCATAAATATGTGCAATCGCATTTGGTTCTTTTTCTTTAATTATTATTAATTTTTAATATATAAGACACACAACTGTTAATTTAAAAATCTAATTACGGTAACATTACAAAAAATGCAATATGTGTTGATTACTGATATTGCTTTTATTTAATTTACCTCAAATTTTTTTAATTTGTTAAGATTTATTAGTTTTATTTATTAATATTTTTCTAATTAATCGCGTAGCTCGGCTACCTCATTTGCATTTTTCTCTGCTGCCAAACCGCGAATCTTCTGTAGGCAGTATTTAGTAATAAATTTAAATGACTTGTTAAATGTTGGCTTACTGCTGAGAACTCTCGTTGTATACGATCCTGAATAATAATAACAACAATTAATAATTATAATTATAGTAAATCAATAGATATAATTAATTTGATAAATGAATAAAATAAAAATTACTTCAAAAGGTTTGAGCTTTGACGAATGAAATCTTTGCAACGTCCCGTGCATCCTGATAACTTTTTCCTCGAGCTGTGGAGTCGTAGGAGGGAAGCTGCGCCAAAAGTGTTTGAGCAACTCGCAGAGTGACACATAGACGTTGCGCAATTCTTTCTCCAAATCCTTTGGTATCAATTCTGAACAGTTAAAAGATAAGGTTGATAAATATATACTTATATTTAACGTCAACTTTCATTGGGTTTAGTTCAGTATTATCATAATCGGATATATAATTGATGGATAGACTTACGCCCGACATTATCCTCGCGAAAGCCTTTCATTAAAGCCCCGCCGGGCGTTAATTCTCCGAGAGCAGATACCGAAGCTGCTGGACTGATTAATGACGTAGCTGGCTGTCTAGATAATGTGTTTCCATTGACCCAGTTGGCAGCCTCACGTTTCAATAGACTTAGCGCTGTCTGGAGATCATCTGTTGTTTCGTTACAACCGCTACCAGCAATTGGCCCATGCAAATATCTATCGACGTGGGTTAAATTTAACGGAGTTCCTAGAGCCGCTCCCGTATTTTCACTCGCGTCTAAATCGTTGTACTGAATCTTTTCTTGTATCCTACGCTGTAATTTTAATTATAAATTTATCAAATCAAAGACACTGATAATAATTTTTATTCGTTAAAAAAAAAAAAAAAAAAAATCAACAATTTACTTTTTTGCTCTTTGGTTCGTCGTCCGATTTAGCAGCGGGAGTTTTAGCAGCCGCTGCTGCTGATCCGTTAATTTGAGGGGTGGCAGCTTGGGGAGCCGGTTGCTGCCTGGCAGTGTTTGCTTTCATGACCATGATGCTGTGCTGATTAAATCTCTTGATCATGCTCTGATGCACAGCATTGCCTGAAGACTTGTCGGCTTTGCTGAACCCGCTCTCGTAATTGTCGTCAGTCGTTTTGTCTTCAAAGGACGTGATGTCCAGCAGCGGATCATTGATGCCAGTCTGTATGTCTTTTTTCAGCTCCTGATCGTCTATTTTGGCACACTCGGTAAATAGGTCTTTGGTCCCGGCGTTAATACGGTCCCGGTGAAAATAGTGAGATTGAAAAAATTTTGTCCAAAAGTCAGACTCAGACATTTTGTGAGGCACATTCTCTTGGTGCTTTCGCTTCACCGCTGGATAAGTTTTGAATATACACTCTATTATATCTACTGTCAAGTTATATTTTAAACCATTGCAACCGTCCGTTTGTGGTTTTATATCAGCCTAAATAATTTATACATTAATAAATTATCTATTAAACATCAGACTAGACCAACTCATAAAAATAATAAATAATACTTACGAGGAAGGCACTATTTACTCCAATATCCTGACGTTGGCTCTTCTTTGCCTGGGTATACTCGACTGCATGATGATTCCAGAATTCTTCTGAAGTAATTACTTGAGTTATTACTAAATCACGGTATAATTGTAACAACGTCGGATTTTCCTGCAGCAATCTGACCGAAAAACATTCAATTAATTATTTAAAATTCATTAAATAAATCAACAATAAGGGAAATTACCCTACCTATTTTTTTCTTCAAGCTCCTTATTGACTTTCCGTTTAAATTTAGGTAACAATTGCTGCAACAACTCTTTCACATCATCCCGATCTTTTATTTGTGCCGCTTGACCATTTCTGTTGACGAAATGAAACGTCGAGGACGAGCCGTCATGTAAAACAACTTGTAACTGAATTTTAGATTTCCCGTCCGGTGAAATTTTTTGCACTAAAAATATACACCATTAATTAAATAAAATTAATAAATTATTATGCAATAAATAAAATGGGTATAATAACAATAACTCACTTTTAATATCAGCGTATTTATGACTCACAGACACAGTGTCTTTATTGTCCACCATCCAAGCGATACGTTCATTCATTACGTAAAGAGTTCCATCACCTTTTTTGTGACGAACTTGGCCTACTTGCATCAGCACATCTTCTGAGGATGTCGTCATGGTGGGTGGGATAAATAATATAATATATCTAAAATAAATAAATAAATTAATTATATTAATTATTCATATAAATTAACTAATTTATAATTTCATTAATAAGCTTAATAATAAATTTAAATATGACCATAATTATTTATCGAAACTGTAACAATGTATAAGTAGCGTGTCCTTGGAAATAAAATTTATGTTACACGCAACACTCATAAATTGTAACAAAAAAAATGATATCAGTTTCCTGATAACTAGTAATGTAAATAATTTTAAAAAATTAATAACTACTCTGCAAAAAATTATTTTAATTTTTTTATTTATTTTTATTATCAATGATAATAATAAGGATAATAAAATAAATAAAATTTAAATACCGGTGAAATAAAGAGCTAGCATTTGATAAAATAAAACTACTGACCCGCGTTACCAAGTACTAACATAAAGAGTAATGAGCGTATTTATACTGGATTTTTGCGGTTAATTAAGTAATAATAATTAGCTTGGTGTTATCTGGGTCATTAGAGTTATTAAATGATAAATAATGAGGATATTTACCAGTGGAAAAATTGAATTTGTTGGAGAGCAGCGTAATGACACGTCGTTCTGTGAAACGGCCATGTGCAGAAACACACATCGGATACATTGCTAGCGAGTGAGCGAGCGAACAAGCCCGACGACGACAGCCACGGACAAACCGTCGGTGGATAACAGCACAGCTGCGAAGTAGGGATGTATGATTCAAGATCGATTCTCCCTAAAATCGATATATTCATGTGAGGAGTTCGATTATTTGAATCGATTCTTTTCACGGAAACGATTCGAGAGATCGATTCTTTGTTTTGAAGATTGATTGACTAAAACCAACATGGTGGAATTTACCGGGAATTTTAAACCGGGAAAATCTATTTTGTCATTTTTAACAAATAATTTAATAGACTCTGTTTGATTGACATTAATATTTTTTTCTCTAAAATAATCAAATCATTTGGTAAAGTTAAGAAAATATTTATTTGATAGACAACTAAATTATTTGGTAGCGCCAATAAACTCAAATATTAAAGCAAAATATCATCATGTTAACTCTAATAAATATTACTTAGACACAAAAAAATATATTCATTTAGAATAAATATATATATTTGTTTGATGTTAATAAAAATATATTGAAATCTAATGATTATTAATTTAAAAAGTTATGGTGCTAGGTAGCAGTAGCTGGAGTAGTTCGGTGCTCGTCACTAGATCGCGCCCACCTTTTGTAGTGTGTCCCTGGTAAGACACTTATTTCAGAGTTATTATATTCAAAACATTAACGAGAAACATAATTTTTTCCTGAATTATTTCTGACCCATTACGTTATTAAAGTACTTGTCAATGAAGTGACTTAACTTCTAAATATGAATTTACTTAATTGTAAAATAAAATCCATGCCATTTTAAAATAATTCGTTTCTATTAGAAGCAACTCATTCTTTAAAGCTCACTAATATATGTTAGTGTGCCAACTTGATAAGTTCTAGTTCTGAGTGCATTCTTCATCACTGTCTTAATGGAAATAATAATAAAATAGTAACATTATAATTGTTATCATTATTTGTTCTTACAATCCAACTTGGTGATTTTTTTTGCCCTGGCGCTTCCACAACGTTTTATGTGCCTTCTTCATGTGGTCTTCATACCCTTGAGGCAATACATATAATTTATTACAAAACTCGCAGGCAAACCGTCCGTTATAATGAGTTTTCCAAACGTGAACGAGAATGTCCCTGGAAGCATGTAATTCACTGCAAGTATTGCAACTGAATTTCTGGCTTCTTGGATCACGATTGGCCAATCAATTTTTTATGAATAATAATTTTCTTTACATAACGTTTTTTTCACTAAAATTAAAGAAAACCCGCACAACCGTTTATTTTTCAAAAAAAAAAAAAAAAAATAAATAAATAAATTTTTAAAAATCAAACTTACAATTTCACAGCAATAAAGATCGCAGTCTTGCTTGTATACCATAGGATGACAATTGCGTCTCACTTGAACGAGCGCGCTCGTTATTTATATTTCAAGTAACCAACATTGCGGGGTTAATTTTTTAATTATAAATTACAATCACAGTTACCAGGATATCTTAGTTGTTATTAATTAATGTTTATTCTGACCATCATACAACGTTTCGTTGGTTTCCCAACTTTTTCAAGTACTAAAAAACAAGAATATTATAAATTACAATTATCATCTTATACAAATTTTTTAGTAGTATAGTTGTAAAAAATTTGCATAAGATGATAATTGTAATTTATAATATTCTTGTTTTTTAGTACTTGAAAAAGTTGGGAAACCAATAAAATGTTGTATGATGGTCAGAATAAACATTAATTAATAACAACTAAGATATCCTGGTAACTGTGATTGTATAATTTATAATTATTATTGAAATGGAGATGAATCACCGGAATATTAATTTTTTAAATTCAAACTCATCATATAAAAGTACCAACTGCGTCACCTGTAAAAAAATTCACCGGTGAATACATCAATTAGTTTAATTAATTGATCGATTAACAAAAATATTTCAATTTAATTAAAAAAATTTTTCAAATAATTAAAAAAATTTTTAAATTAATTGTAAAAACTAAATTATCAGTTGCTGGTTATTATCATCAGCTGATACAAAAAAAAATGATCCATTAAATTGAAAGTATCATGGACTCATGAGTAAGACATTAATCAGTAAGAAGCAAAATGTCGGAAATTGATAGTCGAGTTATGTATTTACTAATAATCATAGTATTGTTGTATGAAATAAAATAGTAAAGTTCAAGGTCACTTTTTTAGTGTCTCTATTGCTCTGTTGCTGCGTCGCCCGGGTCCCGGGTCCAGGATATTAATGACAAGATGGCGCTTCGGTGGGGATCATAAAAGCCGATTCGCGGCTAGCTGGTAGCTGGTATATGGAGGAAGGTGTCTAGATATAGAGTTCGGCTATCTACTGCACAGAGCTACCGTTGTCGGTCTGGCTCTGGACGGTTTGCGTCTAAAGGAGTAAACACCAGCACATTTGGTCGAGTTTGTTTTATTATTTTAACATTATCAGTGTTTACAACAATATCAAGTAGATTGTTGTGAAAATGGAGCTGAGTGGTTCGTTTGTCGGTTAAAATGTGTCCACTGTCTAATAATCTATAGCAAGTGTGTGATGTGTTCTAGGTGAAGACGCGAGGGGTAACGTCATAAGCGGGGCAGAGGGCGATACTCCAAAGACCCTAGTGCTGTTGTGTGAGTGGACCGGAGTGCTGTTGAGAGGGAGAAAAGGAGGGAAAACATTAATACTATTAATAATTACAATAATAACAACAGTAATATCAATAGCAATAGTAGTAACAGCAAAAATAATAATAATATTTATATATTGAAAGGTAATAAAAAAAAGTAACAACGTAAAAGGGTGTTGTGTTGTAAAACGCGTTGATGTGCGTAAAGCGGGCGCGTGGTACGCTCGGCGCGGCGACCACAAATGAGCTCGGTAATATCATTAGCCTCGGCGGCGCCACAATTCAAAAAAAATGTCAAACATATCACCCTCACAATTAATGATAAATGGTGATAATGATATTGTAGTTGCCGGAAATTATCAAGAATTCCACGTGGTGGACACTAATCGTCTAGACATAAGTGAGATTGGTGTTGCGTCTGATCTAGGCGCCGTTGTCGAAGGTGTAACGTCAACCTCAACATCCTCCGTTGTTGTTGTTGACTATCACAATCATCCAGAGTTGCACAGCACACCATCTTCCACATCGTCGTCGTCCTCGTCCTCATCGTCATCCTGCTCATCATCTTCCTCGTCAACCTCACTGCTGTCACTTACCGATCCGAATATTTTGACACACAGTGCAGTTGTTAATTGCAGTGCCGGTGGCAGTGCCAATAATAACAATAACAATAATAGTAATAGTAGTAGTAGTAGTAGTAATAGTAATAATAATAATAATAACAGTAATAATAATAGTAGTAGTGCGGCGACTGCTGCATACAACATGGTAGCGGCGATGAACGAGCACTTGTCGTCCTCATCAGCGACCAACAGCGCACGTACTACGAGCGCACAAAACGAATTTATAATAACCAGTGGACACGCGGTTACTGACAACGTTGACGACGTCGTCGGCGACAAGCCAAGCTCCGCTGGCATACTGACTTTCCCCTGTGACTTTGATCACATGTATGCCAGCATGACCGACGGCGGAACCCCAGCTGTAGCTGCGACCGCGACGTCGGCCCTCGGCGTTAGTCCTCTCAGGGGCAACGAGCCACGTCTCAATGATCTTGCAGAGGTCAAGCACCTCAAGGAATTGTTATTACTCCATCTTGACCTCATACAACAGCAATCTGAACAAATTGTCACTAAAGATAAACTACTGGCTGCTCTTAGACAGGAAAATGAAACGGTACGATATTCAAATATTATTTTTAGACAATCAGCTGATTTTTATCTTGTCACTTTGAATTTTTTTTTATTTTTACTGTTCCAATTAACGATCTATTGAAATATTATTTTTTTTCCTCGCTTATTTTCTATCAGTTTTTTTTTTTTTTTTTTTTTTTTATACAACTCCAAAAATAATTTTTATTGTTGTTATTATTTATAACTTTAAATGTCAATCAAAGTTTTGATTTTGATAATTCCGCGTGATGGCGTTATTTATTTATTATTTTTTTAAAATGGTAATATAGCAAATGACTGTACCGAGAGAATTTAGGCGCGGAATGAACGTTCAAAGAAAAATACCGGTACTGTCAAATACAAAAGCTAACCATATTTTTTTTTTAATTCATACCGAGGACGTTGTTGTGTTGTGTTGTGCGATGATTACTTATAGTAATTAAGGTTATAAATATGTATTATTATAAAGGAATAAAACTGTTACAGCTTAAATTGCGGCTGGAGCGCATGGACAGACGGGTTAATTTACAAAAATTGCGCTCCGAAAGTACTGAAAATTCAATAGCCTCAGATATTACCGGACCATGCTCGCCACCAAGTCTTCATACAGTCAGCATTGTCACGCCGCTTATTGTCAACGAGCAGCATCATAAAAATCTTGCTCCTGAGTGTAATAACAGTCCGCAGTACAATGAGAGCTTTAAAATACGACTTAATACCAGCGGTGGTATCACGACTGTTAAGCAAGAGCACACAAATGATAATTTGAATAAACTAGAAGTTAAGCCAGACATCGGTGGTGCTGGTGGTGGTGACGCCAGGCTAGAATGGGAGAGTAAAAGAAATAAAAGAAAATCAGATCCAACACCTTTGCAAAGTACTGGGAGTAAACGTAAACGTGGGGTATCATGCTCGTCGACAATAAGCAACGATACGACCTCGACTATTCCTGATACTAAAAATTCAGCACACGACTCTAGTAATAGAAAATCTGATAAAAAAGGCAAGTCGATTATCAAGAAAGAATCATTTTTAACAACTGAAGAGCATTATTACACTGCTCTGGGTGATCCTCATTATAACTTGAGGACGAAACCTAAATTGGAAGACGAGTCAAATAATTTAGAAGTACCGAGTTGGAGAATAAAAGTCTACACCAGTTGTTATACTATGGAAGGAACGGAAAATTTGGATGATGAGATTTTTAATAAACGTCATTTGAAACTGGAGAATGATGAGAGAAGAAGAAAACGATGGGATGTACAAAGGATAAGGTATTTTTATTATTATTTATTTATTTATTTATTAGAGTAAAATAGGCAATGGTGGATAAATTGTTTGAATCATTTGTCAACAGGGAGCAGAGGCATATTGAAAAATTAAAACAAAGACAAGAGCGGCAAAACCACCAGGCGACATGTTACAATACCAATCACACTGGTCCATGTCCATCAACTGCTGAGGAAGAAGTCATTACGACACTTTGGCCGGATATGGACCAAATACAAAGTCTTCAGGTTGATCCTGAGTTACCAGTATCTGCATTTGGCGCTCCCGTGCCCAGTTTTACTCCTAGGTAAGTCATTTTATGTTTTTAAAAATTAATATTAATATCTTTACATATATATTTATGTTTATTTATTTATTACAGTGAATTCTCTCTTCCGTGGCTCCATTCTGCGAGATCTAAGAGTCGGCGACCTAAACGATCAACTAGTAGAAGAAAATCACGGAGATAAGCATTAAAGGACATTTTATATTTTATTTTATATTTAAACATTTCTTCTATCTAGTTTATATATTTTAGTTTATCAAATCAAAATTTTAATTTAATTATCTTATATCTCTCACGTATTGAAACTTGTACTCACGATTCCCGTGCAAAATAGGCCACCAAAGATGTTTTTGTATGATTCATTTTTTTTTCTGTCTTTTTATACTCGAAAAAAAAAAAAAAAAAGAGAGAAACTGCGTGACAGAATGAAAGTTATCTAATAATTTCTTTTTTAAATTAATTTTTGACACAATCTGGAGTTTTTTTTTTTAAATTATTTTTATTATTGAAACTGTTTTATAAATAAAATGAGTAGATGTTTGATACATGTTAAATAAATTTGATAAATATATATATGGACTTTCACTATGATTTAAGAGAAGCTAAATATAATTTTTTTTTTTCCGTTAGTTTATTAAAACATTGAATGATTTATTTATAAAATTTCGTCTTCTATAAAATTAAAAGTATATTTTTTGTATGAATGTAAAAATTTTAGGAAAAGTAATCAGCATATAACAAATAATAATAATTACAATAATAGTCTAGGATTAAAGACTTGAGTTACAAAGCCCCAATTATGAGCCTTATTTGTTTTTATATAACATTTTATTATGACAAACTATAATTTAAGTTTTAATTACTACACCTGTTGTAATTTTCATTCATTTTATATATCATTTATTTTTTTAATTTTAATTGGGGATATATTGTAATGAATTATTAATTAAATGAGAATAGATAAAGACATTGAATACAGGAATTTAATTATAGTTTATTTTTAAATTTTGGGATCGGCATTGTAAAAAAAAAATTATTTTCATGTTGAAATATTAAAAAAAAAAATTTAATTAACCGTCCAGTTATTAAATTATCGTCGAAAAAAAAAAAAACAAACTATTTAACCCGAGGTTTTGTGAGCCTAAAAAGTACAATTAACATGTAAATAAAAAATTTTATAAATAACTTTTATTATTTTATCTTTTATTTCTATTAAATAATTATTATTTCTTAATAATTATGTTATAAAAATTTTATTTTATTATTTTATTGAAAATTAATACGTTAATAATAAATGATTAGGTATTTGTACGGCGTATAAATATCAACAAATTACAATAAGAAAACAACAAAGATATAATAAAAGTATACATATTATAATTAATGTAAAAATTTTAAGGAAAAAAAAGAAAAAAAGTGGAGTTTACTTTCAGATCTGTCTCAATAATTTACCGAGCTGTATTATACTATTGCTATATATATTTTAGAAATAAAAAAAAATATATATAATAGAATAAATAATAATCGTATGCGTAATGTGAATTGAAAAATAATAAATTTCATTTATCCCTTGTACTTTTAATAATAGAGATAATAAAATTTTAATTATTGTAAATATTTTATGACAAACGAGTTAAGACAATGATAGGTAAGAAATTAATCTGGTTAATGGATAATAAATAAATTAAAAGTCTCCGGTAATTAAAAAAAAAGAAGAAAAGAAAATTAAAAGCATTTTCTGTGAACAATTGATGGTCCAGATTCATCGTACTCTTGCTTAGAAATCCACATCTGTTGGAATGTACTGAGACTCGCCAGGATAGAGCCACCAATCCATACCGAGTACTTCCTCTCCGGTGGAGCGATTATTTTTATTTTCATGGTCGAAGGAGCAAGCGCTGTTATTTCTTTCTGCATTCTATCAGCGATACCCGGATACATCGTAGTACCACCAGATAGAACTGAATTTGCGTAAAGATCTTTACGGATATCAACATCACACTTCATTATAGAGTTATAAGTTGTTTCATGAATCCCGCATGACTCCATACCGAGGAAGCTGGGTTGGAACATCGCCTCAGGACATCGGAAACGTTCATTTCCAATTGTTATTACCTAATTAATACGTAATTAATATAATATAATATAATATAATATAATGGCAGTAATTATTTAAGAATGAAATACCTGTCCGTCTGGAAGCTCGTAACTTTTTTCAAGAGCACTTGACTCCGCAGCCGTAGCCATTTCCTGCTGGAAGTCAAGAGCAACATAGCAGAGTTTCTCCTTGATATCGCGTACAATTTCACGTTCGGCGGTGGTTGTAAATGAGTATCCTCGCTCAGTGAGGATCTTCATCAAGTAATCCGTGAGATCTCGGCCCGCAAGATCAAGACGCAAAATTGCATGCGGCAAAGCGTATCCTAATATAAATTGAATTGGTTATCGAGTAATTTTTAACAGTCATAAAAGGGCATTAAGTGTAATAAACTTGTATCCTTGTACTGAAAACGTGTTTCCATAAAGAGACATACTGATCTAAAGGTCAAAACCCTATTTGGTAAAGTAATCTTAAACTTTTTTTGGCTCTATTCACATAAATAAATAAATATGAGAAAGTTTTTTACATGAAACTTGGAATCCAATTGTCTGAATGAATGAGTGAATGAAATAGTATAAACATATATAATAGGATACCTTCATAAATGGGGACCGTGTGAGAAACACCGTCTCCGCTATCCAAAACAATACCCGTAGTTCTTCCCGACGCATATAGTGACAGCACAGCTTGAATGGCTACGTACATTGCGGGTGAATTGAAAGTTTCAAACATAATCTGGGTCATTTTTTCTCTATTTGCTTTGGGATTCAACGGCGCTTCCGTTAATAGGACCGGATGTTCTTCAGGCGCGATTCTCAACTCATTGTAAAATGTGTGGTGCCAAATTTTTTCCATATCATCCCAATTAGTAACGATCCCATGCTCGATCGGGTATTTAACTGTCAGCACACCCCGTTTGCTTTGGGCTTCATCTCCAACGTAACTGTCTTTTTGACCCATGCCCACCATTATTCCCTATATCAAAACAAGAATCCCATAGTTTTTTCTTCTTCTCAATATCTTAAATTATTTATAAACAAATTACTCATACCTGGTATCTAGGTCTGCCGACAATCGATGGAAAAACAGCACGGGGTGCGTCATCCCCCGCGAAACCGGCTTTGCACATCCCAGATCCATTGTCAACAACAAGAGCGGCCACATCATCGTCACACATCTTGAATTATTTATTAATTAACACTCAACAACAACACAAACTGATAGATTTTTGTATTTATTACTTTTTAAAAATAATCGCTGAATTAATTGACTAGAATTATCAACAGAATGAACGAACCGCGATGGTGTACGAACGTCTTGTTTTAAAAAGCAGTAATATATGTGCGAGTGAAGCTAACGCGCGGTTCTTTATATCAACTCCCCTCTTAATCAACGGTGTTTTTTTTATCTTAGCATATATGGACAAACGCTCGTACACACGTTGCTCTAAATAAACTTACAGCCTTTTATACATTTTCAATGCTATATCATTAATGTTTTTTTGGAATCTTATATTACATACATATATATATTTGTACAAATTTCTCTGATTATTATCAATCTCTTCTTCACATCAACACAATAGACTTTTCACTCCTTACTTAAATGATAATACTACTTGTCACATTACCATAAATTCTATTTCTATATATATTGAGATTTATATATTTGAATAAAAAAAAAAAAAATACTTTTCAAAATTAAAGTAAATGCGCGCGCTAATTACTTATGATTACTGTCGCCAATTAATTATCAAACTTGTTGATGCAGACTGACTAAATCCTGTGATTACCAGAGCATATTAAGTTTATATATATTTTATTTAAAATCTTATGTTTCTTCTTCCAGTACCAGGCTTTGTCTTCTTCTTAATCAACAACTTGGGCGGCTACATCACGAGAGAAATTACATCGCTAAAATTTAGTTCACTGAAAATCTTCATTAATATCATCATCATCATCATCATAAATAAATAGATTTAACAATCGGTGATGAGAAAATCACGCGAACTTTTGTCGAGTAAAAAAAATTTGGAAATTTAATTTGCTATCATAAGTATTTCTATTATATATGTATAATTATTGATATGTATCACTTTACCTTGCGTTAAATTATCCTTGACCTCAATTTAATACTTGGTAGTCTAGTAATATATATATAACTATAACGAATTTGTATATAAATTGGTAATAATGATTTTAGAAAATTGATTGATAATTAAATTGTTTAAAAACTAAATTTATACTCGATCTGATAAATCCTTGCCATCCAAAAAGGACACGAGTGGTGAAGGTAAACTACTTAATACTTAAGTTAAAATCATTAACTCTTCAATCGGGTGTCGAGACAATTTACTATGCTTATTTTTATGACACATCCGTGTTTCGTTTGTTTTATCTATTCAATTAGAAAAAAAAAAAAAAAAAAAACACTAACATTGAATTATTACACTTTTTTAAAAATTTAAATCATCAGTGTCAATGTCATTTTTAACAAAAAATTAAATGATCAATAAGACAGTAATTAGTTTCTATCTTCAAGTGTTAATTGGATTGAATAAAGTTAATTATAAGTTAATAAAAAAATAACATTCGATTAATGTGTGAAACGAAGTACCCAAGTGAGGATGAATGAAAAATTGTTTCTTATTATTTTTATTCTCTTGCAGTTTAGTAGTTTCAGATGAACTTCAAGGCTGTTGAAATATTTCTTGAGAGTCAACGGTGATCATCGTTCCATAGGATGCTTATGACGCACATTTTAACATCATTATGGATTGCATTCCTTAATTAACGGTTTGGTCAATAGCATTAATTAGGCTGTAAAGTAGTAGCGTGTCTAGTCTATTTATATTTAATTTCTTATCACTATTTACTTCCTTACATTGCTCGCTGTCGATGACACTAATACCCAGATTTAATTGAAAATAAATAAATTAATAAATTATTTTATTAGTAAGTACAGGAATAGGAATTTGTTTATTACTTTAAAAGACACAGCGTTTGGATTTATAACAAAATAAATTTTTATTTATCCCAAAGACCAATTTCTTTCATACGTGTTTGGAAATATTTTTCAAGTGCGTTCGCACACCTGTAATATTCAGTATCAGGGCTGTTGTACAAACGACAATTTGTAAATATCCTCGTCATGTCTGCGATGAAGAGTCTTCGGGTCACGTAATATCTGGCTTTCAATCGCTCAGTCATAGTTTTAAGGTCTATAATAAAAAAAAATAAAGAACAATTATAATTAAAATACTGTTCCCATTAGAAAAAAAATAATATCTTACCCATTGGATATTTAATATGATCGTAGTAATCGGGAACGTCATTTTTATCTACAGGTTTGAGGAATGGCCATGCGGTGCTGTGGTTTTTAACGCTATTTAAAACACTTTTCAGTGCATTGTAGAGGGAATCTGTGATATCAAGACAAGCTTCCATAGGTTCCGGACCCTGACTGCCTTTGGCGACACCCCGTGTTCTCGTTTGCGCGTAATTTTTCCACCCAGTTTCTCGAATACCCGGTATAGATTCAACAGGAATGCCTCTGACCCCCTCCTTGAAGCAGGACAACCCCGGATGTACTTTTTGGATCTCCTGCTGTCTCTGCTGAATCAACTTTTTAACAATTTCTTTCTGCTTCCTGATAACAGCCGTGAACTCGGTGTAAACTATTTTTGCATTAAGCTCGCAGTGCATCAATGTGGCACCTTCGTAATCTTTTATGTATCCCTGATACATAGCACGTGGTAATTTAATATCTTTGCTGAAGCCTTGTTTTTTGAAGTAACCGATTGCAAATTCATCGGCAAATGTCAAAAAATGTAGGATATTATTTTTAATATGATAATCCTTCAACATATTCATCAAATGTGTGCCGTAACCTTTTACTTGTTCTTGACTGGTGACAGCACAAAAAACAATTTCGGTAAATCCCTGAGTTGCAAACATTCTAAAACAAATTCCACCAATTGGCCTGCCGTCTTTAATTAGCGCCAATGTCTTGTGTTTTGGATCGAACACCAGCTGCGAGATGTATTCCTTGGGCATTCGTGGTAATTGATGGCTGAATACATTGTGGAGACCTATCAGCCAGAGCATTGTCTGCTTGGACACTGGCTGAGTCAAACTGTTGCCAATAACATGGAACTCAATTATTTTTTTTGCTTCCTCTAATTTAGCCGTTTCGTCTCTTGGTACATTTGGCGGGAAAACAGCGTCCGGACCGCACATATAATTTGGGTCATTTATTGTGTCCAACACAACAGCAACCGTCTCTTCAGGCAAATCTTCGAATGCTTCTTCAGTGCGTTTTTTTTTACTCTCAGATCTGCCTTCAGCATGCGGCCGTTTGTCACCCACTCTTTTAACTCCAGGACTTATATTTATTGTCGTATAATTGTCTTTATCGTTAGGAGTCAATGTCACCTTTTCAAATTCACCTGTGCGTCGTCCAGCATTGCTTTTAGAATCAAGTGACAAGTGTAAATGATACGGCGGTACCTGTTTAAATTCAGGATCCCAAATAGGTGATGTGTTGGAGAAAATTTCACTCTCCAGCATGGACAGAAATTTAGGGAAATGAGTCAACACGAGAACACGTTTGTCCGGCGACATTTTATCTCGTTCGCTGTGACATTTATCCATAAGTTGGCGGCAAACAGATTTAAATACTGCCTGTAACATTGTTTTACCAAACACCAGTGTGGTATCATAGTGAGGCAGTGAATCACAGAATGCTGGTACATGACAATAAACAAGCCATCTTGTATAATTTATTTTGTACGGAGTTGGATCCTCGAGATTAGCAGATAATCTACGGGCACTTGGTGTCTCAAAGTTCCAATGATTAAGACAATGCAGAAACATTTTAGCAAGATCATACATTGCTTGCCAATCGTGCTGTGGTAAATGACTAAATTTATACAGAACAAAATTACTTATCGCTTTGGCAATACTTGGTCGTTCAAAAGGCGGTTGTCCAAGAGGTGCTTCCACAGCTGGCTTAGTCATGGCCAGTATATTTCTTCTTAATAATTTAAATAAATAATAGTAAACCTTTTTGGTGTCTGGATCTTCCTCGCGATGCATGCCCATGAATATGTTATCAACATCGACAACCATACCCAGTAATCTATTTATCTCTTCGTCGGACTGTTTTTGTAAATGACTAATGTGATTGTCCAGAGTATGGGTGCAACTTCGACAGGGATCGCTGAAATTGGTGACTGGTTGCTGTGGCTGCTGCTGGCCAAGATCTTTCTGGGGTGACTTTATCGGTTGCTGACTATTTTTCCACCCATTGCATTTGCACTCTTCTACTTGGCACAGACTGTAGTTGGCTAATTTCAATAATTTTTTAAGCTGTGGCCAGTTAAACACGTGCTGTTTGCGTTGCTGGATACGCTGGAGATTATTTGAACGACTGACTTGGTCTGGTGGACGTGGTGAATTAACGTTTGAGCTTGTTGTCCCTGAGGTCTGGCTCGTGCTACTGACAGACTGACCTGCTTCTTCAGTTGGTACAGCAGCCGTTACTCTGTTTACTTCTTCCGATGACATTTCTTTGTTTATTTAATCTGCTGTCATCAATTTAAATGTTCGACACCATGGAGAAGAAGATGTTTCGGTTTTTGTTTTCATAAATATTTTATTTCAAAGCCAGCATTGGTGACCTAAATATAACCTCTCTGTAAATTTCCTGACATTTAACTCTGGTTATTTTTTTATTTTTTTATTGTTTACTTACGATTGTTGCTAAGTATTTTTTCATTCAAAAAAAGGATAGTGAATAAATTTGTTTAATTAATTGTTATTGTCAATAAGTATTTGATACTTATCACTGTAAATAATAAAACTCAATGTATATTTATCACGAAAGTACTCATCTAGTTGAGTAGTTTTATTGAAACTGTGATTTTACCATCAACACAAAATTACGGGCAAGTTTAAATTCTATTAATAGATGACTCTGTGGTAGTCAAGTAGGGGTCAGAAATTCTTGGGAGTGCCAATTCCCACCTGGTTGGCAGCATTGACGGGATAACATTAACTTATGGATGTCAATAACGACATTTCCAATTTAATTGACCAGTGGTTGCGATTATTCGGTCTTCCAAATCATAAAACAACCATATGAAGAATTAAACGAAAGTTTTTGACTTGTCGTAAGGTCTGAGCAGTTGGCGCTATTTCCCATAAAAAATCTTTTTCTAAAATTTATTTTTCTCAAAAAATTTATACGCGCAATAATTTTTTTAAAAAATTATTCGTATTTTATAGACTAAACTTTACTATCATGATTATAATTATTGATTAATTATTTCATTAACAAACAAACTGCTGATAAGCAACTGGCAATTGGATACTTTGCCATAAATAATTTAATAATTCATATTTATTAATTAAGAGTTTTGATATATATATATATGAGCGTTATCAAAAACCATTTTCTGTTAATCCCCTAGAGTAAAATTATGATTATTTTTTATAAAAGTTTGAAAAAATATTTGTTTAGCTTAAAACTTAAATAAATATGTATTCTTTATATCATAAGTAATAAACGTTTACATATTTTGAGTATGAAAAGTATTTTCAAATTATTTTAAACAGAATTTCCTACATGTTCGTATTTTTGGATTTTGTTTGTTTTTCATTGTATGATAATATAACTTCAGAGTCATAAAAATTAAACTGGTTTATTTTCAAGTTGAAATTGAAGCTGCTGATGAGAATGCGCCTTGATTATTTATGGCGCAAGCTATGTCAGTGGGATATAAAAAAAATTAACCTAACACAGTAACACTAGCTATACCAATGACAATAAACAACAAAGGAAAATTAATAATTGACATCTGACAGTGACAGTAAACAAATGGATCCGAAGTCTTCAATACAACGATCGCTTCCCCCTTTAGTCGAAGGTAAAGTCAATGGATACCTAGAATTGAGGATTAATCAGGTCGTTTGGACCCGCAGATCTCCTGGCAGTGTTACTGTTGTTGCTTGTTGGTGGGGTGAGCTGGACCATGCCCAATTCAAGTAAGTAAACAAAATTATTCATTTTTTCTTCTTATTTTTATTTTATTTTATTTATTTATTTTTTATCAACAGTCCAACAGAAGCGGCAGTAAAGGACAATAACGTCACCAGGAATACTGAAATTTATGCTGTCAAGACAAACTTTGATTTATTCAAAGAATATTTGAAAAACGCGGAGTCTCTTTCACTGTCGGTGTTGTCCAAGAAGACTCAGCAGTCTATTGGAACAGCTAGTGTAAAAAATCTACTGGAAATATTTATTGACAAACCGGCTTGCTTTGTCCCAGTTTACACCAACGCAGGATTCAAAATTGGAGATATTCGCGTGTCGATAAAACTGGTGCCTCTGCAGAAAAATAATATTTCAAGAAAATACTCTCGGGAGTCAACTAAAATGATTGACGAAATCCCGATGACTTTTTCTGATGTTTATTACACGGAAGTAAATTCCATGACTGATGGTTTGTCTCCAAGTCTCAAGAGTGATAAATACCGATCGATTTTGCGTGAGAAGCGCAAGAATCTGGACAATGTCAAGGTCAAGAGTCCAGTGGACCTGACTGATAAGTTGGTGGCTCAGGTTGTGGCACGAGCAAGAAAATTACGCGGTGCTTTGACAAATGATTCGAGTGACGACCCGCTGGTTCTGAGTACTGACTCAACGCTGGACAGTTTCCGGTCTGATGGATCTGCTGAGAAAGAAGCTGCTCTGTATAAATATTTTATGGGCACTTCGATGAGTCGGCGACGAGAAAAAAAAGCTTTGGAGACTTTACGGACTCAGTCGCCTACTCCAAGTCTTATTGATTTCGCTGTCGAGACCATAAGGTCTTGCAATGAAAATCCTGTTGCAAATAATCAGCACCAGCATCATCATCAAGACCAAGATCAAAATCAAAATCATCGGAACTTTAGTGCTAATTCAAAAGAACTCGATGATTCATCTGAAGAGCTAGTGGTTTCTACCAACAGGTTGAGTATTCAACGCAAGGAAGCCAGTCCCATTGACTACGTAGACAGCGTCAGAATAATTGTTGACTCTCTGACACTTACGTCAGCTGGTTTTCGACGTGTAAAGTCCTCATGTCTGTCACGAGGTGACGGACTTCCTGGCTCCGTGACGTATTTCGTCCAGTACGACCCAAGCTTTGCTAATGTAAAAAAATTAAACAAGAAATCAGTCAACGGAAGTAAACCAGTCAAGATGTGCTCGAAGCAGCAAGACGGCGAAATCGTCCACTTCAACCACGAGGCGGTCTACAGCCTCCCCAAGAGTTACCTGCGCATGGAGATGCCTCTGAGATTCAAAATCTTTAATCGACATCTCAATCAACGGACACCCACTGAACTGGGTATCGGTTCCATGTACATCAGTGACGCGGCTCGGTCATCAACACTCAGCACTACGCAGAGACTTGCTGTTATCAAAAAAGGCATTAAAATAGGAGAGCTCAAGGTCACTGTTGAGCTGGGATGCGACAAAACGCACTTCGGTAAACAATTTGTAGAAGCTGTCACTTCAACAAAAGAAAATATTCCAGTTCTGGAGCTATCGTCTAATTTCACTAGTGCGTCGAGATACAAAACTGCTACTGGAGGTAACAGCAACTCCAATAGCAGAGGCACCAGTGCTCCGGAGAAAAGAAAGAGTTCTTGGAGTAACAACATCACCAGGAATACTAACACTGATGCCAATAGAATGGACAGACAGATGCAGACACGGGATCAGCCAAGAGTTGGTAATGATATACCAAGACCTCCCTCGGAAAATACTTTATTCCATGGATTAATTTACATTGGAGATGGTAAAGATCTTCCGAACATTAGTACGTATTTAATTTGTCGCACATTTTGGCGCGAAGATCGGTCAGTCAGTCGTGTGTGCACTGGAACAAATCCTTTCTACAATTTCTATCAACTGGTACCTCTCATCCATAATCTCGAGCTTCTGGAACGAACAAAAGACAATTGTATTATCACTGAAGTCTACACCAAGAATTCAACAGAAGATTCATTAATTGGAATAGCTAAATTACCTATTCATCAGCTGTACATTGCTTACCGCGACCCTCTGGTTTTACCACATCTGCTGAAGTCAAAGTACCCGGTGATAAGTGTCGACGGCTGGGTGCCCGTAACTGATCCAGTTAGTGGCGCACATTGCGGAGAAATTTACGCGTTGGTCGCACTGGGAACAGCTGAACAAATAGCGCTTCTTGAAATGACTCGTGGACTTCGTGATTCATCAACGTCAATTCATACTCCGCGTGCTCGTATTAATCCGGCTGCTGTGTCTGCTACTCCTGCTGCTGATAGTTCAACGCGAAATGAACGACAGAGAAATGAATCGCCTAGTGTTAGGACTCAGGAATGTCAAACCGAAATAACTGTTGACTTGAAGCAATCACACGAAGATCAAAATAATCGTGATGAAGCTGTGATCCATACGATTGTTGACAGACTAGCACAGGCACTGAGTGCTCCCAAGACAATTGTCGAGCAAAGTGCACAGACAGAATTTAAATTTTCAAATAATTCAAACGAATCGTGCGAGAAACAAAAAGTAATAAACATCGAGCCTCTGTGTCTCGACGCATCGAGTAATTCGCACAGTTTCTCAGCCGAGAGTTCAACTGACAGTCCTCGCGACAACTTCAATTTGTCCCGCGAGATTTTTCGAAGCGTGGGAGTCGGCGCCGAGTTTGATGAACCCGCTGTTCAGACCCGCTCCTCAAACACTTGCTGCGGCCACCCGAGTGAGAGTGACGACAACGTTGCCGGGACTTCCTTCCACCTGGTTGACAACCCCTCCAGAGATTACGACGCAGCAGCTGAACAGTCTTCTAGCTCTGACAACAAACTGGAACCTTACAATGACAATCAACTGAACTCGGATATTCCAAATGAAAAAGCTTTCAAAGTAATGGTCGAGATTGACTGCGCCCTGCACTTGCCAAAAGTCGAAATGAATAACGAAGTATCAGAACCCTGTACTTACGTGACCTTTCAAAAGTTTCGTACCAATGACACCAATCGTATCCAGGCTTACATGATCACGAATATTTGTCCGTACAGCTGCAGTCCCAAGTACGAGTGGCGTTGCGAGACTAAATTGCCTACAGATTTATTGATCAAGGACGAAAAGCGACTCGTTATGAAAGTATGGCGGTTACTGGCACCAGAAACCAGCATGAATGTAAATTTAGAGAAGGACATACTCATTGGTATTTCGGCAATTGATTTGTCGGTGCTGACTTCTGGGTTCCCGACCATCTCCGGCTGGTATCACATCATGGACTTTGGTGGCAAATCAAATGGTCAATTGAAAATCACTGTCACTCCTCTGAACAATGTCGTTGGACTTGGGAAGACTGTGGCCACAAGACCGATCTCTGCTTTCAATTATACTAATTTATCATCCCCTTATTCGGACGATTTGTCAAAGCAAGATGACAAAAACGTGGACCATGGAGACAGTGCAGAAGACAACGACCAAGATCACGCTGATGACATTGAGCTGAAAATCAGCAGTAATCTAGGCTTTGGTGGAATCCCGACGTCTATTTTATCACAATCTTTAAAGTAAGTTTTTTATAATTAAATTATAAGCAAGTAATTTATTTATTTATTTATTTTTTTTCCTAATTACAGTGATAAAATGGATCAAATAAAAGAAAGCTTAAGATTTCGCCTGCATGAAGTAACCAGCAAGGCTTTTGAAGACTTGGCACAGCAGTTTGATCCAACAGACCAGGATTTCGAATTTGAAGATAATGAAAACGATAAGGAAAACGATTTAGAGCAGGTTGCCGTGCCGTGGCTATCGCAGTCAGCAGCTGTCAACAATTCGACTGATCGGGAGCGGGACAGAAGTGAGAGAATAGTCAATGGAAATGGAATAGACGCAGCGCGTCCGAGTGGGAACGCAACCGACACCGGTTATTCTTCAGGTTCAAATGTTCGCTCAGTGGCCAGTCTAACCAACGGACATTGCACTCCCAGTAAAGAACGTCTTACTCAAACAAACACAAACGGGTCTAGTGTGAGCGTAAACGGGAAAGACACACGAGTTAATGCGGGACATTTAAATGCCTACAGAGTCGAGAACTCAAATATCTGTATGCGAAATAACAAAAAAGTTTGCAGTAATAGCGAAGTATTTAACCTAGATCTAAATAACACGAGCGCTCCAGTAACAAACAATCAATATGAAGATGGGAATCAGCCAGCTCGCGGCACACGAATGCACATAAATCATTTGTTAGACAAATTATCACCCCAAATTCCTATCGTGCCACCGCCAATTGCAAGCCTGCCTATGAAGCGGAGTATAATGGATCTATTAACCAGTTTGCGTCACAATAACAATAATAATAATAACAACAATTTATCAAATAATGTTAAGTGTAATCGTGAAGTTAATATGCGTACAGTACCGACTCAAACAGACAATTATAACGGCAACACACGATTATTTAATTTAGATACGACAAATTGGCTTTTTCGCGAGCGGGATAACGGCAGAGACGATGCAGAGGTTCCAGCTAAAACCCAGAAGCGTGAAAAAATATCAACGGTGATACGGGAAGAGCTGATTGCTGATGACCAGAATAACGATACCCTGGAGTATGACTTTCTGTCGGCGCAATTGATGACGACTAATGTCCGGCACAGGGGGACGGAAAATACTTTGAATCCTCTGCTGTACTCGCACCTGTTACCTGACATCCCGATGTCCGATGATCAATCAGTGGAGGGTAGCAATGAAGACAGAAATAATTTAGCCAGTTCTCATCTGGCAGAAGCTGATGAAGACGTTGAAAGACTAGACAATCGATACGTCGAGAGCTTCAACGCCACTATCAATAAAAGTCTCAAGAGATTGAGGGATCACGATGTTATTTCATCGCACAAGTCAACATCGATCAGCGAAATTGATAATATGTCAACGGTTGCTGTTGCTGTTGGTGCTGGTGATGGCGCTGATGAAGGCGGTTACGGCGTAATTGAGACCGGCGAAGTGTCTCGCGTGACTCCCTCCGGTGTTTCTGAAAACGTTGATGGAAATATTGACGTTACTGTTATCCACAAGCCTTGCAATGAAGATTTAATGGCCTGCAACAATGTAGAGTCAGCAATTGCAACCACAACGGCAATGGTTATGACTTCGACAATTACTACCAGCACAAGTACAAGCACCAACACAACTCCTCAACTTTTTTACGATAATGACATGCAAACAGTTAGCGAAATCGATTGCAATACCTCTCTAAACTCATCCGAAACGTCTGTTTCTGTAATATCACGGCAAGCTCCTGATGGTGGAAATCCAATTGAAGATCCCGCTAGATTTGTTTCTAAGCAAACTCATCACGAACACGATTCCTCATCCTCCGAAAGTTAAATGCTATTTTAAATTTTTTCATCTATTAGACATTTATATATAAACATATATATAATTTACTTTTTTATGCTTGACTATTGACTACAGTAATTATTACAAACAAAAAAAAAAAAATAGTAGAACAAAAGCACATGATGTGTGAAAAAATCAAGTGACTGATTCACGTATACGTAATTAGATAATATTTTTAAAAAGTTGATAAATAAAATTTATAAATATATACATATATATTTAAATTGCATAAGTACTGGATGCTAAAATAAATTTAATCTATTAAAATAATAAACGCATGTAATATGTTAACAGTAAAAAATATTTTTTATATTATCTTTCTTGTAAATACCGCTCAATAATTAGTAATGTTAATTATTATAATTGTATGCATTTGGTAAATAATAACCGGCTATAATTACTTAATATCTTTTTATTAAAAATTTTTTTTTTAATATTACAACATCAACAATTATTATTTTATTTTATTTATTTTAATTAGTCTTTGACATAAGAACACATGTAAGCTTCTCGCTGAGTCCATTTGCGTATGACACTTGGATGCATCAGCCAGACATTGGCATCCGTTCCTTCGTGCGAATGGATCCATGAGCAGTCACGAATTTTCTGTAAGTAAATTAATTATTAATTATTAAGAACAAATGATAAATATAAAATATATATATTTTACTTTAAAATTATTCAGTTCATCCTTTTTATGTTTACGCGGTCGTCGTCGCTCTTGAGCCATACACGCTCGGCAAATAAACACCCGGTTATTTAAATGCCAGTAATCGCCCAGAGGTTTTTCATTGCAGACTTCACAGATGTCTGTATTTCTTTTCGTACATTTAACTTCAACTCCTAGACGCATTTTAACGCAGTGTCCAAAGTCGTGATCAAATAAAATGCGTCGCTTTGGTTGGTTCAATTGATAGGAGCCAGGGCTGAATATTAAATTTCATTTTATTTTCTTTTTAAATTAATTTATTGATAGATTATTTAATTACCCAGGATTTTTATTAATACTATTATCTTTTTTCTTAGATGTGCAGTTGAACGGGTACTTGAATTTATTTTTTCGCGGTAGAGTTACATCGTACTCATTTGGCGCCGGATAATCTTCCATATGAACTGCGCAGTATCCAGAATTAGCTAATCCTCCGTATCCTTTTTTGCTAAATGATTTTTGACATGGCTGATATTAAAATCGATTATTATTAATTAATTTATTAATCATTGATTATTATAATAAATAATTTACTTTATTAGTTGTAGTTTTGAATGATTCTAAGACATTGTAACTACCGGGGCCAATATTTTCAAAATTTTCCAGAGTATGGTTGCGCATAAATGAACTGATTCCACTTTTTAAACTTAAATCTCTTGATTTTCCTGATCCGAAACATATTTTTTGTTTTTCTTGTCTCCTTACCACATAATTGAATCCTGAAAAAAAAAAAGCAAATAAATTTTGAAATGTCAAGTTTGATAAACGGGCGTGCGTTTGCGTGTTCAGTGTTTGCGTGATGGATGAGGATAAATATTATTATTATTATTGTTATTATTATTATTTATTCTGTAGTGTAGAATAGTGCCGATGTGACAATGTGACACACAAACACACACAGTGTCGCGATTCAATTCGCGGGGATATTGCGCACAAGCTAACGCACATACCGTCCCGGCATACCCACATATTTATTTGTTATATATGTAAAATGAAATTCAAATTTAAATTTTTAATTTTATTTATAAACCATTTCAGATAACAGCTAAAGTAGTCACTGCGGCACGATAATAATTTTGACTGGGAATAAAAATTCGTTTACATCTGTTTGATTTTCTCAACCCATACATTTATTGCAATCATACATTTATATATATGTAGTAGACATATACATGCATACATTAGTAAGTACTTACATACTTATAAATACTACATATATATATATTAAGATACTATATAATATGGACACGAAGGATTACTATGGCAACCACTACAATAGCTCGTCAATTACCGACTATTGACTTTAACGCTCTTTTTTATTATTTATTTTATTTAAATATAATACTTTTTTATATTTATTTATTTTATATATTTACAGCTTTACATATTTTTTTTTCTAAAAATAGAATTTCGAAAAACAATCACAGATCGGTATCGTAAGATTTTTAATGAAAAATCTTTAAATTAAAAATTCAAATTTAACAATTAATTAAAATTATTACTGATTAAATATTAAAATCAAATTATAAATTATTAGTCTTAAAAAATAATTTTAATTTTTAAATCAAGATTTTTTGGAAATAAAATATTTAACTACTTAATTACAAAATTTTTTTTAAACTTCCCGCGCAAAGGCGCCATCTGCAATTAAAAAATTACCGCAATTTGAATCAAGCGATAATTCAATTTGGATAATTTGATAATAAATTAGAATTATTACTGTTTATTACTCAGTAAAAAATAAGTAATTAGTGAAGTATGAGAAAAAATTGAAAACTATCAAATCTGAGGTGAGAAAATAAAAAATCAATTTCAATTTCGAGAAATTGCTTCTTTTGAAATGTCGAGAGTAGAACACAACCTCAACGCTTCGCTTATGAGGAATGCAATTTACATGGCTGAGTATGACAGCAGAAGCTGGTTTAAAATGATAACTCACTCTAGCAGTTAAAAGTGAGTGACAAACTCGGTGACAACTGTCAGTAGCAGTCTGAAGGTCGATAGTGGTGTTATTTGAACCGACGATTTAATTTCTGTAAAAATGTAAGTTATATTTTTTTAAATTTATTTACAATTAATAAAAGTGAATAACAAACACTTGTTGGTTGTTGGTTATTTACTATTTTATTACACTGAATATTTTTACATTGGTATAACCTACAAATTCATCATTGTGTTTTTCATCAAATACAGGCATTTGTAGTGAATAAATGATTTTTAATTATATGCTATATAAAAAAAAAAAAATAAAAATTTATGTATAACTACCGTCTTACTTATGTCGTCATTTGCTCTTTGAAAATTAACTTAAAATTAAAAATACTAAGAGTGACTGAGCAATTATGAATCTGGGATACGTCAGATGAAAATATTTATTTAAAAATACTAAATAAACAATTTAACCTCTAAAATTTTTACATAAGCTGCACATTGTCACAATGTCTGTATTTTTCGAAAAAAGTGAAAATGTCATATTTTCTTCTAACTTAAAAAAAAGATCAACAACTACTTTGTAATTTACCGCTCAACTTATACGGTATCCTAATTAATAACAAATTGCCTCGGGAAAAATAGCCTTGAAATGAATAGATCCGGAAAAAAGACCCGGCAAATTAATTTTTTCAGCTTATTACTGGTTTTATGTGGTACTTTATTTTCGGTTTTACAATATGTTGGTATCATGTCTTTTACTCGTTAATTTCTATCATGAAAAAAGAATACTTGTATGTGTTCTAGGGGCAAAGCCCTGCTCGAGTCTTTTTTTTTTAATTCAATTTTTTCCGGTCCGTTTTTTCCAAGTCTATTTTTCAGGGTCCAATTAGACAAAATCTTTTTTCATCGGGGAAATGTATTACTTAACTTTTTTTAATAAGCTAATATACTCTATAAAAATTGCTTATCTATTGATAAACAATACGAGTGCATTTGTAATAAAAGGAAGAATACAACATTTTTTTAAATAAACATATATCGTAATAATGAGAATTTTGTGATTTTTATTATACTTCTAGTTATAAATAATATAAGTAATGTATGTATTGATGTACATTAATATTTTTTTACTATATTTTTCGAGGCACGTTTTTTCCGAGTACACTTGTACCTCCAAAGGACACATGTAGATTAATGTAATTTTATCATTTTTTCTGATTTCAGATCTAAAATGAAAATTAAATTTGAAACGTGGCCTGGAGCATTTGACTCCCAAGAAGGAGTCCTCAGGAACGCCGGCGACCTTGAAATCGCGCTACGAATTTCAAGGTCGACGGTATTTCTGATGGTCCTGGTGCCTCAGTAAAAATTATAAAAGAATTATTGCGGGACGCAGGTCTTCCAATGGTGCCGCAATGTCTCTTTTATTTCGGCCAGAGTGGATCTGGGAAATCCACCTCAATAAAAGGGGCTGGTGGTATCTTGGAGCGGTGGTTCGATGACGTTGATCACGCGGAAGTAAGGTAAGTCCAAAGAATTTTATTTAAATTTGCTTAAAATCTCTTGAACGAGCGGTTCAATGTGTGATAAATACATTTTCATCGAAATTATTATTTTCTGCTTACGTGGAACTTGAGCAGTTAAGCAAATTTCAAGCTAACTATCAAAAAGCCTTTGTGAGCGTTGTGTCACATATTTCTTAGTAGTAATTAACGCGCTTTTCTGAAAGAAAATTCTACTATCGTAGAATAAACGACAAATATATGATCTTGAGAGGATTTGTTTAAGGGATGACACGTGTCATAATAGGGATGATAGCCAAAAAGGATTAAAAAAAAACTTCCTAAGAAGCTACATTCTGGTTATTATCAGAATAATGTCCATATGTGTGTGTGTGTTGAAGATGAAGTATTAAAAATTATTTTAAATATTTAAAAATTTTTCCCCGCTATCCTGTAGATTCACGTTTGTTTTCAAAGTACTCAACAAGTAATTACGCTGTTGAAACTTTGAGGCTTGTTAATGACAGCATCATCAAAATCTCATATAAAATTATAATAACATCAATCGAATATCAACCAGCTTTAAACTTTTTAAGCTTTTCGAAATTTCAATTAAAAATTCTTCTTGTCAAGCAGAGGATACGAAATAAGACTCTAAAATTAATTTTATCATAGTCTACTTCGTCGATAAAAGAGAAAAGTTCTTTACTGAAAAGGTTCCGTTTGTAGATAATTGAAAATCTTTTTGCCTCCTTTTTCTTTCTTTTCATATTTCAATAACTTTATCGAATGTTACTAACTACGTTCTACCATGAAAAATGAACTGCACATACTTATTAACCTTAGTATTATAATAGTCTTTACTATTCTACTTCATAATGAATAATTGATATCACGTACGGTTATTCGTTTTTATTCTGACAACGAGACTTTCATACTCAGAATAAAATATTATTATGAATTCAACTTTTTCAACCAGAGAACTAGAAGTATTCATAATTTTTTATCGTTTACGTAAGAAGATGACATTTTTCCATTCGATTTGTGAATAATAATAAAAATTTACTGCAGTCGATTTAAAATAAAAAGTATAGATATTTTTCAGTCAAATAATATTTATATTTTCTGTTGTGTATACGAGTTACCGTTGTAATGACGATGCTCCGAGATCGACCCAGGTGAAACGACTTGGAAAAACTTTCAAAAAGTGTCAAATGGATACATGCCAGCTTATCCGAAAAATGGAAGTAAAGCTGGATGGAATGGTAGTGGATGCATATTCACGGAACACGTAATACAAAAAAAAAAAAATAAAGACATAAAAAACAGCAATGAGAAAGTACGAGATAAAACTAGTATTATAATAGCAAGTAGTATAATAATTGTCAGTATTGTTCGAGTTGAAAAAGTTGCAGGTTGGAAAAAAAATTTAAAAACTAGAACAAGGACGTTTTCTCTAGGGGGTTACAGGTGGTTGAAATTACCACCCTTATACAAGGAATGATGACAAAAAACTTAATGACAGATATTAAACTAAAAAAATCAAATTCATCAAACAATGTAACTACAAAGTTAAGAGAGATAAGGATAAAACTAAAAATATTTCCGCAATCTCTGCATCGGAGTTTTAAGTTTAAATATCTCAACAGCTAGTCGAAAAGAACCAGTTTTAGATTAATGCCGAAGACAACTACTGTCAAATATATACATTGCCATCATATGCGTATTTTTTATTGTTGCGAATTCCAGATCACAGTATGCGCACAGAATATTATTTTTTTCAACTATTTCAATTGATAAAAAAAATCTTTACATGATATTTTTTTTGTTTATCACTGCCACGGAGACAATAAAGTAATAAGAACTTTCCGATAATTATTGCTGAGTCGAGACAGCGTTCTTGAAAGATAGATTCAATGTTTCGTTAAACAAAGACGTCTCGATGAGACTAAAGAAGATGTCGACGGTTACAGCCTGATCTTCAACTTGTTCTTAGGCTTACAAAAAAAAAGAACTGATAACGTACAGAGTTCGTTGTTCATGTCTATGCAGTGATGTTGGTGTTGGTGTTTTTTCATGCCTAAATGAGGTCATGAATTAGTCTAAATGTGAATGACTGCTGGCCAAGTGAATAAAAATTTGAAAATAGAATTTTTGTGAAACAAACATCTGTTATGATGTTCGATATGATAACCATTCACGTTTATGTCTGTAATTATTACGAAAAATTGATTTGAAGATGACCTCTAACTATATCTATAGGTATATAGATAAAATAATTTTTGAAGATTCGTAGTTGCAGTATACGAAAGGCTTATTTAGTTTTGCTTATCACAAGATCGTGTTCTGGTCATATTTGAAAACTTGGTCGAAGAGCTCAAAAATTTACAAGTATACTGAGAAAAAATTTTTCTTCGAACAATTAAATTGGTTTTGTTAAATTCTATTAAATTAAAATTTATTCGGGACAACTAAATTTTATTATGTCAACATAATCTATTTTGTCATGTTTAACAAATGATTCAGCAGACTCTATTTGATTGACATTAATATTTTTCTCTCTAAGATAGTAAAATCATTTGGTAAAGTTAAGAAAATATTTATTTAATGAACAACTAAACTATTTTGTAGTACCAACAAATCCAAATATTAAAGCAAAATATTATTATATTAACTCTAATAAATATTACTTAGATACAAAAAATATATTCATTTAGAATAAATATATATAGGTTAATAAATATATATTTAAACCTAATGATTATTGATTTAAAAAGTTATGGTGCTAGGCAGCAGTAGCGGGAACAGTTCGGTGCTCGCCACTAGATCGCGCCCACCACTTGTAGTATCCCTGGTAAGAATCTTATTTCAGAATTATTATATTCCCAATTTGAAGCATTTATGGGACGGGTTACCCACTGTAAATTAACAGAGTGACGATAAGTCTTTTTTAATAACAATATGGGGATTATCTGTATTACACTATGACATTAATGTTTAATATTTATGTTTCCCTAAACAATTTTTTAATTGTTAAATAAACATTCTGTTATTTTTAAATAACATTCAATTAATATTATATTATAAGTTATTATAACAACTCATTCTCTAAGGCTCACTACTATATTCCATTATGACTACTTTATAAGCTCTACAGATAATCAATTTGATTATATGCGTGCTACTTAACGCGTGATTATCTTTACTAAATATTTTGTAGTTTCTAATAATTTGTTTTGTTGGTGGATTATAGAATATTTAGTTAAAACAACTAAATATATGATTGGAAATGGACAATCAAATAGTTTTGTTGTCATAACTCAAATTTAGTTGTCAGAAGAAAATTTTTTTCTGTGTTTTATTATCAGTATTAATTACAAAAGTTTTTTCATTTAATAAATTCGTAAAATATAATACGCATTTAAATTTTAAATTTAGGTAAAGAAAATTTAGGAAAAGAGAAGTGATAAATTTTATATCATTCCTTTTATTTGATTTAGTTGTTTTTAGACGTTGTGATGCGTTAAATATCTTAACACGCACGAGGGTGTAGTTCAAGTGCTGCGGCGCTTCACCGCGGCGGCGCCGAATGCCTCGTCGTTCTCTCCTGGTTTTGTTCAGTCGTTGTTGTGATATCAGCGAGGGTCATGTGAGCCGTGTAAGCTCCGCGCACGCGAAATAAAGGTGATTAGACAATTGTTAATGTATTTTAGTTAAGCTTTTATTTTCCAATCATTGTTTTATGATTCATTAAATAATAAGCTATAAATAACGTGAAAAATGATGTGGAATAAAAATCACCGTGAGAATTTGTGTTATCACGCGCGGCAGCGGTTAATCGACTAAGTCTACAGCTTGCAGCTAGTAGAGAAGGTCAACCAACAATCAAACACTGGACGTAAGTCTTTATACTTACATCAACTGATTTATTATTAATTAATAACCTTGTTAACCTTAAGTTATGAATAATTTTTGTTTGTTTCATTGGTTTTTATTTTTTTTTTATTTTTGTTAATAAAAATTCATATAAAATCAAATGTTCATAAATAAACAATAATCGGAAATACTGATCAGGCTCTAAAACAACTTTTCTGATTTGAAATTTATTAAACTTTTGATTTTATATCAAACTTTTAACCCATACTCATCACTATTATGCATTCGTGCAAATAAAAATAGTGTAGTTTAGAGAAAAATAGATAAAGGGTTGCAGAAGGAATATGCGGTAATGCGAAAATTGTATTGGTGATGGAAAGTTGGAGGTGGTGATGATAGTGGCAATAGTGGGGGAATCGATAACCATCTCGAGAAAAAAAAAACCGAAAGATAAGAATGTTTAGTTGCACCTTGACCTTTTCACCTCGTGGATGGAAGAAAGAAAGAAAGTATGAGAGTAAAACATCAAGAGAATCAGTGAGAGTCGACATTCTCGTGAATGGGTCGAGGACAAACATACACATACACACATTACATTGTATTCATCATCAACCTTCTTTTTGCATTTATTGTGCTCCTAGTTTACTGACTATATTTTAATATTTCAAAAAGCTATACCTTTTATCTTCTACTTTAAAAGTTTTTTTTCGATTCTCTTTTTTCGATCGTACTTTTTTCCCTCTTTTTCTTTCTCGTTCTTGTCTTCTTTTTCTTCATTATCGCAACTGAACACTACCTGCATCACAGCATATTGACTTAAATGTTCAGACTATGATGTTGATTTAACAACAGAGTGAATTTTATTATGTGGAAAAATGACCGGACTTTTTCCAGATTACTCTAAATCTTGTGGCAAGCTCGAGTAATAAATTTAAAATCTAACATTAATTGTGCGTGATATGCCGACATTGGTACACTCGCCATTGGGCCAGTTATTTAATGAATGCTTTCATTTCATTTATAATGATTACGAACAGTAATAATAAAATGGAGAGGCTAAGGAATTAATCCAATAATAATAAATTAATCACCACCATTTATCAGATTTAATTCAAAAATACCAATAATTAATGTAAATTTTAATATTTTTCTGAGATAATTAAAATTCACTTCTGCACAAGTTATTATTATTATTATTATTATTATTTATAGACTCAATTTTTATCTAAAAAAGTTTTGGATCTTCCAACATAAATATTACTTATGGTAGATAGTTGTCATAACAAAATGTATCGTTAACTTGGCAATACTAGATTGCTGCATTGACTATCTTCAACTTCAAATAAAAGTATTGTCAATTTAACCATATTTTTGGTTATGTTCCCCATACTTGGTATTGCTGTTTTAACGATTATAAAATTTTTTATTTTATATTATAAAATTCTTAGGAAAAAACGAACTTAATATACACTGGTCACAAAGATTGAAGAATATAAAAAAAATTCTGAATTTTTGGGTAATTTTCAATATGCTGTAACTTGGTGAAAAATGGTCGTAGAGTAAAAATAAAAAAAGCAAATTGTAGCCTCAAGTTTCTAATTTCCAGCTCTAGGCTTAAAAATTTTTTTTTATCATGTATGGTTCCGGGGTAATCCTAAGAATGTATAAATGCCAAAGGACAGTCGTTTCAATAGTTATACTCTGCCTCAAAATCATATTGCATGATCTTAAACAATATATATCGTTTGTTTAGTTGGTTCAAATGTATATATTTGCTTATTCCTTTTTGTTTTTTTTTTTTTTTTTTTTTTGGCCGAAGAAATTTTCTGATGTAAAAAAAGTATTTCTAATGTTTAAGATATTTTTTTAAACTGATTATAAAGATTGTCTATTAAATGAACAGATACTGTAAAATAATCAATCTAGACATGTGAAAACAATGTTAAGTGGAAAATTTGTCAGGACGTAATGATTGAATAACACCGAATTTTCAATAATTTTTTTAACTTCCTGCTGAGAATTGTAAATTTCTAAAAAATTTGCCAAGTTATTTTCACCCCGAATTTTAGAAATCGAGATTTCATTCGATTTTGACATTTTGAGATCTTCAAAAGCTATTCTGACTATTTTCAGAATTATGTCTACGTATGCGTGCGCGCGCGCGAGTGTGTGTGTGTGTGTTTGGGTGTAAACTCTCCATATCTTTTTAATGAATGAACAGAATGAGATGGTTCTCGCGGAAATCGAAATAACTTGTTAGCCGTCAACTTTCCCTAAACATTTCAGACCAATCGATCAAATAGACTCTAAGATATAGAAGGAAAACAAAAAAACTTTTTTTTTGTTCTTTTGAAATTTTTCAAAAACGGCAAGATCAATTGATGTCAAAATCTAATCAGCTCTGGAACTCAATAAAACGCGTCGATTGCCGCTTCAAACACCCCAATCGGTCAATTCATTCGGGCGATATCGTTGGCGAAAGAAATGGAGAAAAATGGTTTTTATCAATTATCTTTGAAGTGACTTATTTGATCAATTCCTAAATCTAGTCAGCTTTAAAACTTAATAAAACGCGTCGCTTGCCACATCGAATGTCAAAAGCGGTTGATCAGTTCAAAAGATATCAGCGTCAAAAGATTAAAAAAATGACAATTTATCTCTTTTTTCCCGAGTAATTCAGAATATAATTTACCAAATTATTCAAAAATCATACCAGCTTTTTATTTTCATAGCCTCTTTCTACCGCCACGTAATGCAATGCAATTTTTTTGATAGTTTCAATAATATTATCAACCAAAAAATTGAAAAAACACCGTTTTTACCATTTTACTCCTTTATTCATATATTATTAACGCTCTGAGTCAAAACCCATTGAAATTCTTAATATGATCACTTACATTAATTTCTGCTGAATACATTTATTTTATTGAACATAATCGTGCATGAAAATTTAAAATCGCTTGTTCATCAATCACTTTCGAATCTTAAATTTTCGAAGTTTAATAATAAACGTAACTTGTTTCGAGTTCGAAGAACTCATATAAACAATTGAATTCAAGAGCTCGAAGATTTCGAAAATGTACTCACAATAATGCTTTCGAGCTCCTTGAGCTAATTTTATTTTACAAATAGAATAAAATTATTCTTCACCGAATTAAGCAATCATAATTATCATAATTATGAAAGTCACACACATGTTTAATCTTATCAATTCAGATATTATTTCAAATGCAAGTAGATACGTAATATTCTTGATACTCTATATATTTATCGAAATAAAAAAAAAAATCTAACAATGCAATGTTTCAAATATCAGATCAGTCGGATCAGTT
The DNA here is from genome assembly GCF_026212275.2 of Microplitis demolitor. Lineage (NCBI taxonomy): Eukaryota > Metazoa > Arthropoda > Insecta > Hymenoptera > Braconidae > Microplitis > Microplitis demolitor. The sequence continues at coordinate 23,250,681 of NC_068545.1, read as the reverse complement.
TTACTCCAGGTGGAAAAGGCAGAATGGTCTCCAGAGTATACATTAAACTATTGGCAAAAAATAGCGAAATCAGAGAATAAAAATGAGAGATATAGAAGGATAAAAGTAAAATCACCTGCATTTTTATAAAAATATATTTTTTTATATAATGACTATTAATTTTTAACAATAATTTTTCAGGGCTCTACTAAATTTTTTAAATATATCCACTAATATGTATTTATAAAAGATAAAAATACGCATCTTAACAACTACCCGTGAAAAATGAATTATACATGGCCATATATGCTCCATGTATGGCCATCTATGAATAATTTTTCACAGGTATATGGATATGTAAGAATTTAGCTAACTTTTACAATTACTTATAAACAAGATGTTATAGTGTTAAAAATAGGAATTTTTTTTGATATCACTAACAGCATATTGTTGATTACATTTTGCTTTTTCGAAAGTGATTGTATTCTTTGAACCTTACGTAGCACAACTAAACTTTGTTGTAGCTGTCGGTCGTGTAGCCTAGTCGTCAAAGTGTCGGTCTCTCGTACGGAAGGTCCCGGGTTCGAATCCTACTAAAGCGGGTGCGGTCATTAATAATTCTAGCGTTTTTTTTCTGAATTAAAAATTTCGATTTTGATTAGGAATTCAATTGTTCGCATATCTGGTAATCTGCGTCGCCAAAATAATAAAAAAAAAAATTTTTTTTTAATTTAGTCAAAATTTCTGGACATAGTCATTTCAAGTCATATATGGCTGTATCAAGCTATGTATAGCCATACATGGTCATGTATCATCATATATGGCCATATCTGGCCAATTCTCATACATGGCCATGTATGATTCATTTTTCACGGGTATTAATAATTGTACATTTTCTTTCATCGAGAGTAACACGTTGTCGCAGTTAGTTGTTTTAATTACGTGCTTTTAAATTTGCATGTGAAAATTTTCAATCTACGTGTAACGCTTACAAAATGATGGTAATTTTTGGTAATTTTTGTCTGGGAAAGAATAAAATTAATAATAATAATAATGGTTCTTTAGTTCATTAATTTTTTTTTACGTGTCTGCATATGTTTCTAATTCGTGATCATCAGTAATCGCTCGAAATCCTTAAATTCTTCGAAAGGTAATTTTAAAAAATTTTTGAATTTAAGCACCCATAATATCATAATGGATGGGTCGGTCCACAGAGAGGATGTCAGTCGCAAGTTCGATAATGACGTTATCTCTAGTCTGCAGCCAATCCGGTATACACACTCGGAATTACCGCATCTATGCGGCCACTGTACAGGCTTGATTTCGATCCACTACTGTACACCAATCAGATTGGCAATGATGAATAGAAACACACTCGAATATTTGTATGTGTATTTAAACGTACGTTAAATTGTTGTGTACGTAGTGAATTTATAATTAGAGTAATATCTAGACCAAAGTAACGGAACTACTTGGAAATATTATCGGTATTATTTTTTTTACATCATTTGATTGTTTATGCTGCTTATGTTTATGCTCTATGTTGAAATAAATTCCAATCTAATTGAAATATTTCTTTAGAAAAATTTTTTTAGAACACATTTTCCATATAGGAGAATCATTATCTTAACGATGAGTTCGTTAAAAAAATCTAATGGTTTTTGCTATCCCAAGTGAAAAAAATCCGTTCAAAAAAGATTCATAGCAGTGAACTTCTAAGCTCAAGACAATTTTGAAATTTGAGTTAATCATTGTTGAAACTTTAGAAAAATTAAAAAATAAAATAAAAATTTCATCTCAGTACTTTTTGAGCATGTTTATAAAAACTTTTTAAGCAAAAGAGTTTAATTTCAGAGTATTGAAGCTGATTTAAAAAACGTTAAAAGAAAAACATTTAAATCTATTATTAAAATATTTTTGACTCTTGACTTTTTTTGAAGTCCATATATAATGATTAATTCAAAGTTCAAAATCGTCTTAAATTCAGAAGTTCACTGTTAATATATAAACCTTTTTAGAATATTTATTGAAAAAATTTATTTTATTTGGGATTTATGAATTTGAAGAAACTATTGAGGTCTATATTATTATTTTGATTTATTTTGTTTATTGGACTTCCCTTGCTTATACTAAAAATATTTGTCATTAATATTAACGTTCAGCTTGATTGTTATGAATTGAGATTAAGAGTCAGATTTCTAAATAAAAATTGTAGAAATTGCTTGTAGTTACAGAGCTGTTGAATAACAGATGAGAGTCTTAGTGATAGACTTCATCAAAAGCTTTTTTGAACAAGCTTTTATGCAAGTCCATTTGAAATATATAACTTAGTTACCATGTCTGGTACTCCGGGTATAACGTATTTCTATATCTGTACAAATGTACGCGTAGATATTTTTGGCATATTGCATATTGCATATATAGATACACGTGGTCTTGTCTGGTCATTGTTTATATATATTCGGTCTGCAGAATATCGAGATGTCTACGTCACCATTTGCTTGTGACACATGCTGCTCTCTATTGCGTATGAGCTTTGCGCACGTATGTTGGCGCACACTTCCAAGTAACTCTAGGTCGATATGCAATTCAACGGTGTATCTGATGTAACATTACACTAAACTACACCAACATACTAGTGTAGCTAATGTAACTGGACTGAGCTGTAGACAATCGTGTCTGTACTACATTGTACGTACTCTTGTCTGTGCTTTAACTCCTCTATCCTATCCAGTGACACTAACGAGTCACGACATCATTTATTATTTGTTTAACTCATACCAAATGTTGCGTTCAATAAACTCTTTGTAGTGTACTATGTTTGATTATCTAATAGAATTTGATTTTTTTTTTTTTTTTTTTTAATTTTGATAAATGTGGTTTTATGTTTATCCGTTGCGTCTTTGTTATACTTTATACTGAAACTTTCTGTTTTTTGAGCTCAAAATTAAAAAAAAGTAATTTCAAAAATTGCATTTTCGAATTGTATAAGCTCAAAATTATTCAATTTCATTTAAAATTGTTTGAAAAATTATTAAGTAGTATAGTAACTACTGATATGTTAGTATAGAAATTATTTCTATAGTAAACATAGGTATTATACTTATGTTATCCTAGGAATTATTTCTCTGTTAACATAAGAATAATCCCTTTGTTAACATAAAATAACGTCTATGGCTACATAGCAAGGATTTCTGTATCACTATAGGAATCATTATAATGTTGAGATAGAAAAAATTATTTAATCAGCGGTGTACTAGGATTGGGACTATTTCTTGATGAATATTCACTGATTTACAATACTTTTCACCGATTATTTATAAAAGAGTATGTTTACATAGAAATTTTTCTTATGTACCATAGTATTATATTGTTATTCTTCTATAATTCTTATATTAAATTAAATAAATTCTTATATTTCTATTAGAAAAAATTTTTCTATGTTTCCATAAAAAAATTCCTGGGTCAACATAATAATAAATACCATGCGAAAATGGGAAAACACCCGAAGTTATCTTGGCTCGATTCTTTCAAAAGTTATAGACTATTTCCATAGATACACACATACATACATATATACATATATACATATATACATACATGCATATATACATAAATACATACAGACATTAAGACAATATCCCAAAGATGAAATAATTTCCATTGACCTTAAGATGTTGATATTTTAAGTAAACGCAATTTTTGAAAACCGGACTAAAAACAATGAGTTCAATTTTTTGAAAATTTTTAATTTTCTTCTCGGAATGATGAAAATAATAATGCCAGAATTATTGTTGTGTTACAATTAAACTAAAAAAATTTGGATAGTAATTTTCATTAAAATTCTATATCTCAAAAATCCAACATTAATGAAAAATTATCATGTCAATTGCTTTTTTTTTTTTTTTTTCAAAAGTTATCCTATTCCCATTTATACATATTGTTCCAGTAAAATGCAATTGTTTTTGTTTACTTATAAAAAATTCATTTTACAGTTAAATATTTATGACATAGACATCAATCTTATAATCACGCAACATAAAATTTGTCATATTATTATCGGATCAAAAAGAATAATAAATAAAATTTATAGTATCGAGATAGCAAAATAATTGAGTGACAAATTTAACAAAAATTCTGAAAATTAAATTTTCACTCATAATTTTATAAATCTTGAAAATTAGAAATGATATAAATTGTATATTTACTTATGAATTTTATCGTTACAGGAAAAAAAAAAAAAAAAAAGAAAAAAAGGAAATTACTTGTATTGACTTAAACTTAAAAAGATCATTTATTGTTTTATACACTCATTGATTTCAATAATATATTAATTGATAACATAAATTCCAATGATTGTATTTAACAAATTCAAAAACATTAATTAACTCGAGCTTTATAACTGTAATCGATTAAGAGAGTCAAGTCTTATTAGAAACTTTTCTTATGTTCTATCTGAAGATCTCTTGGGATTTACAGTTTATAGTCAAAAGTTTATCATTCGACAATGTTCCTGCCTGAAAACTTTGAACCCTTCAGAAACAAGCACCATCGCTTTCATAAAACAATAAGATTAAATAAGAAAACGCAAATGAGATTCGCAATGTATATAATACGCTAAATTCAAATGCTCATTTCCCCTATGCTTCGACAATTCTCATCGAATTGTTCACTTAGGTGCCTTATTGCTGATGTTCAGTTTATTCATTCATTAATTGAGTTTCGTATCAAGTAGCAGAGAACTCACACTGTTGGTTCGAAAGCTAATAAGCAAATAACTAATAATTAATTTAATACATCAATGGCTACGTATTTTTAGTTTCAAGAATCCACGTTATTAATTAGTCAACAGTTTTTTTATACATTCAAGGAATTTTCAGTTTTATTTATTTTTTGCTTGATAAATTTCATCATATTTTTAAAGTAAAAATTTTTAAAATTCTTTTTTGATGGTATTTTGTAGGATTTGCATATCAAAGCAATCCTTTTACGTTTCAACGAGGTATATATCACATGGTGTTCAATGTAGTGACGTAATAGTGCACTAGTAAAAATAGTGAACGAAAAGTAATTTGCGATAAAATTTTATAGAAACTATTTATGATCAAAGAGTGATTGCTATTACATTACCCTAACACTAGATTAGCCTTACTTTGTTCGTCGGATTTTTGTGTTGCTCTTTTTGCTTTGTGTACTAAACTGAATCGTCATTAATGATATATTCATGACTGAAAATTTCAAATAAGAAAGGTGTTCTTTTTTATTGTGCACAGATATTCAATATGAAATAGTCTGAGCTGATTAGGTAATCGAAAATATAAAAAATTGTTGAAATTGGGAAGTACGGCTGTAATGTAAAGAGCTAAATGCAAATGTGCATTATTTACATAAATATATCGCGTTACTAATGCCAAAAGGGCGTATCTCAAAATATACGCCCTTTTGGCATTACTATCGTGATGTATATAGCGACGAATTAGGATTAGAGTCAACGAGTCCTTGCTTAGTTGAGTAATACTAAAGAGTGATACGTTATTACATGTAAAAAAGAGTGATTATGTATGAATGATGGTATTATTTACAATAAATATTTTTTACCATGTGTGAATGAGTAAAGGAGAAATGGAAAAATAGATTGTGGAATAAGTGGCGTTTTGTTTAGGTATGATGAATGAAACTCGTCAGTTAGGTGTGTGTCGTGCACCTCACTTTAGACACGCAGTAGAATAATAAACGTTGGCATTATTATCTATTGAAATAGATGTAATGATGAGTAACTACGAGAGGCGCTAGTTGTCAAGCGCCATCTCTTAGAGTAGAGGCAATCGATAATATTTATATTATATATTATAGAGAATGGCATAATCAGATTTAGAAGACTAAGTGCTTCAGTTGCCGTTCCATTGACGACAACGTTTAATGTTCAATGTTATTTCTCTGCACGTAGACAGTAGTAGTAATAGAAGTAGCAAGTCGTCGGCTTGTCCTCTTGCTTGGTCTTTTCCAGGATACAGTGTTCTATTATAGCCATAGAGACTACTTGACCTTTGTGGAACAGCACCCTCTTCTATCCTTTTAAAGTTTACTCTCTCCAACATACTGTGATCTTGTTCATTTAATTAACTTGAAAGCCATCGTACCTAGTATAATACAGAATCATCTCCCATACGTTCTGACCACGTGTAGGTAAATGATCAAAAATTAAAAAGAAGAAGTAATTTTATTGAAGATCACACAATTATGGTAATTTTTTAAAACTTTATTTCATTTTGAATATGATATTGTGATAGTACAGAATCATAACTGTATATTTTACTTATTTTCACAATATTTATAACTCAATGCCTGTTTTTCAAGTTTTATGACGAATTTTTGAAATTCAAATCCCATTAAATTTTTACCGTTTTCTGATGTAAAACGATATTCTGACTATTGTTGTGTGTGTGTGTGTGTGTGTGTTTCTGCAAAATAAAAATTTTTCGAAGAATTTATGTGTATTTTTAGTAACCAACATCATTATACTCATAGATTATGGAATTTTATGGGATCAAAGCTTAAAAAAACTTATCAAATGGGGAAGATATTTGAATCGGTTCATTTGTTCAAGAGACATAAATTTTTTTCAAAAATAACTATTTCACGTTGCCTGGAATTAAGTCGTAACTGAACGCTCCAAATAGTTTCAGAATTTATTAAGCTCTTTATCCTGATAAGCTCTTTCAATTGTTATGAGTATCAATTAAATTGGTTGATTGGTTTGAATTTTTTCCTTGTACTAAAGTGACAGATTGTAACTTTCATTATGAACAATGTATATGGCGAAAATTACAACCATTAGGGTTAAAGAGAATGTATATTATATAATACGGATGTTACTTTTGCTTTGAACATTCGCATTATGGCATTAGCCTTTGTAACATCAGATGGTTATATTAGCTTACGAAGACATTGTAGCAAGTGATTATTACTGTCAGAACAGTGATATTATAGGAAATTAATTAAATTACTTTGAAGAGACATGGATTGAGAAAGCGAGACACAACAGAAAACCCCGAGAAAAACCACTTTTTGATTTAAGTCTATGGAATTATTACTTATCAGTGATTAATCATTATTTACGATCAAATAATTTGATAAAGGGCTGACATCATGGATTTAACACTCGTCTCCATTTTCCATGCTGTAATCGGTTCGTTTATAAGCTTTAATACTTAAATAATATTGCAAAATTAATTTTAATGTAAAAATATTGACGTTAACGTTGATTATTGTTAAATTGATTCATCAACATTTCATTCGTGTCGAGTTTTCAAATTTCAACTTTTTTTTTTTTTTTTTTTTTGAACTTGTGATTATAAAGACTTAATTAAAAATGTAATAATTAAACATGTACATCATTGTACGAAATTAATTCAATTTTATGCTAGCATGAAGGAAGTTTTAATGACTTATTTTCAGTAGTAATTTCGTGTTCAAGCTTTAGAGATACTTTAGTGGATATTTTGTCTTTTAGATATTTTGTCCTGAGGATATTTCGTCCAAAGATGGAAATACGTGTCATCGGTTTATTAATTGAATAATGTTAAATGAAAGTTTTAAAAATAACTTATTTTTTAATTCAAATTATTTTGGACCTTTTGATTTCATCATATAAAGAATTTTTTTGAGCTCAGACAATGGCGTTTTGGAACTGGGTTCCAAACAAATTTCTTACAAATTTTTAATTTTTTTTTTGAATACGAATTTTTTTTTTAATGTTTGAATTTTAGTTTTTATAAAAAAATATGTTTAATAATATTTTTGTGTATTGTAGAAGTGATTTCCACACTTTTCTTTAAATTAATATTTTCATGATAGTATTGGAACCATTCCCATAACATTATAGGAATGGTTCCTATAATAGTATAGGAAATATTTCCATAATGGTATAGGAACTTTTCCAATTGCATTATGGGAACCATTCCTACAATATTATGGGAATATTTCTCATACGATTATAGAAACCATTCCTATAATGTTATGGGAACGGTTCCTATAATCTATGGGAATGATTCCCATAATATTATAGAAAGTATTCTTATAACTTATAGGAACCATTCCTGTAATGTTATGGGTATCATTCCCACAATTATAGGAACTGTTCCCATAATTTATACTCATAATTTCTATGATGGTATAGAAAAAAATTTCCCAATATTATGGGAAATGTTTCCATAATTTTCTTTCCGTGTAATATATGATAGAATTTTGTTGCATTAATTTTAAAATTAAAATATCCGTTTGACCCAAATCAAAAATTTTATCAAACATTAACTATTTAAATGGAGTAAAAAAAAAATTAATCACTCTAGATATTATCAATTTGTTAATTTTTTATTCCATGATTTGAGATTAAATAGCTTGCATGTTACCATACCCTTAGAGATTTATGTACAGTTTTGTAAGCAAAAGATTCACATCTATTCAAACACATAGCATATACTTGTGGATATTTACAAGTATGTGTGTAAATATATGAGACGCTATAAAGCCCTGCGTTGACTTCAGTCGTAATCTCATTTCCGTTCATCAGATATTCTGTCTGGGAACAATAAAGACATACAGATCAGAATATATGGCAAAAATAAAAATATGAAAGTAGAAACAAACACAAAACAAAAAAAAATTATCGTTTACGTATCACTTTTTTACAATATCTATAAATACATATAGAACTCAATGACCGAAATAAAATATTAATTGGAAAAATAAATCAATTTATTTCTTACTCACATAAAAAAATGTATCTCTATATATTTTAAAATTAATTAATTGAATTATTAAAATGATTAAACAATTTATTTTAAACACACAGTTGTAACAAATAGCATGTTAATTTATTTTACACCGCAAAAAAAGCGATATAAGTTCACGCTACTCCGGTGTTAAAGTTCTCGGTGTCAGATTTAACCCCGAGAACGCTGTTAACTTAACACCGGTAGCGGGGTTGAAATTTTTGTTGGTGTAAAAAAAAAGTTGTTTTATTTTCGAAGTTTCGAAAGTTGGATTGTATTTCGAATATCAAAAAGATTTTTTATTGGTTCAAAAATTAATGATACGACAGATTTACCAACTTATGAAGAAATTCATTATTTTTATTATTATTTTAAAAAATAAATCCTGTTTCCAGCAGGGTTCGAACCTGCATCCCTAGGCACGGTACTAGAAAAATAATTATTATTTAAATTGTTATTATTTGACGCCTGATTTGAATGTAATCCTGTTAAAATGGTGCAAAACTCCACTATTTACAGTCAAACCAGGCGTCCAGCTCATATGGTATTTTATAAAGCAGACTCTCTTGGCCACTCAATTTTCTGAGAATTGTTAGAAAAAAATAAAATTCAAACGGGTCTGAATTTTCGAGTCGGGTAAAAACTAATAAAATTCACTAAACAAGTAATGGAACATTTTTCGTTTCATTAAATTCTAAATGGATCGATTGTTTTCAAAGAAAAAAAGTTATCTAAAATCAAAATATTTATAAATGACATAAAAATTTAACATTCTAAAGAATAAGATACCTCGAATTTTTTTTTTTTTAAACATATGAAAACTCAATATCACAATAACTTTATATTCGTTTTATTTGCATTCGACTGAAAACCCGAGAATATTCTACATTTCTCTCGAAATATCATCGAATACAAAATTGTACAGCCACTGCGGTAGAGATAGAAATAAAAGTATGTTAGCTAGAGATATCTATATATACATATACATTGCGTGGGTGTATGGTCTCGCAAGCATCCTAGGTATTGACATTTGAGAGTCAGAGACAAAGTTATGGTTGAGTTGCTTTGATGAGAAACCATTGATTTTTACCCTATTGTCTGTGTACTTTCCGTTTATTTTTTTTAGTTTTTGCTTATGTCCATCATTCGATACTTTAGTTAAAGTTTTAGTATACTTTAACTCTTTAATATTCACACTTGTAGTTTTTTTTGTAAACTATTATTTAGGGCATGCACGGTTACCCCGTTTTATCATGCTCGTAAAACGAATACCCTAGGTGGCCATTTATTGACCGGTGTACTATAATAAAAGAGGCAATGCAGAACTCTAGGTTATCCACTGGCGTGGCATAATTAGCTCATAATAACGCTCTTTGGAAGCTATTATATATATTGTAGTGTATAAGTGATATTGATTTAAGATCGCAGTCCACATTGTGAGCGTGGGTTCGAATCCCACTTCTGACATCAAATTGTAGCGACTGGTATCTTAAATTAATATCACTTATACACTACAATAACACACTTATATTAGAAATAATAACACCACAATTAACAGCAGTAACAGAAAGCAAAGAGATGTATAGTTTATTGATATACAGATGTTTGCTATTAAGATGTCAATATATGACTGACTTAGTCGCGCATTTATAAAACAAGAGAAGAAGGCATTTGTTTTCTAGCTATTCAAATATTTTAAAACATCAGTTTCACATTCGTTACAATATATATATATATATATATAGCAAAGCTTACTTGATACAATTCATCGCATGTTGATGGTAAAAGGGTCATGTCCGGTCAACTCTGAAAGTCTTGACAACTAGTTTTCATGTTAAAATATATCATGTTATTATCTTCATTCTTTCACAGCAGACTTATAAATATCATGTATACTATATATGTTCAAAAATTATACTATGTTATAGAAATTCTATCATTAAAGTACTTGAAAAATTGATGATTTAATATGAGCCCAAAAAAAAAATGCGAAAAATACTTGAACTTTTTCTACGTATGAGGTTATTGATAGAAGACAAACAGACAATAAGAAATTTTAAATCTTTCATAGGGTAACGCCGAGTTTGATAAGATGTATAATGTATCAAAAGTTTTTGCTGCTTACGAGTTTGAAAAGAACGGAATTCGTTCAATTTTTAGAGTAACTAAACTTGTATTTGATGAATATTAAACGATCTACAGAAAAACAGATACTTGTTGAAAACTCTTAATGAAGACTTATGATATTTACTTGATCTGTGTAATATTTTCCTGAAAAAGTTTGGACTTTTATTTATTTGATAATATAAGAAATAAAAATTTTATTTATATTTTTTTATCCTCATTGTTTTTTTATTTTCATTTAAATAATTTGTTTTTTTTTTTTTTTTTTTTTTTTTTTTCGTATCTAGTCATGAAAAAGTATGAAACGATATTCCAATAATTTAAATTAAGTTTACTGTATAAAAATTAACGTAGTTAGGGAATTTAGAGAAAAATTACATACTGTATACATTAATTATATTTTATTTATTATAAAAATTCAGTTGGAAGTTAACTAAATTGATGAACGAAACAAATCAGTTTAGGTGTAAGTGCACTGGAAATATATAAAAATAAAAAAAATCACAAATAATAGACAGAGTTCATCCATTGATATCAATCGATTCACTGAAAAAAAGATAACAAGAAATTTTATTTTTATTTATATTTTTTGTCTTTCCCACGCTTTCTTTCGTTCATGAAAGGTAAAAGAAGTCTCACTGGCATGAACGACTAGCTTGGAAAAATAAACTCCTGAACGCGCTCATCCGAAGCGTACATCGATAAAAAAAAATATAAAGAAAAAAAATAGGATACATATTGCTGATCTAAGCTTTTCAGCTTTTAAGATTTTTATATTTATATTATTTTTTAAAATCTTACTGAAAGATTTGGGAAAGACAGAACAGGATAAAACTCGATTATTTTTATTTTCTTCATTTTATGATTTATTCACCAAAGGATATTTGTCTTATTGTGTTTTATTTTTAACTGCTATTTATCTTTGCCAATAATTTTTTTTATTTCGGAGCACTAGTGTCGCATTTTAATTTTTGTATAATCTTATTACTCCTATCGATTCTCATAGCACCCGTAACATCTCGATAATCAATCTTCACTGATACACTAATTTAGCGAGTCATATGGAAAACGGTAATCATGGATTTGAGTGGTCCAGTAAATAAGTAATTCAGTTAAAGTTAAACTAACTAGTGTCAATTTCTGACCGAGTAATTTCCATCTTTCGTTTATTGTTCACCATCACTTAATATTTGACTCAACTGAAACCACTACACGTTGTCTCAAAGTTTTCTTTTCATCAAGTGTATATTTACCCAACTTGATTTCTCGACCCTTTAACAGCCACTAAAACCGTTGAGTTCAGTTTTAATTTTTGTCAGTCTCTATAATTGGTTTTTATATGACCACTGCCAATGGCTGCGGTTTCTGCAGAACAACCCTGCTTAAAAATCCGATGGATTCTTATAGCTGTATGTATAGTGCCCTATACTTAACTACAGTACTTTTCATAGAACTCATTCATTCTTATAAAATCTCTATGGTAATGTATGAGAATCTATTGAATTCTATGAGATTTTCTAAACGGGAAACAATTCGCACTCTTAGTTCTCGAATCAATAAAAGAAATCGTTATAATCTGTAACCTCAACTAACCTCATGGAACCTCGACTTAATAGGCTCTATCGTGTCGTACGTCATCACTTGACCAACAGTAACGGACCGATTGGTAAATTATAAATTACCCATGACCTGGGAATGAGTGAAGGTGATAGACATGAAAAATGCTGTTGCCAGACTGAAAAGAGGGACTGGACACTTTATTTTATATCGATGTATAAGAAAAAGTTTTTCATCCTGTTACAGATAAATTTGTCAGAAATTGATTAGCTTCATTTTTTATTTGAAAATTTTTTTATAAATAATTCGTCCTCTTGTTACCGAATATTGAAACAGAAAGGATAATTTTATGTTAAAACGACCATATAACTCAGTAACAAAAAATTATTCAAACTTTTTTTTCTTGTCAAAAGTTTCATCTTTTTAAAATTGCTGACAGTTTCTAGTCGCTATTTATTCCTAAAAGTAGTGGCTTAAAGACAAAGAAAAATTCAAGAATTTTTTTCTGCCCTCGCTTTTTGAATTGTAACTCTTCAGGTAACTTTTGTTTGCCAAACGATGAAGCAGCTTAGAGTAAAGATTTACTACTTCCAAATGATTTTTTTAGAGTTTCAAAATGATCATTTTTAGAAAAAGTTAAGTTACCAAAATTTCTAGTTTTTTTTTTTTTTTTTTTTTTAATGAGTGGCCGTTTAATGTTTTAACGAGTGCAGATAAAATTATATGCCAAGTTGCCTAGAACATTTTTTTTATAAATGTAATAAAAGTTATAAAAGAAGTACTCGAATATAGACAACATGATAAAGTAACTTTTCCAATAAATAAAATATCGACAAGAGTAAACTTTCTCAGCTAAAATAAGAGAAAAAAGTTTTAAAAGTGTCTTCTTACAAGTTAGCTTTGAGTTCATATTCATACGGTTGTGTTCTGTAATTCTAGCGCAGTTTTTTTTCACGAAATTATAAAAGTTGATAATACTTTGATCATGGAAAAAATTATCTATAAAATATATTTAATGAGTTTTTTTTTTAATAGAAAAACAGATAACAAGAAAAAAGTATTTGTAAGAAATATTTATCTCTAGGATCCTTTGAATGCTTGTTAAAATAATTAATTTACTTTAATTTTATTATTTTTTCCACTCAGTCAACAAACTAAACGTGCACAACAAGTAAAAAACTCTGCTTTATATTAACAAGTTATTTTAATAACAAAAAAATTTTTTTATGTAGGTGTAATACGTAGGAGTATATTTAAAAAAAAAACAATAGTCTTCTCAAATAATATTAAAGGTTGAAAATTTTATTTTTATATTTTTTCATCCACTTCTGTATCCCTTATCAATATTACTGCCTCCGGAAATTGACCGGTGAACACTTCAATATACCCGTATATATATTTATATATATATATATACATATATATCCAATTCTCTCGATGGTGCTATCGCCTACCATTAATTGCCGATCGATGATGTGAAAATACCGCTTTGCTGACATAGAATCGTAATTGGATATAAGAGCTCAATAGAGATATATAAATTTTCATTAATTAATCGATCATATTTTATAGTTAAAAATATAATATTTTAGATACTATTAAAACAAAAACGAAAGTATAAAACAAAATATTAATTTTTATTATTTTTTAAAATAATCACTACTCAAAAATCCACATGGAAAAAAATAATCAGTAGCAGCTACCGATTATTTTTCGGTAGACACTACTGATTACTTTGGTTACAGCTACCGAAAAAAAACGGTAATTGCAACTGAAAAAATTGGTAGTTGCAACTGAAAAATCGGTAATTGCAACTGAAAAAATCGGTAATTGTAACTGAAAAAATTGGTAGCTGCTACCGAAAATTAATCGGTAGCGGCTACCAATCGTCAATCGGTAGCTGTTACCGATTATTTTTTTCCGTTCACATAAAATGTTTTTAATATTTTCAGTTATTTACCTTCGCTTCACTTTTTATTACTGTAATTAATATACCCAAGCAAAATAACTCGAGGCTATTGTTTATTTTGAAGAATTTATTTTTCATGCATGTAATGTAGCAATGAAAATAATATTTGACATTAGTGGTATATTTTTAATAAAAACCAAGAGTATGAGATCAAATAAGTTATAATTTTTTTTCTTTACACAAAATATTTTTAATAAGAGAATACAAATATACAATGTTTATACCATAGATTAAAGATTAACTACTCCCTCATAAAAAAATTTCATCCCCAGCAAATCCAATCAAAGACTGTTGTATACTTTTTTTTTTTTTTTTTTTTAATATTCTTAGATACACCCACTCTTTCATTGAATTCAGTAGAAAATAAAGTGTAAGATTGAAAGATAAGCAAATATTAAGAATACTTATATTTTTTTCTTATTATCGTATAAATATGACAAAAAATCTAGGAATCATCTGAGTTTTTCGACATAATTAATTGTAACTATACCTATGATTCGATTCAATATAATGGAATATATATATATATCAAAAATAAAATAATTTAGTAATTTTTTGAGGCTCAAATTTTTTTTTTTTTTTCAAGTAGATCACAAGAGTTTTTCTTTTCTCTACCTACTTACTGAACGCACTTGACCTAGTTACTGAAAGTATTTTTTTGTTCCTTTTCAAAGAGCTATTTTTACACATAAGTCAATAGGAAATGCCGAGTTATATTTTAAACCAACCTTATTCAGATTATCTAAAATAACATTGCGATTAATTACATTCGATTCCTGCTTTACCTCAATATAAAAAACTAAATTTAAGAATCCTCGGAATTGAGTATTTTTACTGAAAAATATTTTTAATTTATTTAATTCCATCGTTTTTTTTCGTTTTACTACTATTTTTTTTTTTTGTTTTGTATAACATGCTCATGCTCTTGAAATGCTTTCGTACTTTGCACCCTTGTAGCTGCATGCGCTCCATTCTACCCACCTATTCGGATATGGAGGTACAGCTGGGAGCATTACGAGAATGCAGCAGGGAAGGATTCCAGGAGATCCACCATCATACATTAAATCCTCTTAACGTGGTTCAAAATAGATTAAAAGCATTTCCATTATCAAAGTTATTTAATTGAAAAATTATTAAATCACAATTAAATGTTTTATTTGAAATATGTAAAAAGTTCATTTTTCACCATTCCTGCGCCGAAAGTTTACATTTCTGCCCTGTTTAGAGGGAAGAAAATCGTCCATACGCCATTCTTTCCTCAAACGGAGACCGAAATTTAAATTTTCAGGTACAGATATGGTGAAAAATTGCATACACACCACGGAGGAAGGTAGGACGTCCCATTCCGTGTGTTTGCCATTAGGCAATTCTATCCGTGGGTTTAAATGTCTTACTTTTCTCCCTTGGTGTGTAATATACTATTTTTTAAATTCTTTCATTAACGATATCTCTCGAACAAATGATTCAATTTGGATGGTTGAGTTGGCATTCGACGCGATTCATAAAGTTTTAGAGCCGATTAAATTCAGGAATCAATCCATTAAGCGGATTACAAGTTATCAAAAAAAAAACATTTTTGAAAAAATATTATTTTTGGAATATCTCTGAACGCACTGGACCGATCAAGCTCAATTTGTCACAGCTTGTAGGAATTAACAAACCTCGTCGATGCTGTCTTGGAGATCAAAATCGGTTCATCCATTCAAAAGTTACAGAATATTTACATACAGACACACACTCGGACATCCTTTTGAAAATGGTCAGGATGGCTTCCTAGGATCCTAAAACGTCGAGATCTGTTGAAAATACAGTTTTCAAAAATCGGACCGAAATCAATAACTTCCTTTTTTTTTAAAGTTTTCAATTTTCTTAGCGGGAAGTCAAAAAAAAACCTTGAATATGGTTGACTCTGCGTATCAGCCCTAAAATGTCTATATTTCCGAGCTCAAATTCGTGATTACTTAAACTTAGTTCTCTCAATTTGTTCTCTGAGTGGAATTTTACTAAAAAAACATCAAAATTCATCAAATAAAATACAATTACGATCTGAAATTTTTGGATATAATATAACTCGAGTTAATTTAAAATAAAGTGGTTATTTAAAAAACAATTTTAATGCACATAAAATTTTAACTTTTTTTATTTTTATGTATGCAATGTTAATTAGTGAATACTTGAAAACTTGCGGTATTGGGTTTACGATCGATTTGTAGGACTATACGTCAGTTATATTATTGAATACTCTATGTCTGGTGCACGCATGACTAAAAGCTTCAGTTATTGACATATCTCTGTAATAGTTAATTAACAACAGTTATTGATACGAGTGGGCTCGTTAAGGAGAAATTAAAAACAGTACACTGAGAAAAAATTTCTCTATGGACAATTATATTGCTTGTGCTAAATTCTGTTAAACTAAAATTTATTTGGGATAACTAAATTTTATTACTTCAATATAATCTATTTTATCATTTTTAACAAATATATGATTGGCAATAGGCAATCAAATCATTTTGTTGTCATAACTAAAATTTAATTGTCAGGAGAAAATTTTTTTCTCAATGTAGTATAGCATTTTTTGACAGTATTAATTAATCTTTTAACAAAATTTGCATACTGTACAATGAAATAAATTGTTCAAATAAAGTTCTTTGATAAATTTTTTAAAATTATGTTTCTCTTTTTTCTTCTTTTATACTGTTGAGTAAAAGTTTTTGTTAAATTGTGAACTAGGTAAGACAGTTTGCGAGATATTGCGCAAAAGTTTTGTTCGTAACCGATTAAAAAGTACGACAAACTTTCCCATTTACAAATTAAAACTCAAATTTTTCGCTCTGTCAATACTACTTTGTTTATAAATTTTATAATTTAATTATTGTATTTAAGTTCTTAACTGTAATTAATAAAGATTAATAAAAAAAATCTCAATCAAAGAGGAAGATTGGGTTGGTCGGGAAGAAAATTTTCGTGCCATATCGTACGTTCGTGTTTAGAGGACATTGACCGACTTGATTCCAATGAGAATACTGGGTTATATTGTTTGTTAAAACACATTTTATTCGAATACCCGAGAATAGCCGAGTTTCTCTCGAACGCATTGCACCATCTGGCAACAATCCATAATGTTTCCTTTTTTTTATATTCCTTCTTAGTTTTATGCATTCATTATATTATGAACAAACCCTTGTCTTTATTTTTTTCCTTCTTTTTCTTCCTTCTTTCTTATTATTTCATCATCTCATTTTTCTATTCTCGTTATCAGTTTCGTACTTAAATTATTTTCACAGCATCTTTGGATCATCATTAATTGTCGACTCTATTTAGAATTTTATGATTGAATAGAGATATTTATCCATATCAGTCTTAAAAATTTCCTGGAAATTTAAAATAAATCTGAAATTATTAATAACTTGAAATCTATTTGAAAATTATGTTTATTTGACTTCGTGAAATTTTGGTGGAAACTACATTGTATTAAATTTGCGGAGTGAACACAGATCAAATCTGGAGTGAAGTTTTTAAAAAAATCACTCCGCATGCGGAGTGAATTAATTTAGTAATTTATTCGAAATTAATTCTAGATCGTATCTGAGACAAATAAATTAATCTTACAATAGGTTTCAGAGTGTATATCGGATATTGAACATTATGAAATGCAGCAATCAGCTATAAGTTAAAACGCCAATACAAGGAAAAGTAAACGATCAAATCCGATAAGTAGAATTGAAAAATATATCTATAGATAAAACGATTGGATGTACATTGTCTGAGGGGGTGTCAATCGAGAAACCAATTGAGAGTAAAATAAAACAATCTTTTTGTTATTTTTCAATTTCAACTGATATCTAATTTCTTAACTTAGGATGTACTTCCTAAACCCATAAAAAAATTAATTTGTAATATTTATGATAAAAAAAAAGTTTTCATTTATTTATTTTTGTTTGTTATTTTTATTTTTATTCATTTTCTTCATGTCAAATAAATGAATGAAAATAGGAGAAAAAAAAGAACAAAGTCGAGGTTGAAAAATGTGTATGGAAAAAAAGAAGACCATGGAAGCAGGATAACTGAGTGACGCTGCAGGCTAAAATCCTGCGCACTACTAATTGCTACCATTGTATATAGCCTTGAGATAATAAAAGCGCGCTTTTTTTTTGCTTTATTTCTCTTTCTCATTCACTTGTATGAACCACTGCTGCAGCAACTACTACTACCAATTTCAAAATATCTCCACATGGTTTATACATATGCGCGTGAATATGATGTCACTCATGTGACAAATTTCTATCAGCAATATATAATTAACCTGGTAATAGCTAGATTACTCTCCGTAACGTAACTTTAATGTGAAATCTAATTTAATTCTAAAGTCTGAAAATGGATTTTTACGCTATTTCTTTTACACTACTATACATTATATTTTATCACGTTATTATTAATAACTAATTTTCGGCTTAAGATTATCTTCCACAAAGTTTTCGAAATTACTAATGCTTTTTAGTCAGGGGAATTCAAAAGTCAACACACTTGAAAAAAATCGCACTTTGATTATTTTTGATCGATTATAAAAATAAAAATAGTAGTTTGTTTAACTAAAAAGTATTTGCTTATGATGACCATAGCATCAGAAATAGAATCATATCCTTATTCAAGTAAAAATCACTTATTCACATTATTTTGTTTTGGTCAAAAAATTTTATCGAAATTTCGGTCAAATTTTGATCACAGAATAAACAATTAATTGATACATGACTGTTGAATAAATGTATGAGTTTTTTTGCTCTGGTTATCATAAATAACTAACTTTTAGTTAGACAATCGACATTGAAATGCAAATGACTGAAAAGTATTCAAAAATTTAAAAAATAACTTAAAAATTAACGTAAATTTAACTTTGACCTTGAATAACTTCCGAACGAGTAAAGTTATCGAAAAATTATGAAAAAATCTTTTTTGTAGAGCGTTCAATACGAAAAAACGTTCTTTACAAAAAGATGTTTTATGATTGTTTGAGTGACGCATCGCTAGAAGCAGTCAAAAAAATATAAAATGCGGTTGGCCCTGCAGGCCGGCCCTGAAACTTTCCGCTCGAGGAGCTCAAAAACATTATATTGCCAATACATGCTCGATAATGCTTTGAAATACTTTTGAATTTTCGAGCTCGAAAAAAGTTGGGTTTCGTATTACTCTCTGAGAATTCGGAAAT
The DNA here is from genome assembly GCF_026212275.2 of Microplitis demolitor. Taxonomy (NCBI): domain Eukaryota; kingdom Metazoa; phylum Arthropoda; class Insecta; order Hymenoptera; family Braconidae; genus Microplitis; species Microplitis demolitor. The sequence goes on along the minus strand of NC_068545.1, from coordinate 23,231,072 downwards.
AAAATATAATCAATGAGGATCGTTTTTTAAAGTTTTGCTCACGATTATGCTTAAGGGGTAACGGTAACCGATTTTCAAATCAATTTAATTCACGGACAAACACTAAAAACCTAAAATAATGAGTCTCTAGCGTTTTTTAAAACCTTAACAAAGGGCTAGAAATTTCGTATTTTCAAAAATTCTGATTCGTCTCCGAGAAAAATTGTTTCAAAATTTCATTTACTCTACGAGTGCAACAAAGATAGTCCCGTTTATTTTTTTGAGTGTGAGAAAGAGGGTCGGTAGCGTAACCCCTTAATAAATTCAATGTTTTGGGACAGAAATTCATAGAAATGATCAAGGTGGAAAGTTAAATTTTCAAGAGTCAAAATTCTTAACTTCTATACTAGTCTAGGTTATCTTAAAGCAGCGAAAACATTAATTGTACTTTTGATAGAGTAGACTATACAAATATTTTCAATGAACTTTCAGCCTCTGGCACCGTCTATTTAGCATGAAATAGATTCATTTTGTATTTTCTCTGCTAACTTTGACTTTCAACTGAAAACTCAGTTTTAATAAATAGTTTAATACAATTTTGCTTAATTATTTATTCTTTAATTTAAATTATTAATTAAGTAGTATATAATCTGCACTCTAAACATGAATAAGTGAATATTTTTTGGAATTAGTGGTTCGATTTACACTTTTAATTAGCGCATATTCATTTATTCCACTTGTTCATGTTTAGAGAGTGATAGTACAATTTTTTCACGCAAGTTGGCTTTTGTTTATCAGTAGTTCCGATAAATTGAAGACGTGTCTCGAAACAGAAAGAAGCTATGAATAGGAAGAGGTTGCAGACCAAGTACACTTAGCCAACTCTTCTTTCATGACCTCTTATGTGTCAGAGACACAAGACCATGCATCAATGTGACTAAAAGGCAGGGCTGTAAACTCCATTACTCCATTGAAAAAAAATTGTTTTATGAAGGGAACTATTCATTCAGTACATAAATACTTGAATTAACATTTTTTTTTAATTTATAAATATATTTTTCTCTGGTAAAAATATGAAATAATAATTTCTCAATACAATATTCTTTATACACTATTTAACCTTTTTTTTTTAAACTAATATATCATAGGAAAATACTATAGATTCCTGTAATTTCATAAAACATGGTTTATTGGAAAATTTTTATCCATTGATTTACAAAAAATTTTGATCTTGTCTTTATTGAAAGTAAAATACATTTATTTTAAATTTAATCTTTCGTGCAAAATAAAATTTCTTTAGAATTAAAACTGATAAAAAACATTAACATTAAAATTTTTTTTATAAATCTATAAGATTTCTTTTTTTATCATGGATTATGACAGCAGATTACGGCGATAAGTGTATATCTAGATGCCAGAAAAAAGAATAATCACAAATTTGTGGTTTGTTTCAGCTCTAACTGGTGATTGGAATCCGAATAGGGTCTGAGATTGAGATTAAACTAAGAGGATGAGCTGGGTAGTAACAGCCCTAGGGGTTGCTTTAGCCATTGTAGTCATCGCTGGAGCAGCTTTCGCTTTTTACCGGAGGCTAGTGTTATTCCTTTTTTCATTTTCGATTCTTCATTTAATTTCTTTTCACTCAATTTTAGTAAATTTTTAGCTCTGTTCATAAAATTATAATTCTCGTTGTATTTAATTTGAATATATTAATATTTCTCTCCATATGTAAATAAAAAACGTTGAATATTATAAATAATACATTAATTGCACAGATATTGTATAAATTGGAAATGGGGTACGCGTAACATCTGGAGTGTATGCGAAGAATGGAGACAGAGATTGTCTTGGTTATGGGCTCCACGAGAAGAGAAGGTACCACCACAAGCTTTATCATCACAAACTACATTTTTCATCTCCTGTAGGAAAGGATGTAATTGAAATGCCATACCTCTACAATTTCTAGGTAGGACTGGTGAAAGCTCAGCATCCAACCGCCCAGACGATTCCGGGACTTTATCGACAGTCTGGTAATACGTCTCAGCATCTTTTACACAGCGATAGTGATCTTCGGTTGGATGCTCAAGGAGCTTTTACACGGTAAGTATTTCAGGAAATTGCTAATGTCATACATCATTTTTATTTAATTTACCTTATTTTTCCCGTCAATTAATCAATACATCAATTGTTATCAATGATTATTGATGGAGAATTAACAAAATAGTAATTTATCTATCGTATGCGATATATATATTATATATTATATACTATTGTCTATCTTATGGCTGAAAATAAATTATTATTTTTAGGTACTAGAATATTATAAATATGACAGCGGAAATTTATCTTGAAAATAATTTGCAAAAGGGAAATTATTATTAATTAATTTTTTCTCTTTTACAATATACCAAGGGCACTCTATATACATGTTAATGATAAATTTAATTTGTATTTTTAATAGATTTGAAGCAGTAGATCGAGATCTTCATCCTCCCTTGGGGGTCAATTCAAGTATGATACCACCTCAGCCATTGAGACCAGCACCCCAACCAAGGCCAACTGCACGACCTAGACCTTCTCCATTGCAAACACACAGTGCAGCAGAGTATTTACGAATGCAAGAATCAGGACCTGGGCCTTTGACACCACCACCAGTACCACGACCTACAGGTCCTCATAATCGAAATGACCGAAACATGGCACCATCTGTTTTTGTATTTCAAAATGAAATTCCAAAAACGTATAGTCAGCAAAATAAACAATCTATTAATGGGCTGACTTCATTACACTTAAATTCACATACTAAATCTGTACCTGAGAGTATTCAAACGACAGCTTATTCTGTCAATAATCAATCACACGTTAAGTTGAGCTTTGAATCTCATTGTGATAGCTTAGATAACTTAGAAGAAAGAATCAAAGATACATATTTCAGTAGAATTAATCGAGAGGCTCCATATAGACCTTATGATCTTATCGAAGACACGGCTAAGCTAAAATATGGAGTTCCATCTTCTCAGCTCAATGAACGTGGCATAAAAAAAAACTCTGAAAATCTTCGCTCTATTTCAAGTTATCCTGATTACAAGACTTCGACTCAAAAACAACACCAACAACAGCAGCAGCAACAAGAACAACAAGTACAACAACAACAACAACAACAGCAAGTAGAACAACAACAACAACAACAAGTAGAACAACAACAAGTAGAACAACAACAACAACAACAACAGCAGCTGCAGCAACAACAAGTACAACAACAACAGCTACAGCAACAGCAGCAACAGCAACAACAACAACAACAACAACACCAAATACGGCAACACGTAAGAAACGACTCGAGGGGTTCATTTAGCAGCTTCAATTTTACCAACTCCAATTCAACGACTCAAACAATTATGGAGTCGATATATGGATCTGAAACAATTTCAAAGTTACTCCAAAATTCACAGATATATCCACATAATCTTGGAGAAAAAGATGAAATGATGCAAAGTATTGAAATGACGCCATTTAAAAATGCAAATATTTTCTCAGATGATCTTAATTATGGCATTCATGGAAATTCTAAAATCCAGGGCCTGCAGAGAGTATCACAGTATATACAGAGCTTACCAGATAATCCTATTTATGATTCGTTGAGTGATCAAACACATGATGACCTTACAGAAGACGATGGAGTCCTTACACCGGGTGACACTGATACACCAAGTCCTGTTCCTCCACCGGCACCACCAGATCCTTCAAATCACGATTCACATCGAAAAAGTAGTCCTACTACTGGCGAAAGAATATTCAGTGCACTTAGATCTGTTACTTCTCAAAGTTATATTGATGCGTCAGAATTTTACAAGTAAGATATCTTTGTTTTTCATTCTAATGTGAGCTTTTTTTTGTTTTGATGTTTTTTTAGATAAAACTTGTACTATTGCTAATCATGGAAATTCATATTATTCAATTGACAGTTCCGTGCTTTCATCAGCTCAGCAAGTTCCAACGCTATCTTTTCCCACAATTAGGCGATCGAGTCTTCAGTTAGAAAAAAGTGGTACGGTAAATGGTATGCAAGATGAAGTTTCGAATCTCTACATCAATGGTGAATCCGCGGCGATTAGTATTGATTGCTCGAGGCGAACATCCGACCTTTACAGCCCCGAGCTTAATTTGGAAGCTCACCGGACCGCACAAGAGGTAAAATACTCGATTGGCTGGTCACACACGAGTGCTATTACCCCATATCCCTTACAAAAAACTCTATAAATGAAACAAAGTGCATACAAGTTGTTAAAATTATGCATCATGAAAACGATACGTCTTGTCATTTATACTTTGTTATGTGTTATTAGTTACTTTTTTATGAAAGAGTTTCAGCCAATATAGGTTTTTATTATTCATTTTTTGTATTTCCATTTTAACTCAATTAAATATCTATCTATTTTTTGCTCCAATAAGATTTGAATAGTTTTAGGTAACGAAGCTTTAAACGGCAATCGTTAAAGCCTATATAACTTCAGTTTCAAAGGTTGTTCAGAAGTTAATCATTTAAAATGTGAAACCCTATCAAAAAAATCCAGATTCCCACATGACATTTTCGGATGGATTCCTACATGCTGAAAAAAAGTGGTAATACTTCCCACTTTAACAAAATAACTATTCCCATCTTTATATTTTAATGATTCTTCTTCTTTTATGTTAACTTTTCCTATTCTCATCCGTGATGATAAATGTTACTGTCTCAGAAGGCAAAATTCAAAAATTTTTCAGACATAAGAAATATTACTGTCGATGGTAGCTATTACTATCAGCAACAGTAAATATTACTGTACGAAAAACGAATAGTTAACATAGAAACATATTGCAAGATGGTAATAGTTAACATTTTTTTTCAGCGTATATATGGTTTTCTATAGAAATCCAGCATAGATCTCGATATATATTCTCGTATGGGTTCCTATGAGAACTCATACCATACCAAATTGATATGGGAATCTAATATGGATTCCCATGAGGATTTTTACGAAGATTTTCTATGGGAGTCTGCACATTGTCAAAATCTTTATGGAAATCTTGCATGGATTAAGAATTAGGAAAATTAACAAAAAGCTTTGCATTGTTGATACAAATACCATTAAAATTGGATGTGTTTTCATAAACTTTCCTGGAGTACAATACCTTTGTACGATTTCTAATCGAGTGTTTTATTAAAATTATTTGTAATTTCTATAAAGATGAAATACTTTTCGAGTTAATTAATAACTCAATAACTTATTTCGAATACTGATAAAAAGAGCATCTATTAATCAATTTTTTGTTAAAAAGTATCCTGCCAATAGAATACTAATCTGTTTTTTTATTCATATACGCGTATCAGTAGACAACAGACACAGAAATTCAGATGCCTCGGATTCTATAGAAATTACTCATGTAGAAACCCAGATTCCTATATGAAATTCCCACAAAGTAATCCATATATACAAATTTCTGTGGATTTCCCATATAGGAATCCAGATACCCATGGTTTCCTACAAATATTCTTATATAAATTCATACACTCCTATATTAATTCCTAAGGATTCTTGCATAATTCCATATTTTCCTATATAGATTTCTATGGGTTCCCATGCAATCTCACATGGATTTTTTTGATAGGAAAATCTTTGTTAAATTAATTTGGCTCTATACTTTAAGTACCAGAACATTTTCGAAGATTAAATCAATTTCAAAGTAAAAGTTTTATTGACTCTAATTATTATTATTAAATCTCGAAGCAAATTAAAGCATAAATTCAAGGTAACATATTTAATGAAATATCAACATGTATTAAGTAGATAAATACAAACAAAATCGCTCTTTCTCTGTATTTAAGAAAAAAAAAATCCTAAATTTTTTTTCTTAAGTTTACACACGTCTGGTGACTCCCCTTTTACTCAAAAATGTAATGTTTGTGCGACGTGACAAAAGCCATTCGTACTTTTCCTCTTCCGCTTTTTTTATTTGTTTACTCTTTGGTTGTAGGTATACAACAGCCTTCAGGATCCCCCGGCATCACCGCTGCTTTTAAAAGACCTTAGCCAGGAGCCCTATCCCTACATGTCTGATCCAAGTTTTACGAGAACCTCGGAGGTATTATTTAACGAGTATTATATGAATTTCGAGATACATAAACATCTTTTTCAAGCTTTTTAACTTTTTTGTGATTTTCCTTTTATTTGCTAGGATATATTTAATAGCTTGGAGCAGAGAAGGAAGAGTATGGAAAGACTCAACGGGCTTCATGAATACGCTGAGATGGAGGGCATTGATAACTTGAGGTAGGCACAATTTTACTTGTTTGATTATTAAACTGGAATAATTAAGGAAGTCTCTTAATGCTAATTAAAATCCGACATTTATAATGTAATAAAGTCTTCTTTATTTGTTTTTTTAGAAGACGTAGCAGTCAAGATCTCTATAATGCTCTTGAAGAAGTACAGTTGCAGAGAAGATTATCACAAGTAAATTAAATTACATTTTTTGATTATTATTAGTATTAATAATAAAAATATATTTTGTTATTACTTTCTATTAAAATTTTTAGCAATTAATTGAAGATTCGTATGGATATTCAAACATGGATGTTGAAGGAATAAGTTCGAATAGCCGACGTAGTTCGCAAGGACCTGAACCTGAACCTCCACCTGATGAAACAAACTTAAAGAGAGCGATAAGTTGTGAAAGTGTTTGCTCAGATACTAGTGTAATACTTGGAGATCTTGAAGAAGTTGCTGTTGTTGGACTCATTTGCGTTGGTCTCGAGTACGAACGTTGGGGTGGACGTGGGGCTGATATTGAGGGTGATCTTGTCGTTAGTGTTCTTGAAGCGAGAGACCTCATTGCACCTGATGGACGACCTGCTCAAGACACTCTTGCCAGGTAACAAAAAAAAACACATTGTATAATTCTACACTGTAGAGGTGCTACTTAGTATGATTCAACCGGTTTGAAAACGGTGAACATGCAAAGTAAATTAATTCCGATCGGGGTATGAGGGTGTATATGTTTTAAGATCTACAAAACAAAAAATAGTAATAATGATAATATTTCCTAAAAATTACCAAATTATCGTGAATTGAGAAAAAAATAATGTTAAGCCAAAAGTTTAACCGGTTTAACTATAAGATCACTAAAATACATAAGGATGTTGGTAATTAACTATACGTATTGCAATAATTGAGAAATTAATAGTTGTCTTCACAATAAACTATTTGACTATACTTTAAATCGCTTAAATGACAAAATTTTTTTTGCCATGCATTTTAATTCTTAGCTAATTACTTAAGCTAATTTGAGTTAACATGTTAAATCAGCTTAATTAATGAGCTAGCTTATAACCTGATTAACTTTCTAACCGGTTAGGCCGGATTAGATGTACAGCCCTAGTAACTACCAAGAAGTATTTGAAAATATATTTTAATAAGTTCTAATTTTTGGCGATATTGATGGAAATTCTTTAATCAAGAATAGAAATCACTGTATGCTTGAAGTGTACAATAGTATTCATGCACAAAGTATTATTTATAACAAATAAATTAAGTTATTTAATGCTAAATTTTTGTAAAATATTGTAGAGTATGCCTTCTGCCGGATAGACAAACACATGTACAAACCAGAATTTATAGAGGATCACCTTCACCAAGTTATCAGGAAAAATTCTTATTTCCCCTCGATGGAGGTCCGCTAGGACGGACTATATTAGTAGAAGTGAGTATTACTGAAATCCAATAAAATTAATAATATAGTATTTAAGTTTGTTGATAAATTATCTAGTTTACTTGTGTTATCATTATGTAGATATTTTCTGTTGAAATGCATATGGGTGGCGGAGCGTTTCTTATTGGTGAAGCATCATTAAAATTAGGACCTGCAGTAAGACCACCAGCAACAACGTGGCTGCCTCTTGTTTCTCCAGCTCTTCCAGTTCCTCATTTAGGAGAACTCATGTTTTCATTAAGCTATTTACCAACTGCCGAAAGGCTTACCTTAGTTGTTGTTAAAGCGAGAAATCTGCATACAAATAATCCAGTACCAGGAGATTTATTTGTTAAAGTAAACCAAATATTTTCTTACTGTCAATAAATTTATTTAAATCATAATCCTTTGTATTATTATTGATAAATTTAATTACTAATTTATATGTACACTTTTACAGGTATATCTGCTACAACAAGGAAAGAAAATACATAAGAAAAAAACTTCAACCAAGCGAGGTGAGAAAAGTCCAACTTTTAATGAAGCCATGATTTTTAATGTGCCTGCTCATACTTTGCAGGTAACATAATTTATTACATTCACACTGATTTTATACTTGATAATAATTTATTATTCATCAATTATCATAAATTATTTTATCATATTTATTAAAATACAAAAATATGAAATTTATTGAATTACAGACAATTCAATTGAGACTGACGGTAGCTGAGTTAAATTCCGATCCTACAACAAATACCAAAGCATATTCTGTAGGTCATGTAATCATAGGTTCTAATGCGACGGGAAAATCATTAACACACTGGAGACAAATGTTAGCTGCTCTCAGACGTCCAGTTGCAATGTGGCATCCATTGAGAAAATAATTTTATTTAATAATATTGTTATTAATTATTAAATTAAGAATGAAAGTAATGCAACAAACTCTAATGAACTTCAATTTGGGATAAGTAATTTTATTATTTTTTATTCCATGTGTATTATTGCCACGGTAATTTTTATTGCGAGAAAAAAAAAATTGTTCGATAAGTAAAAATTTAATATCAGCTTGAATATATACTTCTATTGTCATTTAATGATTCATTCAATTAAAATCATTAGTTCATACTTCTGTAACAAATATCAATCATTCATCGTTGCAGAATAAATCATAATATTTTTAGTAATTTTAGTTATTTTTACTTTTACTACTAAAAAAGTTATATAAGATAGTACTGTCAGTTTTTAAATTTATATATGATAATAAAAGAATATAATTAAATTTGTTTATGAATTTCAGATCCAATAAAATATGATTTCAAAAGTATGAAAACACAAATTTTATTGGTTCACTGTAACTCGTGAAAAATTTAATTCGATTTTTTTCTTAACATAACCTACAAATACGCCGAATTTCATTAGATTCAGAGTAATTATTCTAAACTGACAGTATTATCTCAAATAGCATGTTGCAATACTTTGATATTTACTGCGTTTTACAGACCGAACATAACTCCATAAGAATTTCCAAATTATTAATGATGATAATAATTATTAATAACCTGTGTTAAAAATGTTCGTTCCGAATATGTTTCAAAGACGTTCATGACAATGAACTTTCAAAATTAAGACAATTGTGTACTTAAAGTTGAACATTGTTGGAACTTTGAAAATCATAAATAGTTTGATTTGACAATTTTTTGATTTTGAACAACATTAAAAAAAAAGGGAATCAATTAGGAATTATGAAAATTTACGACTTTTACCAGAACTATTCAGGGATGAGGCAAAAAAAAAATAAAAATGATTTGAAAATATATATAAACATTTTTTTTACTTTTATTAGAACTTTTTGAGAAGGTCAGTTTTTTTTTTATTTTTTTAATTGTTCAAAAATAGTCCAAAAAATGAGTTAGTGGAACTAATATAAATATATATATATATATATATATATATATATATATATATATATATATATATATATATTCTCAACTCAAAGTTCAGAATTGTCTCAATTTTTGAAGTTCACTGTCAGGAACGTTTTGGAACATTTTTGGAACAAATTTTTTTTAAAAGGAAGATCAATTAATCAATAAAAGTAAAAAATTAAAATATTTAAGCCTACCGAATATTATTGAAAAATAATAAAAAAAAAAGATAATAAATAAATAATTGCTAGTATTTATTGATGCATTTATTATATTTGATTTTGTAAGAAAAAAAAAAAAAAACAAAATAAAATAAAACGAAATCAAAATTATTTGATTGCGCTGCTAAATACTGCAATGTATAACAATTAATAAGGCGATAATCGTTGATAAACTTGAAATAATAAAATAAGATATTTGTTAGATGCCAAAGAATGGAGTGTAAACGTATATGACAATTGTAAAATAACAAAAAAAAGAAGTTAATTTTTCCATTCAATGTTTATTGTTTAGAAAAGACCATGATGTCATGAATGTTGTTGTTTCCAAAGGAATGTTAACGTTTGTACAGAGTTTATTAGCCATGCATCAAATATGCAAATTTTTTCTAATTCACGATATAAACTCAAACTACTTCCATAATTTATTCCAGATTTATAACATTACACTTGTTATATTGCATAGACATTAACCATTTAAGAAAAATAAAAAAAAGTTATTATTTTTTTAAAATCGTAATGATGCAACAATTTAAGCACTAATTAACATTAAAATTTTATTTGCCTAGTATTATATTGTAATCAATAAAACTTTCGAACTATTTACTCATTATACTAAAAAATTTTTCACTAAAATGTAAACGGTTACTGTTTATCCTCTTTATAATAATGAAAAAGAACAAAAAATTAATTTAGGCAGCCTTATCAGTGTCATATTTTAATTATAACATCTATACATGTGACTTTTATACCTCAAAGAATGATATAAATTTTGTTCGTATGCTATTAAAACTATTATCTGTATTATACTCAGTAACTCACCATGTATGCTCAGGCATATTAGTAATTAATAAATTTTGATTTGTATTCAGAAACAAAATTTTTTCGTCATAAAAATAAATCATGAATAATGAGAAAAAATTTAGTCAACATTTACTTCTTTAAAAGAATAAAGTTGGTTTCTTTTACTGTCAAGTAATTTATTGCGTAAGGTACCGGCGGGTAATAAGGCTAGCGAAGGAAGATTTTGAATAGAATCGAAAATATTGCATTTAATTATCGAAATGTATCATTAATCTTTATTTCAATACATTAGCCATAACATGTAATCAAGTAATGGTAATTTTTACCGTAAGCAAACCAAAAATTATACTTTTACAAAAACCATACGAATAGGCCTTATTTTACTACGGCAGAGTAATAAAGTTTACGGGTTAAACAAACTGGAATAGTTTAACTATACTTAATAATTTTAAGGGTCAGAAGAATAGATTGTTTTTTATAATTTCTTCTGCGTTACGGCAGCGTATGACGGATGACGAAATATAGAAGACAGGAAACGTGGTAACGGGACTCTATAAATTTGTCGTAACATCTCTTTGCAAAACCCTTCTACTAGAGTAGTCTTTAGAGGAGGCGATTATTTTAAATATCATTTCTGTCACTTAGGCCTTATTACCCGCAGGTACCTTATTTAGAGCACAATAAAGCCCTTGATGGTTCTAAATTTTTTTTCAGTCAAAAACAATTTTTTGATTCAAAAGATAAGATGAAAATTTAAAATCTTAAATTGTTTCCATTATTTTCCTGATTAAACAAAACGATTTGTGACGATTAAAAACGATCAAAAATGAAATCATTATTAATCGTCTTTAATCGTCATAATCGTTATGGATTTTCAGATTTAATCGTCCGAAATCATTAAAAGACGATTTGTTATTTTACAATTAAAAATGATTAATGGCGATTAAATCGTCATGAATCATCTTTAATATTTATTCAAAAAATTTAATCGTTTTTAATCATCAATTAACGATTTATGACAATTTAAAACGATTAAAACAGTTTTTAATCGTCACAAATCGTTTTGTTTATTCAGGGTTAAATAATATTGTTGAATTTATTCGCATAATGAATTCGAATAATCATTCAGTTGTCAATAACAGAATCACTCGAACATTTTCTACTAATTTTTAATTATAACGCAGATAATAGTACATGAATATGGGATTTTAAATATTATAATACTAATTCAAAAACATAATATTTATATAGTATGTATAAATTATAAAACATTTTCTACATTTACTATTACTTCAACTACTACAATTACAATTAATTATAACTACTATTACTTCTACTACTACTACTACTACTACTACTACTACTACTATTACGACTATTATCAATATTACAAAACTTTATTACCCAAATACTATAAAATTATAAACTTCTCATTATCGAAATTCGCTCACTTTTTTATCGCCTATGCTCTGAGGCTAAACTACTAATAAATCTCACATAAACCGCATTAAAATATAATTCCCTTCAAGTAATAAAATACTCAAATACTCAGATAATTATCGATGCGCGAAATATATATATTACATAGATAAACATTAAGATACAATGTCCTGAAAACTGCTGCAATTAACCGCAATGACAGATATCTGGACAATCTTGAAAAATTGAAAGGCATACGTTAGGACTATTCCGGTTAATTGCAGCTATTTTCAGGACATTCTGTCGCGATATCGAGCTTTTGAAATTCAAATTAATAACTTATACTTTAAGATAATTTTTTTTGTCTACAATCAAATTTTCATACAGACTATAAATAAAGTATAGTCGCAAAAAAAAACACCCTAATATACATATATACACTTAAAAAAAAATCAATAAAGTACTATATGAAAAAATTAAATAACGAACCGATAAAAATATAAATTTAAAGCATCTCCATGTAAAATTCTGTATAAAACTTTGTAAACTGAAAATGACATTGTATTGAGCACTGTTGTAAGTAAGCACAAATCATCAATCCAAATACCTTCAAACGCAGACGATTCCTAGCAGTGTTGTTTTCTTTCAATAAATTTTTTAAATAATCTATAAGCATTTATAATATAATAATCAGTAAATAACTTATTGGTCGGATGAGCTGAATATTATGTAGAGCTGTTGATTTTGATTGAAAGCTTTTAAGGCTTCAATAATTTATTTATTGAAAAATATAGCACAGTGGAGTATGTTTAAACAGATGGAGAATAATACAAGTAAAATGATGAAGATTAAAAAAAAACATAAAAAACGAGATAAGAATGATGACAATAATAGAGCCGAGCAACTCGATTATCAAATTTGGTTTTATTCATTTAAGTTGAAGTTGAAAAATTTTTTTTACAGCAATTTTGAACTGTAACATACAGAAAATGTGTGGAATTGGATAAATAAATTATTTTAATTATGATATGTCATATAATTTAACAAAAAATGCTACTGTTTAATTAATTGGTATTAATAATAATAATTAATATTGTAATAAGTGAAAAATTTTATTTAAAAATGAGTTGCAAAGCAAAGCTGCCGTATGAATGCATGATTCATAATTTAAGGAAGAGATATTATATAACATTTAAATTGTTTGATATTTTTGTTACGCCTCTCTGTGATATGATATGGGCACATTCACAATACCCTGTACATTAAATGCATTGATCTTTGTAATCTATAACGACGATATTTAAATAAAAACATCTTATTGAAAATAAAAAATAATTAAAATAATAAAATGTTACATGCTGAGATAATTTAACAGAATACATAATTTATTAAAATGAGAGAGAAAAATATTTCTTCCTCTCTTATTGAAAACTTTTCATACACAACTATATACTGTGAAAATTATGGCTGGAAAAATATAGATTAATATGAAATAAGAAAGGTAGAACGAATTTAATAATTCATACAATATAATTCCAAAAATATATGATAACGTAATTACTATTGATCAATTGTATTTTATTGTAAAATATAAGAGTTTTCAAAATTAAATCAATAATACTATTAATGAAAACATCATAAAAAAATAATTATAGAAATGCAGATATATTCAATCCGTTATAAGATTCATAATATAGATTATTATTGATGATGGATTAATGCATATTAAATTAAAGGCAAGACTCATATATATAAGAATATTACTATTGATTGCTGTATAAACCGTCATTGCTAATCATTGTTACGGTTCTATTTACACAGTTCGTTTACTAATGATGATATTCTGAAAAAATATATTTAAATTAAAGACTGAGACGTTTTGTTTCTACTCTTATTTGTCTATGAAACCTAAAATTTTATTATTTTTATGCTACAATCCAAAATTTTATATATTATAGGCAATATTCTTTTCTTTTCGGTTGATCAATTGATGGAAACTTTCTGAGAAAGTTAGTGGCAAAAGTTGCCATCACATTAGTTCACGGAAAGTTACCTGCAATTTTCTCAGAAATCTGCTGCAGAAAAAAATTAAGTAATTCTTACAAAATTTGAAAAAAAAAAAAAAAAAAAAAAAAAAAAAAATTACACGGAAAAAAATAGGCGCTGCAGTAGGATACAGTTCTATGGGAACAACAGGACAGAATCTTGTTGCAGCAACAGGACAAAATCCTGTAAGAGCAACAGGATTTTCATGTTACAGCAACAGGTTAAATCCTGTGAGCTTTAGAGCATCAGGATTTTTCCTGTGGAATAAATAGGATAAGGAACAAGTTTCATACTAATTTTTTATGCCCAAATAGTGAAATTTCAAAATTTGAAACGAAATTAAAAGTTTGGAAAAGAATTAAAATTTTTCATCAGCCCTGAGAGCTAAGTTGGCGAGAAACTGACGAGAAAATTGCAGCCGCAACGGGACACCAAGTTGACCGCCAATAGTTGGTACCTCCAATAGTTGATAGAAATTTTCTGAGAAAGTTGGTGGCAGAAGTTGTAAATCCAAAAAGTTGACGGTCACTTTCTGAGAAAATTGGTGGCAAAAGTTGACAATCATAAGTTGACGATAAGTTTCCTTTAAATTTCCTCAGAAATTTGCATTCCAGTTGCGGCTCCATACTGGCGCCAATTTTCTCAGAAAATTGGCAGTAACTTGTAGCCAAAAGTTGCAAAAGCTGAAGTTGTCAATAAATTGTCGTCAAGTTGATCGGAAACTACATACGAGCTTGTTTTTTTCTCTTTGCTTTATTTATATGACAGTTATACAGTATATATGTTTTTTACGCATATGCGCGCTAAGTAATATTACTTTATCACCATCTTTTGATAGGAATATCAACTAAATTCATAGTTAAAAATGTTTATATATGTATTTAAATATCTTGTTTACTTTTAAATAGACATAGAAAGCTTTTAATTTTTAAGTTCATCAATTTGTCTAGTGTATTGACACATTGAGCTCCCTTAACTTGGCACCTCAAAATTAATTTTTTAGATTTTGTTATAAACAAATCAATTGTCCGTCCAATGTCCGTCAATGTCCGATATAATTTTTTATTTGTCCGATAATTTATTATTTTTAAAAAATTAAACAAATTTTTGTTTTTAAGTTGGCATTCACTCTCTCTAATCGAATGGTTTTTTTTTTAATTTGATAGATTAATTTTTTTTATTGATTGTCCGATTGATAATTGGACGGACAATTGATTTGTTTATAACAAAATTTAAAAAATTAATTTTGCGGTGCCAAGTTAAGGGAGCTGGAGAAGCAGATACAAGACAATTTATAAATTTTAAATAAATAAATAAATTAAAATAATGAAATTAAAAAAAAAATGCTCATATGGATTGTTAATTTTTTTAAATATGCATTTTTTAAATTTTTACTCTACTTACGTTTTATTTATTTATTTTAAAACTCAAAAAATTGACATTTGTCAGCTACATTCACACTCATAGAAAATTTATGAATTTAAAATAAATGGAATTTTAAAAAATGCGCGTACTGATTTTTCATTTATTTAAATTACACATTTTTAAATTTATATTCTACTTCATTTTATTTATTTACTACAAAATTTACAATTGTCAGCTACATTCACACTTATTTTTAAATGATCCTGAAGTTAGCAAACAATTAAAAATTTTCAAATTTTTTTTTTTCAGTAATTTAAAAAAAAAAAAAAAACTGAAAATATGGGCATGTAGAAAAATTAAAAAACTACAGGTGCAATTTTTTAAAATATTTTTTTTTTTATAATTTATCATTTATAAAAAAATCCAAAAATTAAAAATAAAAAATAACTAAGTATGAAAACTGACAGGTGGGTATTTTTAAATTTTTTGAATAAATAAAAAAATTCCCATAGAATAAAAATAAAAAAAAATGCATATTTAGAAAAATGAAAAATCATCACGCGCATTTTTTTAAATTTTACTATTCTAATTAATTAATTTATTTATATTAAATTTATAAATTTTTTCATGTCTGCTACACTATACTCATAAAAACAAACAGCAACGCCATCTTTTAACGTGTAATTAAGTTAAAATCATCAGTAATGTCTTTATTAAAAAAATGAACAAGTAAATACGAAGTAAATTAATGACATAAATTAAATATTTACTTAATCAATAGACTTATTAATTTAGAGTATGACTGAAGATAACAAGCGTGGTGGGGATTTAGTAAAAATACCTTTCATGTCAAGTGTAAAAGCAAATGTAAGTGTTATTTATCAGTAATTAATAAATAATAACATAAAGATAAAGTGATTGTTGGTAATATTTTATTTAAATATTCAAAATTTAAATAATTATGTCACTAGGTCCTAGAATGTCGATTGTGTGAGGAAGTATTTTCAGTAGATGGTGGTAAAGTACCCCGACTTCTTCAGTGTGGACATACAATTTGTCACACTTGTTTATTGAGACTTCAACCCTGTATGCTGGACCTGTCATTTCTGCTGTGTCCATTTGACAGGCAGCCAACGGCAGTCACTCATGAAGGAGTTTACAGTTTGAAGAAAAATTTTGCGCTCATTGAATTGCTAGAGCGATTGGAGCAATCGAATGTTGAAAAGTCATTGGTACTAGAAAAAGAACGTTCCCAGTCAACGCAATCCTGTGATGAAGATGAGTCTCATTTAGCGGTTCTCTACTGCACAATTTGCTCGTCACACTTGTGTGAGTCTTGTGATATTCTTACGCACTCGTCTAAAACACTTGGGAAACATAGACGAGTCCCGTTGTCTGAGAAGCCAAAGGAGAAACCCAAGTGTCCAATTCACACGACACACATCGCCGAGTTTACTTGTGTTCAAGAAGGCTGTCATAATGCGCTAATGTGTTACTTATGTAAAGACTATGGTCGTCATAGTGCACACAAACCTGCGCTGCTTGAAATAGAGGCGGAAAATGTGCGGAAGTCAATTGTTGGAGCTCTCCAGCGGATGACACAATTTATGGAAAATATGCGAGATACTGCGCATAAAATTGAAATTGTAATCCAAGAGTTGGAGGGCTGGGCTATTGATGACGCTCGACATAAAGTTAAACAGCATTTTGAGGAACTGAGAACTCAATTGGCTGAGCAAGAAAAAATTGCCCAGAGTTGTGTTGATAAGGAGACACGAGGAAGACTGTGCGCTTTGAGGCAGCAGCAAAAAGATTTGACCACTACACGTTCTCAGGTTGCTGATGTATGCATCCAGTGCGAAAGTATTCTTGATTCTGAAGACTGGAAGCTATTGAGTGGAGCTGAGAAAGTTAAAAATGTACTGGCTTCTCTGGAACAGCAGCAACAAAATTACAATCAGCTTGGACCTGATTTTCTTACCCCCGAATCTTCGATACCGATTATATTTAGCAGGGTAAGAAATTTTTAATAAAACTTATTAATTTGAGAGGTTGTTTTTTGATAAATTAATTTTTCAGGACAACCGAGTTCATATTGGAACAAAAATTGACATGCGGGTGGTGATACTCGGGCTCGATGGCTCAGGTAAAACTAGTATCCTGTCTGCAATGCGAGGATTGACTTTATCAAGTCCTCCGATACCTACCATAGGTTTTAACGTCGAGAGTCTTGAGTACGAGAATTTAGTTGTTACTTTTTGGGACGTTGGAGGACAGCATAAATTTCGGCCACTCTGGAAGCATTATTATCACGATGCACAGGCTGTTATTTTTGTCGTTGACTCGAGTGATAGATCACGTTTTGAAGAAGCGCAAAAAGAGTTATCAAAAATAGTCAGCAAAAAAGAACTTAAAGATGCGCTGTTTCTTATTTTTGCTAACAAACAGGTGAGTTAATTGTTAAAATCAATTAAGATCATTCTCAGACAAGGGCAAGGTGTGCCGTTATAATCTCAACAATTTTAAACCACAAGTGATTCCTACAAATTCATCTCATCGACAGTTGATTTTTATCAACAACTAATTTACATAATTTAACTATTTATAACTGAATTTTAATTACTCGTTATAGTAATTAATTAATTCATAAAATTCTCTGAGATCACTTGTTGGGGATCGGTTGTCATGGGACCCTCAGACAAAACCTCTAACTCTTTAAAAAGATTCAGTTATCGATTAGAAGTCAAATTTGTTGAATAAATTTCAGTGAAATCTTTATGTCAACATTATTATTCAAATTTTCCAATTTTGTAAACTAAAATTTATTTTACAAATTTTATTTGACTCCTAATTGATGGCAACTGTGAGTAAACTTTTTCAAAATCTATATCTCGGTGAAATCGCAACTACATTGTCCTTTTTTCAATCAATGCTTCAATTATCTCATAATCAATTGATAAAATTTTAATACTGTCATGACAGTTGAGTCATTGAATATTTTTAAAAAGTCGGAGGAACTCTGAGAATACTCTTAATATTCCAAATAGCACAGAAACAACTTTAAAATGTCTTTTTAAAGGGACAAGAAAAATTTTGTCTCAAAGCCAAGTTTTTTTTATATAAATAAGACAGACAAGTTGGTCCTAAATGTTATAGGATATTGATCTTTTTTTCTGTCCTAAAAGTCATTTCAATTAAAAAATCGTTTAGATGACATTTGTAATTTAATTTTTGCCGCCACTTATCTTACTTGAGATATTTGAGCTAATAAATAATTATTATTTATTTAGGATGTCGAAGGCTGTACGACAACTGAAGAATTAACGGACATTCTGTCCCTACAAAAATTGTGCTGCGGTAGAGTTTGGCACATCCAAGGCGCATCACCACTACTTGATGCCAATACCGCAATCCAGGGGTTGCAATGGCTAACTCAACAACTCGGTGCACATGAAGCTCTCTGTACTGGTTCAACAGTACAATAATTATTATCTAATTTATTAATTTAAGCCAAAGTTATGTTTTGTAAGACTTTTGTATATTTAGATCACTGATCATTGTTGATTATTTTAATTATTTATTGTTCTATCAGAGATTATAGTTAACTTATGTTAGTAATTAGCAGAACCTGAGAGTTGATACATAAATATATGAAAAATGGTTCAAAATATATATATTGTAAGCATCAACTTCAGAAGCTTGGTATTGAGGAATGAAGATTAACAAAAAAGTAACTGGTTATCTAGAAAAGTTTATTTATTACTTAAATGATGATTATTGAGTGTCATAATTTGTTGGTGTTTACACCGCGTTCGATAAAAATTATTAATTATATAAATCAATAATCATTCAATCAATCATTAATCACATTTTTTCATTTACACTTTTTCAATCACTCTTCCAGAATTATAAAAGGATTTAATTAGCGGATCGTAAATAATAAATTGTACGGAGAATGACGACCTACATACTTACATATATAATATTTATATAATAATATATTTATATAGCGATATTAAATTAATTAATATTTTTTTTTATTTAATTATTATTTCAAATTATTTATCTTTTTAATATAAAAACACTTGAAAAACAAAAACGGAACAAATTATAGTCTTTTGGAGCTGTGGCAGGTGGGAAGGACACCAAAAAAAATTCGATTTTGTTTTAAAATGCCGCGATAGATTAAGTAACGGCTTGATTTTTAAAAATAATTAAGGAATCAAAATTATAAAAACCGACACGATTACACGGAACTAAAGTACCACTTAAAATTTATTCAGAGCAAGATAATACGCTGACTAGGTTTTATTTTTCACTCTTATCTCACTTTTACTCTTATCCTCCGAGATTCTTCATTGCACGTCAATATAAAATATTTTCTTGGCATTGATTCTCAATTTATATATTAATTTTTTTATTTTTCTTTAAATTTTATTGGCAACTTTACGGTTAAGCGAAGACTATACTGAAGAAAATCGGAGGAGAAAATATTTATTTATTAATTAGTTTTTTATTGTTTGAATTTTTTCAATTAATTGTGTAATGTTGTAATCTGCTGGTGTGTCTTTTTCTTGCCCAACAGCTCCTGGAATACAGTCTGCTTCTCATGCCACGCGTGACATTTTTTTTATTTACAATTCGTCGTGCTCCTGAAAAAAAAAACATCAAAAATATTTATAAATATTTTAAAATATCAACAAAAAAATTTTATTTTACAGCAAAAAAATGTCAGTAACGAGGAATTCCACTAAATATTTCGCTCATGCGTTTCAGAAGTGGCATATCATCATGAAAATAAATTTTAAATGATGACAAATAAATTAATCAACTGATTATTTAAATATAATAATTACCTCAACTTCTGGTACGGTGTTGTCTTCTTCTTCCGCGTCATCATCATCCTCATCATCATCTTCTTCTGGAGCCTCGGGTTTTTCAGCCTCCATTGATTTTCTCTCAGCCTCATCTTGAGCCTCCTTCATTTTCTTTTCACCCTCCTGAAAAAATAGTAAATTTCAATCAATAAGACGCTCATATTTTTCATATATACAAATTTATTATCATTATTTAATATTTTAAATCAGCAACGAGGAATTCCAGCTTTTCTATCGCTCATTAGAAATCGGATATCGCTTTTATCATCATTTAAAATAAATAAATAAATTAAGCAGTAAATAAATAATTAAAATACTTACGAAGTTGGGTTTCCAAACATCTTCAGCAAATTTGCTGGCAGCCTCCGGGTCATCAGTAATAAGTACATTGTCGAAGATAGTTCCGGACTTGACTTGCCAGAGATCGAAACCAATAGCGCAGACTTCATCGCGTTTGTAGAGTTCATCGTCCTTGACGTACTCTGGGTTGTCAATTTCAGGATGGATCCATGGTCCTTTGTAGGCTGGGTTGTCGATTTGTTTTGGTTTCCATTCACCTTTGAAGTCTGGGTTATCAATCATTGGTGGTTCCCATTCTCCATCCATTTCATCGTCCCAATCTTCTGGTTTAGTGGCCTCTGGGTCAGGAATAGTCTCTGGCTTGTCCCAGTCTTCGGGTTTGCTGTCTTCTGGGTCGGGAATGGTTGCGCGGTCGTCCCAGTCTTCGGGTTTGCTTTCTGATGGGTCCTTTATTTTCTTTGGTGGCAAAAAGTCCCAATCGGCTTCAAGTTCTCCAGACTCAACTTTCTCATTGTCGATCAGAACCTGCATTAAATTCATTAAAATTATTATCATGATACCATTTAATTAATAAAACTAAAGTTAACCGACGTCTAATAATTTTTGAATTTTTTTCAAAATGGTAATCTATAAAAAAAAAAAAATATTTTTAAAAATTGCACCTATAGTTTTAATTTTCTACATGTGCATTTTTTTTTTTAAATAAATTTGTTGAAAAAAAAAAAATCCAAAAATTATCAATTGTCTGTTAGTTTTAAAATCATATTAATTATTCATATTTTTAATTTCTTATCGGCAAAAATAAATTTGAAATCCGTTAAAAATTAATTATGTTAATATTGGCCTTCGCGTTAAGCGTGTGATTAACGATATAATTTCACAATAGATAATTTAAGCGAGACAATCTTTTCTTTTCGAGTACCTACAGCACCTGTCCTTCATCAAATCAAAAGAACATGAGACTCTGGACTCGGCTTTATCACCAACCATTAAATTAAATTATTCATCAAAAATAATTTACCTCGTAGGTGTTGTCTGGTTTCACAACCAAAGTGTACAAGTGAGTGTATACGTCATCCTTGCAACGAATGTCCTTCTTGATCAACAGATTCTTGCCTTTGTAGTTGAAGATAACATGAACTTTCTTGGTACCAGGTCCACAAATGTCAGGTCCTAAACAAATAAATGATAATAGCAATCATTACTTTCTCTTTTCTTTTATTGTTTTTTATCTAAGTCATTGAACTGGATTAAAATTTCAAATTTCTTACCGAACATAAGAAGGTACGGAGTTTCACCGTGCATGTCCTTTTGGTCCAATGAACAGTCAAATACTTTTACGTAACCACCACCGCAGTCAATGTTCTGTTCATGCTTGACGGTGAATTGGACAACCAATGGCTTGTCTTTATTCGTGAAAGGCTTGAATTTTCTACTGAGTGCATAGAATCTGGCATCTTCAGATGTCTGGATACCTATCAAATAATTTCAAAATTAATAATCATTTATTTTTTTATTTACAAAGGTGATTTTGAAAATTTTATGTTTAAATTTAAAATAAGTGTGCCTGCACAAGGTACCTGAGGAATGTATAATTACAAACTCAGGGCATAAGCCAGACCTATTATGATCTCCGAGTTCCTGTAGCACCTACCATCCATTTTGAATGACATGTGACTCTAGGCTCGGGTTTTTTAAATTTATTTTCTCTTTTTTTTCTTGTTTGAAATTTATTAGCTATAAGTTTACAGACTTAGAACTTGATCAGGAAACTGGTACACGGTCACTTCGTGTACTGTATATCTATATTTAGTCAAAATTTAGTAAATATCAAATTAGAACTCTTAATATCAACATTTACTTCCTGATTGCAATTTTTCATTTAAATAACATTTAAAATAAAAAAAAAATAAAAAATAGTCTTTTTTTTTTAACTCAGTTTAATAGATATACAAATACATGAGTAATCGGGCACGTTATCCCGTACCTCAAATATAAATTTATAAAAATATTAAGTAAATAAAAAATTACCTGTATCCTTTAATTCCTCGTGGTAGAATTTTCCGGCAGTTCGTTTGAACTTTCCAAACTCCTTGCCAGGATGCTCTGAGTATACCCAGTTCTTTTCCCATGAATCTATTTATGCAAATAACAAAATACTCCATAATTAAAATACTTCAAGCCTTGATAATTAATTATTTACAATTCAAATAATTAAATATTAAAGGATTGCGAAACGCGGTTTCGCCGCGTGGTCAATGGAGTCTCTTTACGCGAACGACGCGGAGTGGAGTTCCAATAGAAAAAGAAATTGTTCAAGAGCAAGCAGAGGGTTTAGACATCCGGTTTTAAAAAGTGATCAGAGATCAAGATCTGAGTGGGGGGTTCCTGACACTTTGGAAGGGATACTGTCGTGGCAAAATTTTTATGTAAACAGCCCTTAGGTTCGTGTCATTGGAAACAGATTTAAAACCCGGTTTATACTTTCTCAAGTAATAAAAAAAAAAATTTCGTTACCATGTACGTCAATTTTACATTTTATCAAATTATAAATAAAAAAAAGTAGTAAAAATATTCCTACTAACATAAGTTATTGATAAATAATTAAACTATTTCATGTAATCAGTAAAAAAAAATGAATAACAATATCGCCGGTTACTAGGGTCTATCTCCGGTAATTTTTTTTCAGCAAAAAAACGTCTGCGATAAGAGTAACAGTAAAATAATTACAATTACTCGTACTGAAAATATAATAATATTAATTAGAAATTAAAATGACATGATAAAATTATTTAAGGGTGTGGTTGAATATGAAGACAAGTGTCGGAACTTGACAAGTTTACTTGACAAAAAATATGATAATAAATATGAGTAAATAAATATAAAAAAAAAATTAACCGGGTTGGTTGTAAATAATAAAAAAAACTCACCATCAGAAAATCTTTCTTCGAAGAAAACTTCAGCAGACACGGTGGCAATTGCGGCAATTGCCAGTACAGCAACGAGAGCTCGCATTGTAATTTTATTTATAATTAAACGTCTTATGAGGTACAAGAACGAGTGACGACTGAATAGTGTTTTTATATATTCACCTCAATAGTATATAACGAATACGAATATTTAATATACAACGTTGAGACGTGTTACTGGATAATGCCAGGAGGCGAATTTTGGTTGGTAAAGTACTGACTGACGGGGTAGACAGATGGAAAATCCTTATTGGTTGATCTCCGTCAGCCAATCCGAACTAACCACGCTCAAAATGATGACTCGCGGGTCGCGACAATCTTCTGATTACGGGCAAGTTAATAACAAAAATAAAATACTTGTTCTTGTTAAAATTCTATTTTATCGTACGCTGACATTACAGCTTGCAAGATGATTGGTAAATGGTGATTAATGATGTGATTTTTAATTTGAATAAATGATGATACAGTTGGCCCTCATATCACTGGTAAATTTTTATGATCCTGAAGCTCCTGAAGTATGAGAGTGAATCTAACGGAGAACTAAACATTTTATAAATTTTAAATAAATGATGATCATGAAGTTAACCGACAATTGAAAATTTCCGTATTTTTTTTTATCAATTCAATTACAGAAAAAAATGAAACTAAAAAATGCACGCATAGAAAGACTAAAAAACTATAGGTGTAATTTTTTAAAACATTTTTTTTTATAATTTACTGTCGAAAAAATCCAAAACTTTATAAACCTCGGCTAACTTCAGAATTATAATAAAGTTAACAGACATTTAGCAATATTTTGATTTTTTTAGACAAACAAATAAATATTTGAAAAAATATTTTGAAAAATTGCACTTATAATTTATCAAATTAATTTTTTTAGAAATATTTTTTTTTTATTATTATCTCTGTTAAAAAAATTTATTTAAATTTCAAAAGTCAGCTAACTTTACTGTTATTAAATAAATGAATTAAAAAAGTGCGCGTACTGACTTTTTATTAATCTAAACATGCACTTTTTGGTTTATTTATTTATTTATTTGTTTTATTTCTATTGGTGTGTTCGGACCCACAACCCAGGGTACTTTGACGCTTTTTTCGCACACGAAATTAACATTAATTTCTATTAATTGATGATTGATTTGTAATACTAAGATTTGTTTTACTCAAATTTCACTTCAATCAATACGCTGATAATTAATACATTTTTTTTTAATTGGTGATTCACTTTTTTTTTACTAATTAAATTTGATTATGAATTTAAATTTCCCCGGGTATATTGCAAGCACCCCCGTGCGCCGAGCGGAGAATCCGAACAGACAATTTGTATCATATTTCTAATGTTATTTTCCGATTTTCTAAATTTACCGCACAAGTAATAAGAATAATTAATAAATTATCGATGAAAATCAAAATGTCTAGTATACTTTTTAGTCTAATTAATATAATAATTGACATCAATGAGTTTCAATAAAATTATTAAATTTAAATTTTTTAATTTCGCGCCAAGATGGCGCTGCTGCCCGTCGTTGCATTGAACGTTCAAATTTCTGCTAGAGTGGGGGTGGTCGATGAATCGCAAAATCGATTGCCTTGTATCAACTGACGGTTCGATAGCGGCAGTCAATATCATTGACAATCGCAGTAGCAAGTAGTAGTTCAGATCCTTCTTTTCGTTTAAATTGAAACACAGTATTGCCATTAATTCGCAGAATTATCCATAAAATTTATTGCTTATAGTCATTGTTTAATTAAAATGTCCAGTGTTTGTAAAATTTAAATTGTGCAAAGTGTCTGTGGTGTAATTAAGTCTTGAGTGTTTAGTGTTTAGTGTAAAGTGTTGCTGATGGCTGATGTTGATATGTTCCTAGTTCCTGAGCAAACTCATCTGGCATCGTCTGGTGGGAAATAGCAGTTAAGTGACGTTTTTTTAGCTGCAATACACTTGGAGCAATTTAAATTAAATCTCCAAGTGTATTAGGACATCCTTCTGCACATTATTTCCCCACCAAGGTTTGTTCAAACACTCAAGTGTTTTTTTTTTATTTTTTAAATATTTTTCTATCATATTCTAGCGCCATTTTATTTTGACGTACGATTTTTAGTTTTCTCCAATTTCTAATAATTTATTTTTCAAATATTTAAATTTACTGCGCAAGTAATACGGATAAAAGTTTTCAGATTTTTTTTTAACACTTCGATTAGAAAAAAATCAAAAATATCCACATGTAGGAAATTAAAAAAAATATAGGTGCAATTTACCAAAATTTTTTATTTTTTTATAAATTAACGGTTTGAAAAAATTCAAAAAATTACAAGACCTTGGCCAACTTTAATATCATAAATTTTTCAATGAATGTGAATGTTATTGACAAGTGGAAATTTTTAAAATTTTGGAATGAATAAATAAAATGTAAGTGCAATAAAAATTAAAAAATTATAGTTGCGCCATTACTGGGTAAGTACATAATATGATTTTTCTATTTAGGGTCAGTTTTTCAAATCGGGTTTAAATTATTTTTGCTGGTACATCTATACTAGCAATATTAATTTAAACCCGGAAAAAATAAACCCGGTTTGAAAAACTAGCCTTTAATGTTTTCTATTACGTTTTAAATTTTCCCGCGAGTGCGCATGCGCTAAGCCCGAGACTTCCTTATCACGCGGGTATTATTTTAGAATATTCCAACTCCAGTGCTGAAGGGTAAAATTGTTTTTATTATTTTATTTTATTTATTTACTTATATCATTTATTCATTTTTTTTATGCATGATAAATTTATGTACTGACTTTTCATCGCATGAATAATTAAATTGATTGTAAAATTCATAAAGCCGATTTTATTGATGATAAAAAACGGTTGCTATGGATACAAAAATTATACAGAGTATTATTTATTTTTTTCAGTCAGTATATAGATAAGAAACGGAAAAAATGATGGGATCTAAAGCAAAAGCTGCTTTGAATCGTCTAAAGCAAATTGATGAAAAGTATAAATATAATAAACAAGATAAATTATTTATTTCAAGTGATAGTTCGAGGAGTAGTAATGAAGATAAAGGATTACGGCCGATATTAAATATTAAATTACCGGATCCTTATGAGGAATATGCTGACTCTAATACGGATGAGAGTGAACGGGTTGTTGTTAAAGTTGTTGATGATACACCGAGATCTAGACAGTCTAGTCATCAGAGTTCCAAGAGTTCTGTCAAGTCAAGGACAGAAGTTGTGGAGATGAAGACTGGTGGAGATGGTGTTGAATTATCAGGCGGAACTGATGAAATAAGCGAAATTATTGAAGATGTCAGTGAAACGGTTCAGGAAGTTACTGATAAATCTCTTTATAGTAGTTCAAATTTGGATAATGGTGAAGAAAGTGCTGAAGAAGAAGATGGTGGCGGTAAAAGAATTTCTGATGAGATTTTGACTGACAAATATTCGGATTCCTTTGAAAGTTCTGGGACAGATGAATCTGAATCGGAATCAAAGTCATCGATTATTTTAAAACCCGCAACTGATAATTTTGATAAAAATTTTAATAAAAGTAAAAGTAGTTCTGATGATAACAAATCTGTAGAAAAATCCAATAGTTCAACTGATAATTTAACTGATAACTATACAAGTGATAAAAATTTAATGAGTATTTTATCGTCAGAAGAAAAAATTTATAGTCTAGAAGAGATAAGTGATAAAGAAAATAAAAATATACGAAATGAGGTTGAAAAAAATGACATTGAAAAAAAATTATCAATTGAAAGTATTAAATTATCTGATATAATTGAAGACACTGACGAAAATAAAAAATTATCTAGTTCAGAAGTAGTCGAAAGTAATATCCAAAGTTGTGATTCTTTTAACGTTGAGAGTAAAAAGACTGAAAAAAAATCCAGTAGATCAAAGTCTGAAAAAAGTTATTCCAGTTCTGAGTCTGCTAAAAGTTCTAGTCGTGAATCTAGTGTTAAGTTTAAAAAAAAAGCTGATACCCGACAAACTGTTAGTGATCATGAGTTAAATTTATCTTCAAAGAAAAAATGTTCAAGGTCCAGTAGTAATAAAAGCTTAGAAGAAAAGATGAAGCGAAGTCATCTTCATTTTAAACAAGAACAGCATCGTTTAAATTCGGCTATGATTAATTACATACAGAAGATGGAAGAAGAGCATCAAAGACTTGTTATGTGGCCTAAAAATTTCATTTGCCCATCGAGGGTTAATCTCAAGACCATAAAACCACTAGAATTGCCAAATATATCTGGATTTACTAGACCTGGTATGTGGAAATAATTGATTAATATTAATTACAAATTCTTTTAGTATATAATACATTGTATTTTTTTTCAGACCCAGAAGTTAATAAAAATGAAGATATCAATATGGAAATACTGCGAAATCGATTACTTGACATACGCCAGTGGTTAAAAGACCAATATTTAGTATACAGAGAGCACTGTGATTTAGCAGCCTCTGTAAACAAAACTTATAATTTAGTTACTGAAGAACAATAAAATTATGATATGAAAATTAACTGACGTCAATACTTTTGAATTTTTTTATAAACGATAAATTAAAAAAAAAATTACACCTATTATTATTTAAATTTTCTACATGTGCATATTTTTTATTTTTTTTTAATTAAATTGTTGAAAAAATGATTTGAAAATTGTTGCTAATTAACAAATTGACTGCTAACTTCAAGATCATATAAAATTACTCTTAGTTTTGTATACACCGAAAAAAAAGATTTCTTGGCGCGAAAAATTTTTAGTCGTTCCAAGAAAATTTTTTTTTGCTCTGAGAAATTTTTTGCATTATAAATTGAAAACGAAAATTTTTTTGGGGCGAGAAATAATTTTTTTAAGCGTGAAAAATTTTCTTGTGCCTAAAAATTCTGTTTTTTGTGTAGAATTCTTAACAATACTGAGAAAAAAAAATATTTTTGAATCGTATATTTTTACCACAAAAAATTATGCTATTAAAAATTTTCAATCTAATACACTTTTGGTGCAAAAATTTGAAAATTTAATTCAAAATAATTCTCTTCATCCAAGAAACCCAAGTTTATTTCAATCTTTTTTTTTGCACTGGTGTAAATAAATTTTGATTTTCTTCTTAAAAAAAAATGAATCTCCGCGTTAGATATCAAATTAACAATACAATAATTTATATCGATTTATTACACGAAAAAAAATTATTTAAAAATTTATCTTCTCGATCAATTTATGGAACTATAAAAATTTATTGAAATCGTTGACTTAAATTTCTAACAATGATTATTTAATATTCATGCCGGACACGTGTCATGTAATAGCTATAAATATTACTTTGGTGAGCATTAAATATGTAATAACTAATAACTTACGACTATTGGTGACTTTAGAAATGCATAAAAATTTATTGATACGAATATTTATAAAAAATATTACAAATTGAATTCTTAAGTTTTCATTTTTTTTTACAATTCGCATTACGATATTATTTTTAAAAAATCAAATAACGAAAAATGCATTTTTTATAATGCAGAAAGATCTCGATCTCTTACTAATATTCTTCTTACCAATATATTGTTGATATACTCATCAACTCGAAAACTTGGATCGAGGGTATATATATATTCTGAAATAAAAATTAAAAATATATATATATATAGGGTGAAGATTAAAAATTTTTTGATACAGATATCATACAGAAAAGTAGTGCAAATATACTTACGCTTAATCTTCTTGAATAACTTTGATCGGGGAAATTTTTCTCTAAATTTTTCCTTGTTATCATAGTCTACATTGTGTGAAAAGACAGCGAATAGTATTTTGATAATACTTTCCTCTATATGGTATTTGTCAACTGTCAATATTTTCATTAGATTATCCTACGGAATTAATAGATTAGTATATTAGACATCGAAGGAGAAGGATAAGACATTTCAACCCACGTGTGTAATTGCCTACCGAGCCAATTAGAACGTCCTACCTTCCTCTGTAGTGTGTAGATCGCGTTACTAATTTTCCAAAAAAACTTATATCTTTTTGACTAGAGCTATATCCAAAAATTCTCCTAGAATCTACTCAAATAGCTCTATTAAAAAACCTCATAGAAACCAAAAGACATATTGGTTTCTATAGGGTTCTTTACCCATTTGAGTGGATTCTATAGGAACTTTCGGATTGGGAAGGATTTTAAAACTTCCAAAAGGATACATGATTTTTTATTCATTGCTCATCGTTTGTAGACTTATTTTAAAGTTAAAAATTAAAAGAAAAGTTTTAAAATCACTGACAGTGTAGGGAAATATTATAAGAATTCTTATACCCTCACTTCTACTCAGCAGTCCACCACCATAACTTCCACTTTCCTTATTTTACAAGCTTCTGAGAGTGTACATAATTATTTTCATAATCATAGAGGGGAAATATCTTCAATAGAAATATAAGTCGACGGACTCATAACGCGACTTAGCTTTATATTCTCTTTTAGCTTTCAAAAAGCTAAAAGAGAATATAATTTTTTAAAATCTTTTTTTTTAATTTTGAGCTTTAAAATAAATCTTCAAAACGATTTGTAATGAAAAAAAAAGTTATACGCCCTTTTGGCTGGAGATAGCTTGCTAAAGTCAAGTGGGCGCATGAAAATCTGTCCTTTTGGAATTAAGGTGAAAGACCTCGTACCCAATCAGAGAACTAGTACCCGATTACTTCATGTATTTGTATATCTATATTTAGTAAAATTTATATATTATAGATATACAAATACATGAGTGATCGGGTACTAGTCCCTTGATCGGGTATTGGGTGTCTTACTATAGTAACGCGATATTATTTTTCACCAGATCTGCAGCTGAAAATTTAAATTTTTGCCTACTGGGAAGAACAGCGTATATGCTGCTTTTATAATTAGTTTTCTTATAATTTATGCGACACAAAAAAAATTGTTGAATTTACTTTAACAATTGGTTACATGATAACAAATTGTTCCTTCAAATTTATCAAAAAGTTTACAATTTTTTTTATACTGCTTGAGAAAAGAAAATAACGACTTTCTTCCCTCTAAACAAGGCAGGAATTTAAACTTACGGTGCAGGTATGATGACAAAATAATAAATATGCTAACAGTAATAAAATAATTCTTTTGAATAAACTGTTTATTACTTACGAATGCTAAATTGGCCCAATAAGTATTTTTCAATTTATCATCAAGGTTTGCTAAGCCTCTCAAAGTCTTGATTGGTATCATATTTCTTAGTCTTGGACGCTTGACTGTTTTACACCACTGTAGTTCGTCTATCATTGACTGGTTTTCTTCTTTTAGTTGTTGAATCATTAATTTATACCTTCGTAACTCGAGAGTTACGTCATGTTTTCCTATAACGATAATTTAATTAAGTATTAACTCATGCAATTTATAAATTTATAATGGTGCTGAAAGTAGCGGACATTTGACAATTCTAGCGTTTTCATTAACGAATCATCAGAATAATTTTCAGAATTTAAAAAAAAATTTATAAGAATTATTCAGATGCACCTTTAATATTTTTTGACTCTATTTAATTTTTTCATTTATAAAAAAAAAAAATTTAATGTCCACTACCTCAGTATCGCAACCGATATTTTTATAGAATATAAATAATTATTTATTACCTACTACAGTAGACATTCTGTTTAATATATCTTTCATTTCATCTGGTTTATCAGCTAATCCTAAGAAACGAAAACAAAATTAATTAAATTAATATTCGCTTATGATAGAAAACTTAAAAATAGAATATGTAAGAATTCTAGACTGACAATTAAAATTTCTTTTAAACATTTAGAAAATTTTAAAATTTCGACAACGTTTAATTTTAACTTCACATGCTCACATTTTAAAAATTAAAAAATAAAAATTTTTGGAAACTTCGATTCATTATAAAAATAAATTCAAAACTAATTTTTTGATTACTTTGGAAACAGCTCTCCATAAAATAAAGATTACTTTAAAAGTTACAAATAATTCAAAAGTTTTCGGGTGATTATAAAATTTACGAATAATTTGAACAGATTCGAATTATTGAAAAAGTTTCGAGTTATTTGCTTCGAACCCGATTCGCACTTTCTAGTAAAAATATAATTAATTACACTCGTGTCTGCTCACGTTAATAAGTGATCACGCGGTAAATGAAGAAATAAATGATAATTTTTTTATACCAAAACAGCGTCCAGAATGTTCTTCAATTTCATAAAAAAGCCAATGATAAGTATGAGTAGCAGGAATGTTTTCTACCTCTTGCCTTAGATGCAACTCAACATCTCCACATTCAGGCCAACGAAATTCATTATCATTCAAATTAGCCCATAATTCAGGAACTGCTTCCCACTTATGTTCGCCGTTCAAAATAAATTTTACTAGCACAAATCTATCCATTATTTTATAAAAAAAGTTAATAGAAATGCTGATCAATTCGAATTTATATTTTACGGAGATACTTTTATTCTACAACCGCTCACTTGGAAGACTCACAGTTGAATAATTTTCATACTCGACAAATAATCAAAAGAATTCAGCTTAATCCCCAATTCTTAATCTCTAAATGTAAATAAAGTATTTACCGGAAACTAGGACTAGCAATATTAGACAGAAATTATTATTCATTAGTTTGATATTTTAATTATATTGAAATTTTATTATTTATATTTTTTCTTAACTTCCCGCTCTAAAAATTTAAAATTTAAAAAAAAATATGAAGTTAGCGGTTTCGGTCCGATTTTTAAAATTTAAATTTTCATTAGATCTCGAGGTTTCGAGGTCCTAGGAAATTATTTTGACTACTTTTAGATGGGTGTCCATCTGTCCGCGTGTATGTGTGTGTGTATATATGTACGGGTGAATGTGTACAAATTTTTTTTGTCCGGCGATATCTTTAAAAAGAATTGACCGATTTGAATCTATATGGCGGCAACCGAAAGGATTTACGAAGACTTAAAACTGAATAGATTTTAAAGTCGGTCGGTCGTGTAGTTTACGAGTAATAAAAAAAAAAAAAAAAAAATTTTGAAGTTTTTGTTGTATAACTCATAAATCGCTCGACCAAATAATTTTGAAGTTTTTATTAAATCTATAAGTCTCAACAAGTTCTTTCGATTGCCGCGAAACAGGTACAAATCAGTCGATTTCTCCCGATATCGTCGGACAAAAATTACTTTCTTTTTTTTAAAAATATATATTTTGTCGGTCCAAGTGTTTTTTAAGCTCAAAAGGCTCAAAAGTTTGTCACCAGTAACGTTTTCGAGTTCTTTTAACAGCATAAAATTTCAGGGTTGGCCCATAGGGTCGACAGTTTTTCATATTTTTTTTTTTTTTGTGATAAATATTTAGTTCGATAAATTTAAAAAATTATTACAAGAAAATTTTTTTTAAAATTATTGTCTTTTTATTTTATTAATTAATAAATTAGTCTTGTGTGATGAATAACAATAAATTTGATTTTTATGTCATTAAACAGATTCAATAAAATAATCATGAATACTATTTTAGTTAATAAATATATAAATAAAAATTGAATTTTGATTTTCGATTAAAACAAAAATATTAAATTCGTTGCAGTTACAAAAGTTGAACAAAGTGAAAATAATAATAAAATATATAGTTTACGATGAGTGTACAATTATGAGAGATATGAATTCGAATTCTTGTTATTTTTTCAAAAACCAGTCCTTCATTAAATCATCAGTCACTACTTGTCTTCTGCCAAAATTCAAGTAAGCTAGAACAGTAAAAAAAAAATTAATAAATTTATGATAAAGTAATACTCAATTTTAATGCAATAAATTAATATAATTACTATTAATTTTCTCAAGTATTCTTGAGTTTTGGAGTTTGCTATTTCCGCTATCATCAACCTCTATACAAAGAAATCTACTGTCGGCGGTGAAAAATGCGTTTAATATTTTATATAAAGTTTCCACTGAACTTCGTTTATCGATTAATGTGTCGAATAAAAGTTTCTGTCGAATTAAAGTAAATATTAAATAATTATAAACAGTGACGGTAATAAATAAAATATACTCTACTCTAAAGTGTATTACTCACGCAGGCCAGACTCATCGGCGAATATTTTGCTATCAATTCCATTTCCAAACTTCTAAGAACTGTAGATGTTTTAATCGGTAACATATTTTCAAGAACTTCTATTTTGTAGGAAATTTGGTATTCTATTTTTCTTTTGTAATATTCCAGTTGAAGTTTCGCTATACGTAGTTCCTCCAGCGTTTTCAAATATTCAATACTTTTATTTATTTGACCTGAAAAAAAAAAAAAAAATATATATTTATATTTATGAGCATTGAAATATCAATATATATGTACATATATCGCGTCACTAATTCTAAAAGGACTTATATTTTTATATGCCCTTTTGGCTTTAGTCACTAACTTTAAAAGCAAAAGGGCGTATAATTTTTTTTAAATTCCTAATCATGTTGTAGACTTGTTCTAAAGCTGAAATTTTTTTTTCAATTTTTAACTATATAATGATTGGCATTAAAAAAAAATTTATGCTCTTTGGGTTTAAAGTTTACTAGAGTTAAAAAGGCGTATAAAAATTTGATCTTTTGGAATTAGTGATGTGATAAATTTTTGATTAGTGATAATTTTTAGTGATAAAAAAAAATAACAGGGACATTCGATCCCTTTCAATTTTATTTACTTGTAATATTTCACAAGCCCCTTGCTTTGTATCTGCAGAGCTTAATACTATAAAATTAAATTAATAAAAGCTATTAAAAATGAAAAGATCACAAGCAAAAAATATTTACTCGCCCTAAGAAAAATTTTATGTCCTAATAAATTTTTTGCATCATAAATTGAAAACATAAATTTTCTTGAGAGTAAAAATTTTATTGAGCCACGAAAAAATTATTTGAGGCAAGAAATAATTTGTTGGCACAAGAAATATTTTGTATTACGAATTGAAGAGAAAAATTTTTCTAAACAGACAAAATTTCTTGATGCAGGAATTTGTTTGTCGCCTTTAAAAAATTCTTGTCATCAATTTATAATTCAAAAAATTTCTTGGGGTAAGAAATTCTTTTTTTTGTATACTTACAATTTGAACGAGAGAAAATTTTTTTTTTTATTTAGAATCTTTTAGAAATTTTGATTATAATTACCGTGTATTGATAGAAAAAATGTTTCTCATTAATCGTATTAAATAAACTTTATAATTAATTTTATAAAATTTAGCTCTATAGTATCAAGACCAGGAAGTCATGAAGATGCAAGCAAAGAGCTTGTAATCTATTACCAATGAATAAAATTGAGGGAGTGGATATGTTATTTTTTTACCATTAAAAAATATTGATATTTAAATTATAAATTACTTTCAGTAGTTCTCAAGCGATTACGATCCTGTGCTGCTTGCCGAGCTTCTTCAAATGTATCTAAAAATAAAAGTTAAATTCGAAAATAAATTATAAATAACAGCATCCACTGTAAAATAATAAATTTAAAAGTGTCCATACCAAAAACCGTATATTGTCGTGGTATCTCCATAAAATTACTTACAATACGACGTTCACGCCAATTAGCGTCTGTATTAATAATCAAATTCAAATCGGTGAAATGACTAAAAGTATCAGGACATTTACAATAACCAGTGAAACTACCGTCTTCTTTAAGCATCCAATTTTCCAAAATCACCACCCAAAAATTAGAAAACTCCATCTCTACTTCCACTACAAAAAAGCTACCATCACTTTCACTAGTATCCTGCATTTTTACAAACTAACGAGAAATGTCAAAAAATTCTTTTTATTTTTTATTTTACAATCACTTTATATTGTAAAATGTACTGGCAAATGTTTCCTTCATCAAGACCAAGAGTCGAATGAATCAAATTAAATTTGAAAATTTTCTATATCAAAATTTAAACAAAGTATTAGTCAGATACCTAAAGGTGTGTGCGCGTGTGTGTAAATATATTAAGCTGGCTTTTCTTTTACAAATTATAATCCTGCGGGAATTATTTGGTCTATAATAACATTAAATATAACAATGAATTTATAAATATAAATAGAATATGTTTATTGGTTTATTATATTTAGTTTAACTTATAAAGATACAAAAATAGTTAATTAGTGTTTGTGACTAAACAAATAATTTATTTTAATTATTTACCAACAAATATTGACGACAGACTACATAAATTGTAAATGTATTGCATACTTTGGTAATGATTGCAATTCAACGATTATAATTTTTAATGTGACTGATATTTATTTTACAATGATTAATATGTACAGTTAGCAGTTAAATATAATTATTTTCAATTTAAAATAGAGTCTTAAATTAGATTTAATTAACGAACTGTTGAATCGCATATTGAAATTTTTTTAGAAAGGCTTTTATATACAATGTTAAATATATGTTAGTACATAAAGTTAACGAAGAAATCAAAATACTTAAAATATTTTAAAAAATAAGATCTTTGCTTTGTTACAACCTGAAACATGCTGACCATTCAGTGACACCTTGAGCGAGATCAAATTTTTGGAAGAAATTATTAAAATATTCTGAAAAAAAAAAAAAACAAATAAATAAATGAATTAAATATTCTAAAAATTGGCGCGTAATTTAAATCAATTTTTGGAAGGAAGAGAAACAATTCTAATTACCATTAATCAATTTAATTGTGTATGAATCTCTAAGTGCTAATGTAGCATTACTTCCATCCCATGAACAATTTTTTACGACATTGCGTTCAAAGATTGCATTTAAAATCTTCCAATTACTGTCACGTAGATTTTTATCATTAGTTAAAAATTTAAATACATTTACCTGTTGAATGAAAAATTATAAATAAATTTTAAAAATAATAAATAAAATTGTGCTAAACAGTATATTGTGTGACAAGGGATTAAACAAAATGACTTCAGACCAGGGTAAAGTTGGCTGACATCACCCACAGTCTGAAATCGTGTTTCATCCTGAGTTACACACTAAATTTTTCATGATTACTTGCATTGGAACTTAAAGTTTCAGTGTCAACAGCCAATCAGAAGTTAATTTAATATCAGCTATTAGCGTAAGCGTAAATTGTCATTTGCAATTTATAATTAAATAGAAACTATAAATACTATTTATTAATCACACTAATTTTTATAAAACTTAATCAGAGTCAGAACTATTATTAATATATCAGAGATTAAATTGCGAAAGCTTTCAGTCAGCGGGTAGAAATTTTATTTGTTTCTTCCCCAGAGACAAAACAAGTTTGTATTTGCCCACTGACGGAAGGCATTTGAAATTAGACTGAAATCCGCTTCTTTTCACAGGCTGTAGAGACACTGAATCTTGAAGTTCCGATGCTGGTATCATGAAAAACTTATCACTTACCAATTCAGCAGACAGCTTTGGTTCTTTAACCAATCGTTCCTCAAACTTTTTAAATTCCTCAATAGTCTGAATCGGCAAAAGATACTGAAGTTCTGTTCTGTATTTCTCTTCTACTTTTTTTTGATGAAGTTTTATTTTTGCACTGCAAAGAGCATGACTGACTTCAATTTGGCCTGCAATAAATTTTTGAAAATTACAATAATTACGTCAACTAATATACAATTTAAATAATGTATGTGATAATAAATATCAATTATTATTACCATTAATATTTCTCATAAGGTTGAGGTGATAAACATTTTCCCGCGCTTCTACCTCTGATTCTAAAAAAAAAACCATAATTGAAAATAAAGAAAATATAAGTAATTAGATACTACAGAAAAATAAATATAAAATTTTATTTACTGAATCCAAACATATCTTGACTTATAATAGCGACTTCTTGCCATAATTTATCAGGTGTCATCGGCAATGGTTGATGATAAGGATAAACGCCTTCTGTCCACCAACAAAAACCAGTAAGTTGTCCATTTTTTCTTATTATCCACGAATCAGGAATTGCTTCCCATCGTAAATCATCGCCGAATTTTAATTTTACCACAATCCACTCTCCCATTATTTTATAAAACAAATTTCCAAAAACAAAAAGCTTTTTTTATATTTTACTGCGACGCCACTCACGAGCTGTACGATACACTGAATAAATATATTTTAGAAAAACGAAATAAGGAAACCCAACGTAAGTACAGTAGCTTCCTTACGAAGTATTTCAAAATACCCTGAGACTGAACAGTGAACGACTCGATGGTCATCACGTTCTCAGTTATCACGATGAATATAATGAGCAATAGTTAGTGTCCATATTTTAAACTTTAGCAGACTCTCGAAGTAAATTACTCAAGTCATTAAAGCATGGACAGATATTGGCATTATAATAATAATAATAAAAAATGAGTTTGAGAAATGTCTTAAGTTTTAAGATTGTAATTGTAATCAATAGGGAAATGTAATTGTGTTTTAATGACTTGTGTATATAATGGAGTAAAAATAATAATAGTGGCGCCTAGATAATAATAGATATTTTTCGTCGAATTATTTCCCAGGTAGCACAGAGACAACTTTAAGATGTCATAAAGATGTATTTTGAAAGGACAAGACAGATGTTTTTTTTGTCTCAAGTTTTTTTTTGTATAAATAAGACATACAGATGTTTGCCCTAGGAGTTATAGAAAGTTTGTGTTCTTTTTTTCTGTCCTAAAAAAATCATTTCAATTAAAAAATAGTTTAGATGAATTATTTGACAATTATTTGTAATTTACTTTTTGTCGTCAAATCTTTGAAACAGATATTTTTTCGGTGATATAAATTTCTGATCGCTTTGTTAGCATGTTGATGCCTTATACAGAAAAAAAAAGTTGAGTTAAAAAAATATTTTGTAAGACAAACATTTTTAGGAACCAAGTCACAATTTTCTTAACCTGGGCCAAACAAATTTGTCTGGGTCAGAGGAGATTTCTACTTTATTCGAAAAAATTAAGGTTTTAAAAAGTTTAGGTCAAAAAAAACTTTCTTGAATCAAAAAAATTTACTTTCAGTTGAGTTTTTTCTTTTCTGTGTACTGACAAGTCAAAAAACAGCCTCAAAACTTCTATCTTATTATAGATATTAGAAAGCCGAGTATGCTACTTGGGTTAATTTTTCTCAATAAATAAAATGCTTTATTAGTACCCAAGTAACACAGAGACAGAGACTTTGAGATGTTATAAAGGACAATAAAAATTTTACAGCCGAAGTCCATTATCTCAGATCCCATTATCTCGGAACTTCTCCTCAATCTTGACCCCCCACTATAAGGTACGTTGTCTCCCACCCGATGCTATACATTTATATGTGTTGTGTATATTTATCTATGCATACTCGTGTAGATGTAAGAGCGCATGTGTGTAGTTTACTCTTTAAAAAAGAAGGGGAATTCGATAAGTCTGAATTTTCAAGAAATTTCCACTGCTTCATTGACTAGCTGTCAGACTTAATGGAATTCGGCTGTATTTTGTATCAAAATCAAGTTTTTTTATATAAATAAGAGGTACAGATGTTAGTCCTAGATGTCATAGAAAATTGGTTCTTTTTCCGTCTTAAAATAGTCATCTTAATTGACCTATTGGATAATTATTTGCAATTAACTTTTTGCCATCGTTTGTGTCGTCTTACAAGTTATTTTTTTGGATGATAAATTTTTGAGTGTTTTGTCAACATTTTGGCACAACAAATGATCGATGTCAAAAAACAGCTTCAAAACTTCTATCTTGTAGATGTCACAAAGCCAAGTTTGCTACTTGGGTAAATTTTGAAATTTGTTTTTCTATTTTTAACTTCTAAGAAGTTTCCTCATCTTTAAATTTTACTATATATCTTCCAAAAATATCACTATTATATTTTCCCGAGAATTTTCCCTTATTTTATCATGTAAAAATAATATTTCTCTGTACTAAAATAAAATTTTCAAAAATTTTAAACAAACAAACTCGGTTTGATTATTCACAACTTTTATTTTAATAAACCAAGAGTATTAATCAACACAAAAAATTCATGTTACTCTTATGACTACCATTACTTAAAGTAATAACTAACCATTGTAAAAAAATATTTCAGTAAAGATAAACTTTCAAGTATTTAATTATGTATCAAACTAATAACTAACTTTAAACTGAAGTTGACTCTCGACCAGTTTGAAACCAGGAAGTAACGATTTCTTCAAAGTTTTTTGAGTCTCCATAAATAGTTTGTAAAGTTACTAGAAATAACAATTATTTTTGACTTATTTATCATCAATCATCACTAAAATAAATTTAAAATTTACTAGTCATATATTATTTGCAATTACCTTTGAGTTTTTTAATTACTAATAAATCTGAAACTCTTATCAATCCATTATTTCCATCCCAAGAACACTGACCTGCCAGTGAACTTGCGAATACCGCTCCCAGGATCTTGGAAATACTTTCAATTAAATTTTCCTTATCAATTAAAATAGTAAACAATTTTTTCTACAAAAATAATAAATAAATTATAAATATTTACGGTAGTTATTACACTCATTACAATACTTACTAATGCTGGAGAGATCCACTCTTCGTTTATAAAACGTCTTTCAAATTCTACAAGACTTTCATTAGTTTTAAGAGGTAACACATCCTCTAACGTTTGTTTATTATCATCATTGTTATTATTATTGTTATCATAAATAGATTCATGTTTCATTGATTGGATTATCTCCGTTAATTGCTTAATGTCTTTTTTTATAAATTTTTGCTCACTAAGAATTTCAAAATAATTATTTGAAATTCCATTCTGAACATCACGAATGTTATTATTTATTTGATCAAGTTGCCCTGTTATAAATTAAATAAAATATAAATACATTTATCAATTGATATATTTTTAATAAAAAAAAAAATAATTATTATTACTTTTCATAAATTCTATGGAGTTAAGATGATTGGCTCGATCAATAGCATCGAATAATTCATCTGAAATTTCAAATTAAGTTAAATAGTTCATTCTGTGGTAAAAGAGGAAACAAAACGATTTCAGACAAGAGTGAAATTGACTGACTGCGCCGATGCCGGTCGTTATCACACAAAGTCTGAAATCAGGGACGTGTTCAGAAATATACTGGAAGAGAAACATCTGCGTTCATAAATATTCTCGTCAAACTAGAGGAATGATTCGACTACCATAAAACGTTTATAAACTCTACGAAGAAAAGAAACGCAGTATTAGATATTCTTACATTCCTCTGGTTTTTTATTAAGCCACGTCACTTTCCAGATAGTAAATATCTGGATACGTATTTATCAATCTCCAGAGTGTATTTCTGAACACGCCCTAGATCCCTGGTTAAAAATACTGATTGAAAAGAATTGAGAAGCGATCACTCCATACAAATAGTATACCTATATATACAAACAAAAGAATTAAAATTATTGACAAGAATTCGAATTTCATCATTTTTAATTCTTTTCAATGAATAGCTTTAAACAGGGATTGTTCAGACCCACTAAACAGACATCAAAACTCGCAGTTCAAGTGCAGGTGATACGAAATAGTATATTGTGTGACAAAGAATGAAACAAAATGATTTCAGACCAGGGTGAAGTTGGCTGACAACAACCGCAATCTGAAATCGTGTTTCATCCTGAGTTACGCACTAGATTTTTCATGATTATCTGCATTGCATCTTAAAATTTCAGTGTCAGCAGTCAGTCAGAAGTTAATTTAAGATCAGCTATTAGCGAAAGCGTAAATTGTCACTTGCAATTTGTCATTAAGCAGAAACTATAAATACTATTTGTTAGTGACACTCATTTTTATAAAACTTAATCAGAGTAAGAACTGTCATTTATGCAAATAAAATTAATGGTTTGAAATTTCTACTAAAAAAATGCAAGTATCAGAGTTTAAATTACGAAAGCCTTCAGCCAGCGGGCAGAAATATTATTTGTTTGTTTCCAAGGTACGAAATAAGTTTGTTTCTACCCGCTGATTGAAGGCATTCACAACTTACACGTTTGCTATAATAGTCCCAACAATAAAGTCGTCCTAAAATGGATAGTGGGAGTATAGGAAATTTGCTAAGTAATGGTAGTGGGACGAAAACTTTTTGGTTGGGACGGAGTATAATATTAATTAGCGGCTTTGGATTAAAATTATCTTCTTTTAGCTGGCAGACACCGAAACTTTAAGTTAAATGATACAAAAATAATGAATAAATTATATTTATTTTCAAACCATAGCTTGCTGGGTCTACTGCAGTAATAGGACGCATACTCCAATTACGAGAATTCCCATTAAACATTATTTTCCATTCCATTTTGTAATTAACATCATTGTCAGGCCACCAGATCATTTTATCATCATCGCGCTTAAGCCATTTCTTAGGAATTGCCTCCCAAGGATCTTCATTTCTTCCTTTTAGTTTTACTATTACGTAGTCCAGCATTATTTAGTAAAATCTAAAAATAACAGAACACTTATATATTTTTATGAAAAATTGTGTGAAAAAATTTTCCATAACAATAAATAACATGTAATGAGGGTATTCTTGATATTTTATGTTACAATTCAGTAAACAAAACTATTTTTTTGTCTTCAAATCACATATATTTTATTAAAGGCAATGCTTACATTTTTTTTTAACACTTGGAAAGTAAAATTTTTGTATTCGCGACTTGTAATGTAAGTACTTGCAAACAAAAGTAATTTAATTACGCATTAGGAACACGTGCCATATTGCTATCAATCAAGATTACCAACTTTACTTTGATAAAATATGTAACTATTTAGTAACTTACATATATTTTTTGTAAATATAAAATAAAACTCTTGAGGAAATTTTTATCTGAAAAAATTTTAAATAATTTCACAGATTGGAAATATTATTTCTTTTTAAAACTGAAAAATTATTATCGTCAACATAAATTTATATTAAGTCCTGAGAATTCAAATTTGGGAAATTTTATAGAAAAGTTACCGACTTTTTAAAACTGAGCCGAAAACTTTGTCAGCAATAAGAAAGTTTTCCTCACAACGCAATAATTTTATTATATTTTTTTGAATAAATTTAAAAAACATTTTTTACAGAAATTTGAATAAAATTTTCCCGCCTAAAATTCTAATGTCTTAATTTTTATATAAAAAACTTTACAAATTTGACTTCTCAAGACCTAACATAATTTTTTTCTACTTGATAATTTCTCATAGTTTTCAAAAGAAAATGAAATTTTAAAAACGTATATTTTTAATTAGCAATAATGATTTTTCTTTTTTCAAATTAAAGTTTTCACAAAACGGCTAAGACCATGCAATTTTTTTTATTGATTCTTAATACTAGTCAAGCAATAAGAAGTTTATAGAATCTGTTTTACAATCATTAATAGTAATTAAATGAATAAATATAAAAGTACGAAAATAATTAAGAAACTATAAACTATTTTATAAGTAAATGAAACTTGATTTTTATTCCGGTGTCATTGTTGATTTTTTTTAT
Source organism: Microplitis demolitor (assembly GCF_026212275.2). Lineage (NCBI taxonomy): Eukaryota > Metazoa > Arthropoda > Insecta > Hymenoptera > Braconidae > Microplitis > Microplitis demolitor. The sequence continues at coordinate 23,188,031 of NC_068545.1, read as the reverse complement.
TCTGAAACCAAGATGCTGCTGCTGTTTCAAATCCTCCGTATGCAGCATCAATACTTTTTAATGTCACTGAAATAAAAATATAAATAAATGTCAATCGAAAGAGCTCATGGTAAAAATAATCTAGTCATATATCTAGACATTACCATTAATTTTTTCAATTATTGATGAGTTTTTAATTTTTATTCCGTTTTGCACTTTCCAAGAACACTGAGTAGCTAATTGATTTGAAAAAATTGCTCCCAGAATTTTCGGAATACTTTCATTTATGTTTTGATCATCAGTTAAAATGATAATCAGATCATTCTGTAAAGCAAAATAAAATTAATTGTTAATTGCGATCGTCTTATAAAATCAGCCAAGTTACACGGTAATGAATTACCAAAGCTTGAGATATCCAGCTCTCATTTATCAAACGTTTTTCAAATATTTTCAGACCTTTGGGATCCGTGATAGGCAAAAAAGCTCCTAAAGATACTATATCTTTATTATTTTTGTTTTCTTGATTTTTCGGAGCCTTCAATAACTTAATCATTTCTTCAAAACTTTTAACAATCTTTTTTTGATTGTCAAGCAAACTGCAAAAACCATCATCAAGTTTTTCTAGTTTTTTTTTAATCACATCATGACGTACTGTAATAATTCACAAAAAAAAAATTACAAAATATTTATCTAATTTTTAAAAAATAGAAGAAAAAAAAAACAATTTTTAAATTATTAAACTCACTGTCTTCACGATCTTGACGATTAAGTTGATCAGCTCTTTCATCAGCTTCACTGAGTGTCCCTAAATTTAAGATTTTGTTAAAAAATATTAAATATAAAATAAACGACATTGATTTTTTTTAATTTACATAAAAAGTAGACATTATCATTTATTTGAAATTGATATTAATAATAAATCAATTTTTTTGGCATGCCATTTAATATCGACGGAATTCCTGTTTTTTATGACAATGAAAGTAACAGACATCAGGCAGTTTGTTATGTTTCGTAAATAAGTTAATTGAAAGTAAAATAAAATTATTCAACTAAGGTAAGAGACCCAATACCTGATCACTCATATATTTTCTATATCTATATTTAGTAAAATTGAATACATATAGATACAAGAAGTGATCGGGTACTGGGTCTTTTACCTTATACACAAAAATATTATTTAAAGCTTTCGTTTAGCAATTTTTAAAAATTTTGAAAATAAATAAATTTTCTTGTAGTCTGTTATTTTCAGTATCATTTTTTTTATGTTTTAAATAATAATTAAGTTAAAAATAATAACTTTGGTCCTTACAATAATTAATACCATCAATTTTACGAATACGACGTAGATACCATCCTTGTGGACAGCGATTGAATATAATTTCATTTTCTGCTTTAAACCACACATCATTTTCGGGATACCAACACTGTTTATGGTCATCATGAATATGAAACCATAGCTTAGGTATTCCCTGCCACATATAATGATTATCATGATCCTCGTCTTCTAACTTAACCGCTACGAATCTTCCCATTCTCTTATAAAAAGCTGAAACAACTAGAATTAGTTTTTAATGATATTTATTACAAAACATAAATAATTTTTATGTATTTGAAATTTTTATTATATTACCTTTTATATTTTTTTATAAAGAAGTAACCGCTTTATTGTCTTTCTTCAAAAATATAACGGTCCACTATGCATGTGCGTCTGGAACGAATTTGCTTTACCCATTGTCCCATTACATAATTTTAGTTGGTATTCACCTATACGTCAGTTGGTATTGTTGTAACAATATATATATAATATGATTGTGAATGTGGCTGACAATTGGCAGTTTTTTAAATTTTTGAATAAATGAATAAAATGCAAGCTGAATAACAATTAAAAAATGCATACTTAGATAATTAAAAAGTTAATACCCGCGCTTTTTTAAATTTCATTATTTTAAATGATAGTAAAGTTAGCGGGCATCTGACAATTTTTAAAACTTTAAAATACATATTTAGACAATTCAAAATTCAGTACATGCATTTTTTTAAATTTTATTATTTGAATTTTTTTACATGTATTCAGAAATTTGTCTTATGTCTGCTACATTTAGTTATTCATTTTGATTAATTGATTTATTTATTTCAAATTTATAAATTGTCTCATATCCACTTCATTCACGAGTGCGAATGTAACTGACAAATGTTTGTAATTTCTATATAAATAATATAATTATATAATTTCTTTTTTTTTTTATGTGCTTATAAAATAACCCGAGTTATTATTTAATAATATTTATTACAAAATATAAATAATTTTTCAGCATAACACAAAACTAAATCTCCTCGCTAAAATCCACGTACGTCTCAGAAACTTCTCAAAGATGAGTGTCGATAAACTGATTTTCAATTGTTTGTTTGACTTGAGGTATCTTTTAATTGTTTTAGTAAATTTGCTTGGATATAAATAATTTTATGTATTCGTTTGAAATTTTTATTATCGTTTATATTTTTGTGTAAAGATATAACCAATTTATAGTCTTTCTTCAAAGATACAACAAAGGACCACTCTGTATCATGTGCGTTTAGAATAAATTTGCTTTACCAATAGCACAATTTTAAGTTGGTATTCATCTATACGTCAGTCGGTATTATTGTGATATTTTATTAACGAATAATAACAATGGTAACAATAAAAAAAAAAAAAAAAACGATGTCAGCTCTTAGGAATTCTAATTCCAGGTAACAGAATTAAAAATAATTTTTGATGAGGGAAAAAAAATAATATGACCATAAAATTTTTCATAATAGTTTTAATAGATCATTTATCAAATTTATGAAATCTGTTTCATAATTTTTAATAACAAAGAATCTTAGTACAAAAATAGATAAATTTTAATTTAATTTGGTGTTGTCGTTGACTTTTTTTTATTCTCAAGCCAAAGAGTTACATCTCTTTCGAATCCTTCATAGTTTGCATCAATATTTTTCAATATCACTGAAATAATAATAAAAATAATTGCTAATTAGTAGTCATACACAAAAAAAATCTTGACTGAAAATGAAAATTCTTAATTCAAGAAAATATTTTTGAAAACCTCAATTTTCTTGATAAAGTAGAAAGTTCTGACCGAGACAAATTCTCTTGAGTCAAGAAAATCTTCACTTGAGTCCCAATATGTTTGTCTTTAAAAATATTTTTTTGACTCAAGATAATTGTTTTTCTTGTGCATGGCATGGTATAAAATTTTCAATTGAAAAACAAAAAGAACAAAATTACCTCTAATTTTTTTTAAAATGAAAAAGTTTTCAATTTTAATTCCACTTTGCCCATCCCAGGAACACTGAGCTGCAAACTGATTTGAAAAAACTGTTCCTAGAATCTTCGAAACACTCTCAGTCAAGTTTTCATCATCAGTCAAAATGGCAATCAATTCTTTCTGCAAAATAAAACAAGATTAATTATTAACTGTGTGAGTGTTTTATAAAATCAATCAATTAAACGCTGATGATTTACAAAAGCTTGCGATATCGCATCCTCAATCATGAGTCGTAATTCAAATGATTGTAGATTTTCAAGATCCTTAATAGGCAAAAGAGCTGCTAAACTTAATTTATTTCCATGATAAATATCAGCTTGATTTTTCAGAGTTTCCAATATCTCTTTCATCTCTTGAAAATCCTGATTCATTTCTTCTTGCTTGTAAAACATCGTGAGATAATTTGAATCAAGCTTACTTTCTACAGTACATAACTTTGTATTAAGTTCGTTATATCTTTCTGTAATAATTTGTAAAAAAATATTATCAATTACCCCTATATTTTTTTCGTAATAGTAAAAAAAAAGTTGAAAGTTTATCAGTTAGTCTGAACTGTTGACAGTGGAGATTTCAAAAAATAATATTTTATTTTTGGTAGTAACTTAGTTAGTAATTTTATTGTGATTGACATTTTCATTATGAGAATTTCAAAGAGGATGAATATTTTAAGTGAGAGATAATTTTTTAGGTTGACATGTTGCAGTAGACTTGGACCGATAGATGTGCCGTAAAAAATAAATTATTGAACTCACCGTCTTCTAAATCTTTACGATTAAGTTCGGCCGCTTTTTCTTCAGCGTCATCAAGTGTATCTAAATTTAAAATTTAATGAAAAAATATAAAAATTTTAACTAGTAAATTTAGTTAGGAATAAAAATTATAACGCACAATAATCAGCATTATAGACATCCTCAACAGGACGCAAATACCATCCCTTAGAAGAGCCATTAAATATAACTTCATTTTCCGCTTTATATTGAACATCATTGTTTGGCCACCAACATTGGTCGTCATCTTTAGTAACCCACAAATCAGGAACTCCCTCCCATTTATCTTCATTTTTGTCTTCTAGTTTAGCTACTACGAATTTTCCCATTTTTCATAAAAATCTAAACAAAATAGTTAATTATTATTTCATAATACATAGTATATTTTCATACTTGATAATTTTGATTACTGCTTACAATCTTTGTTCAAGAGCACAATAAAAAGCTAAATCTCCTCACCAAATCCACGTGCGTCTTAGAAACCTCTTAAAGCAAATAGCGCCGACAAACTGATTCTTTATATTTTTATTCATAAAAACCGTTTGTTGGTCGCATGGAGAATACAGACTCTATGTCTCTATTCTCCATGGTTGTCGATTGTTTGTTCGACTTAAATTACGGTGTCTTACAATTATTTCGATAAATTTTCTTTACCAACTGTACGTAAAATCTCAATCTCAATGTACTTCCATTGGTACTTTTTCATTATAAAAATAATTAACGCATAATAAAATAGCAACAAAAAAATTCTACATCAATTTTTACAAATTTTCATCCTTGATTTTATTTCATTCTAAAAAAAGTAATTATTATAAATTTTATAATTATCGTTAATTTTTTCAAACAAAACAAAAAAAAACGATCATACATTTTTCCAAATACATACAAAAGTATAACAATCCAATAGCTTTCCTGTAAATTCCTGCAACTTCAACAAATAATAAATAAAAATAAACATAAGCTATTGTATTAAAATTAAAAACAGCTGACATAAATGCGCGCGCAGAATTCCAACGAGCACAGCAATATCATTATCAAATTTTAAAAAACCAGCTGTAAGAATGATGCGTCAGATTTTTTTCTTTACATCAACAAGTTTTATCCTGCACATACTTGTTTCAAGCCAACATAAATTATTTTATGTTGTCTAGTTGCTTTTACACGTCAGTCATACAGTTCAACACCCAGTTAGTCATTCTTTAATTCTTTGTATCATTTTATATCTGCCATACACTTACGTGGGATTTTTAAACTTGTGTATAATAAATATATTATATACAAAGATACTGACATGTGTGAGTGTGTGTGTGTGTGTGTGTGATATCCTACGTCGTACACAAAAGTCAATAGTTCGATTTAAGTCTTGAGTCATGATGTCATGTAGAGACTGTAGTTACACAAATAATTAAAATAAATAATTATACTTGTATCCTTGCTCAGTAATTATAGATTTTTTCTATGAATTTATATCTAAAATAAATATAAAATCATATATTTATTTTATACATAATAAAGATGTACGAATAGAACTGCCATCTTGTTGGATGATGATGCAACCTGAGTGTTTATCAATTTCTACATTAACGCAGCTGCTGGTATTTAAATCTCATGTGTGGTTGTAGTGACCTTTGTTTTATTTTTTATCCAATGATACAGTTATGTAAAATAAGATCGCAAATCTAGAATAATAAATATATAAATAATTAATTATTTTTAAAATTTATTTATTAATTTAATGTGTGTAAGTGCGCATGCTTTTTTCTACTGATTTTTAAAAGTTTAAAAAAAAATTAACTCCTTTTAGTCGTATATGGGCGGTAATATGTTGGACCCACGGCGAAAGTCATATCGCCTCTTTTATTCCCCTCGTCCCGCGTACCCGAGTATTTCGAACGGTGACTGCGACGTTGCCAGATTTCAAGTGGAGTTCTGACGGTTAAAACTTGAGAGTTATCTTAAACTAAAGAAATCGCGCGCCGGAAAAACCACAAGTCTAAACACGTGTCCTAAGCTTTGTCATTTTTAAAAATCATCCCCTAGGCATGATTCAGCGGTTCATACTAAAATACTAGACAAGTATAGACACGTTTAATTTTTTATTTATTCTCTGGTTAAGTGTCCATATGTTGACCCATTTTCTCTAGTTTGAAAGTACACGCAGATTTTTAGAAAATTATGATCCTCAAGTTAGAAATTATAATAAAGTCAGCAGACAATTAACAATTTTTTAATTTCTTTTTAAATAATTTAATTTTAAAAAAATAATTTTTTTAAATCTATAAATATGCGCATATAGAAAATTAATATCACCACAAGTGCAATTTTTTGAAATATTTTTTTTTTTAATTTATCATTTTTAAAATAACTTCAAAATTATTAAACCTTGGCTGATTTCAGTGTCATAAAAGACAATTCAAAAATTTTCAAATTTATTTTTAGCAATTTAATTTAAAAAAAAAAAAAAATTAAAAATATGCACATGTAGAAAATTAATATCACTACAAGTGCAATTTTTTGAAATATTTTTTTTTTTTTAATTTATCATTTTTAAAATAACTTCAAAATTATTAGACGTTGGCTAATTTTAGTCTCACAGAACACAATTCAAAAATTTTCGGATTTTTTTATTTCTATCAGCAATTACAAAAAAGAATAAAAGTATACATGTGTAGAAAATTAAAAAAACTATAGGTGTAATTTTTCAAAATATTTTTTAATTCATCGTTTCTAAAAAAATCCAAAAATTGTCAGACCTTGGCTAATTTGAGTATATCATAAAATCCGTATTTTGCATTTTTTTTACGTGGGTAAGGTCTTTATTAAAATTATAAAATATTTATGAGTTAAATATGTTAATTAACTTTATAGGTCAGCTTTTAAATATCAATTTATTTTTAGGTCCAGACAATAAATGTTTTTATTATAAATATTAATGCTCATGATTATTTTAATTTTATTTTGTTTAATAAATATCATTTTATAAAATAATAAATAGTATTAAAAAAAAAAAAAAATATGCCGCGGCTCGGATTCGAACCGAGACCTCCAGATTAACGGCGCGCCTGCGCGGGTATTTCCGGATCGAACTCCTGAAGGAATGATCTTAGAAACTAATATGAACTTTGCGATGGTAATTGTTGAGCGATTGTTGACGATGGTCTGTCAACACAAGATCATTCGTTGAGGAGTTCAACCAGGACCAAGTGCAATCCTGCCCGTGGAAACAGGAGATATTTACAAGTGCAATTAAACTCTAATCACAGCCAATACCCACGCAGGGAAGTTGGAACCGTTCTAGCGCGTTACCAATTTCGCCACCGCAGCTTCGGAAACTTGCTCGTTTCTTAAACTACTTAAGCCTAAACCTACAAAATTCAGAGTGGGGGTACCATAAATCCATACATTGACTATAGATCTATCATAATCAAACTATAGATTTCCCAATATATTATTAAAATAATTTATAAGATATTTAATCAATATTATTGTCATCAAAAAATTTATCAAAAATTTATTTAAATTTCCCTAAATTTAATTTCTCGATTAAAAAAAAAAACAATTCTTTACTTGGGCGCGAATCGATTACTTCAGAACTTTGTAAAAATTAAATTTTAATGTGAGGTAAATTGGACATGTTATATTTTTCTAGCATAAAATTAAAAAAAAAAAAATGCTGCGGCTCGGATTCGAACCGAGACCCCCCAGATTAACGGCGCGCCCACGTGGGTATTTTCCTGATCGAACTCCTGAAGGAATGATCTTGGTGCCAGATGGAAATTGATTTGAAAGACTAAGGGACGACGACGAAGCGTTAACGGATGTTATGTTAACCCAAGAAAATTCGTTGAGGAGTTCAACCAGGATCGACAATGTGCTCTCCCGCGAGGCGAACAGGATGATAACAAGTGCAATTGGACGGAGTATAAATACCACACGTAGGGAAGTTGGAACCGTTCTAGTGCGTTACCAATTTCGCCACCGCAGCTTCGGAAACTTGCTCGTTTCTTAAACTATTTAAACCTAAACCTACAGAATGCAGAGTGGGGATACTGTAAATCCATACATTGACTATAGATCTATCGTAATCAAACTATAGATTTTCCAATATATTTTTAAAATAATTTATAAGATATCTAATCAATATCATTGTCGTCAAAAAATTGATCAATAATTCAACAAAATTTCATTAACTTTAATTTTTTGATTTAAAAAAAAAAAAAAAAGTTTGTTCTTCACTCGGGCGCGAATCGATTCCTTTATAACTTTGAGACAATTAAAATTTAATATGAGGTAAATTGGACATGTTTTTTTTGTTTACGCAATTAAAAAAAAATAATTTAAAATACAAGTTCAAATTATTGATAATACAAAAAAAAAATTTAATAATTTATTTATTATATTCAATATTAATAATCATTATTTCATATAACAAATTCTTATATTTTTAATCAAATATTTTTTTGTTGATAAATTTTTTTATAAATATACAGTATTTCAAATGTACCAATTATTGACATGACGTATAATTGCCTTAAGTTGGCAGTTTTCAAAAATGTCACTAAATTATTTTTTTTTTCAATTATCATTAATTAGACAAGTTTCTAAGATAAAATTAATAATAACAATAATTAAATGTAATAAAGTGTCAATAATTGTTACCCTGTCACTAATTAGATATTTTACCTCATTAATAAAAAAAATATATAACTCAGAAATAAAAAACTTTAAAATGACCAGCAATAAAAAAGTAACCGATGACGTGAAAGATAATTCGAATTGAACCGCGACTCGGGTAAGAAATTAAACCAATACAAAAATTAAAGTGGGAAGTGGGCTTGTGAACGTGGCAACGTCGCTCTGCGTGCGGGCTGTTGCGCAGAGGAGTAGGTCGACCAACACTCGCCAACACAAAGTCTGGGAGGTCGTATAAAATATATATACATATACACACACATACTTAAAATATATATAAATTCCCACATACACTTTTCTACAGATATAACGGAAGGTTTTGACTGCTGGGTCTACACCAGCTCTTACATTACCAACATCATCCAATCCTCTATTCACTACCACAGAGTCGCGCAATCAGCAAAGCGACGTGATAGGCCAAGAGTATAAAAGTTTCCGCCGACGTATCAAAGGATTTAAAGGCGAGTCTCGTGGTGAGGATACTAGATACTTGTATATACAGTCAGTGACAAGAGAAGAGAATCGAGGAGAGACAAGAGGGGAAGTAGAAGTACTTATCGTGTTTTCTATTTGGCTCTCACGCGCGCAAGTCGAATTCTTCTCAACTTAACTACAGTCTTAGTCTCCGACAGATGGAGGGGAATAGAATGTATAAAACAGAACCTGGTAAATAATGTGAGTGTTGAATTACTGTATACATATACAAATATAACATATATATACTATACATTTTAGTGCCTCTCCCTCTCGCTATCGGGAATGAGAAGTAGAAGTACAAGTATAAGCAGCAGCAGCGACCCCACCACAATTTTTATGGCAGTAAAATTAATACGCGAGGTTTCCGCTCCAGTCTGTGTGTTACAAGTACGTGGTCTCTGGTCTATAAGCCAGCCATCCGATCAGAAACGTTAGACTTGGCTTCGTATCTATACTGTAGTTGCTGATAATAATAACAACAATAATAATATTATTAAATACATAAGTGATAATAATAGTGGGTAAATATTCAGTACTGGGTGCTGATTTAATTTTTTATAATAAATTGCAGTATATTGTGTGAAAGGTGATTCATAATGCCGTTAAGCATCAAGGTTAATCTCCGGGTTACCGGACACTGTAACCAGGGCGGTCGTAAATACATGGAGGACATGTTCAGTGTCGCTTACCAACAAACTTCCGATGATAAAGACCTGGAGTATGCGTTTTTTGGTATTTTTGACGGTCATGGAGGAGGCGAGGCTGCTAAATTTGCTAAAGATCATCTTATGGATATTATTGTCAAGCAAAAAAACTTTTGGAGTGACAAAGATGAGGATGTGCTACGTGCGATTAGAGACGGATATGTTAATACACATTACGCTATGTGGCGAGAACTGGGTATGTATTTTTATTTTTATTTTTATTTAATGTAATTTTTTTTACCAGGGTTGTAAATTTGAATATTTATGATTTTAAAAAGTTAACATGCAATTCTGCATCATTGTCCCGCGTATTTCCCCCACTCTTGATCATAAGTTTAGAATCTAGGTTATGTAATGAGCTGCACTAACCTAAAATATAAATATTTATTGTTTATATTTATTGTATATAAAATAGATATAGATTTTATGAGATTTTATGTTGACATTTATGATGACAGATTATGGAAATTTATCTAATTTTTTTTTTAATTTATTAATATGCGTAAAAAAAAGCCCTGGGATTTTAATTAAAGTTAATTGCTCTTTTTATGACAGACAAATGGCCGAGAACTGCCTCAGGACTGCCGTCAACTGCTGGCACGACTGCTAGTATAGCTTTTATACGCAAAGGAAAAATTTATGTGGGACATGTTGGAGACTCGGGAATAATTCTCGGTTATCAGGATGAAGATGATCCTCAGTGGAAAGCGAAACCACTGACTAGAGACCATAAACCGGAGAGTGGACCGGAGATGATAAGGATCCAAGAGTCTGGAGGAAAAGTTATCAGTAAATCTGGTGTGCCGAGAGTCGTTTGGAACAGGCCTAGGATCGGGCACAAAGGACCTGTACGAAGATCTACTCACATTGACGAGATTCCATTTTTAGCTGTGGCAAGATCTTTGGGTGAGTGTCAAATAAAATTTTTAATTGGCTCAAGTTAATTATTGAGTCTAACTGTTGGATTATTATTTTTTTCTAGGTGACTTATGGAGTTATAATTCAGAACTAGACACTTTTGTTGTCTCGCCTGAGCCTGATGTTAAAGTTATTAAAGTTGATGTTAAGTCATATCGCTGTCTTATCTTTGGTACTGATGGTCTCTGGAATATGCTGACACCTCAAGCTGCTGTGGCAATCGTTCAAGCTGCTGAACGACATAATGAAAAACATTTTATTGCTTCACAGCAGACTGGAAATCTCTTACAGGTAATTATTTTAAATAATTAAAAAGTAATAATTTTGTGTTGTAATTGAACACTCATAAGATTATGCGGCAGTCTCATGTTTATTAAAAGTTGAATGTTTATTAAAATATTTTATTGTGGAATTTAATAATTAAAAAAATTTTTTTAACGAGCGCGTATTAATTTAAAATTATTACTAATTTTTAAATTTGTTAAATTTATCAAAAGACAAATTATGATACTGAATTTAGTCGACTAATTCACTGCATAATGTGATCAGATGACCGTCTCATATTTCACATTTTTTTGTGTATTGTTCACATTCCTGCTACATGACATTTAGTAATTATAATGGATATGAAATACAAAAATAAAATTATCCAATGTATTTATGATAATGTTCCAGGGAGAATCACAAATGTGGATAAACCCTTCTAAGAGTTTAGTAGATCGTGCTCTAGAACGTTGGTCATCAACGCGCCTACGAGCTGATAACACAAGTGTCGTGACATTGATGATAGACCCACCAGGGCCATCACGCTGTGAAGTTTTAATGAATCGTCGTCAAAAAGATGCCGTAGCTTCAGTTCCAAAGACCATACCTACACCCCTAACACCACATTCGTGTAATTCAAATCCCGATTTCAACATTGACAGGACCCAACCACCAACGGCGAATGTTGTTGTTCCTCCAAGTCCAGTAGCAGCAGCGTCGAATTTAATCAACAATACGGTCAGCGAGGATTCAAATCAAACTATCAGTCCTTCGTCGTCTTCATCCGGACTAAATGAAAGTTTACCCGGTGATTATAGTTTCCAAGAAAATTGTGTTAATTATGAACCGTTTGTTGGTAATAATAAACATGAAAAAGTTGAAAATATTAATGATACTTTAAGTGAATCTAGTGTTAAAGAAAGTACAAGTATGGAGAATATTCAAGTTGCTGAAATATCCTCCAGTGATATAAGTAATGATGATGCTGGTCAACTTTTATCTGACGATACTGTCGATGATAAATCTTCCGCCGAAGAAAATACTAAAACTACATTAAAAAATGATACAAATATGAATGAAAGTGTTAATCAATCATCTGTAAATGATTCCTTAATTGAGACCACTGTTGCAGAAGAGGAACCACTTGATAATGACTTTACAAAAGACACTGGAGATGCCCATCAATTGACCAGAGAAAACGCATTCTTTGGATCTTGGGAATCATTCAATAACAGCAGATCTGGACTAAATAATTCAGCCAATTCCAGTTCGACTGATCTAATTTCAAGTCAAACGTCTGTTGTTGAAAAAAATAATCCAGCAGAAGTTGATTGCGAAAAGGATAAATTTGAAAGTCTATCAGCAGATTCAAATCTTGATAAACCGTCTGATTTTTCCAGTGAAGGTATTAAAGATGAAACTAAAAATTTAGAAAGACGAGAAAATGATTCTGTTCAAACGTCACCTCAATTGATGCCAGCTACGTCGACATCTGTCACAGATGATAAAAAAATGCCAGCTCCGTCTCCAGTAGATACTGCCAGACTAAAACGACGTCGTGAAACTCCACTCAGACCAGGCTCAACCCGACGTACTACAGGAATCGTTAATAATAAACGTAGACACAGTTCTACGTTAGAAGATGCTGAAGATTCTGGTATCTGCGCTGTACCAGAACCGCCTAATTTTAAACGTCGCACGCGATCAGAAGATAGACGATGTGATGCAAATGCTCCAACTGATGAGAATAATCCAATAAATCAAGAGCAATCAAAACAACAGTCATTACGACATGATCGAGTACGTCGTTGGCCTGGTAATTCACGTTGCTCCGTAGTTTCTAAATTAAGAAACGTTAATTCTCCAACAACATCTTACTCAGCAGCAACAAATACCAGCACACCCAATACTCGTGAAAAATTGACAGTATCACCGACGTCATTTCAACGACGTAGTCTTGAAAAGAAAGCGACTCCAGTTAAAACAATAAGAAGACCATCAATAAATGGCTCGAGTCGGGTTCAATTGAGAGGAAGTTTTGCTCTGAGAGATTGGGATCAAAGTAAATCAAGTCACCACCATCGTCGCCGTCGTGGCGCCCGTGCTGGAAGTTGTTCTTCTGATAGATCAAGATTAAATCATGTTATTACTGGTGGCACTGCTTTGTCAAGTGACCCAACGTCGTCTTCCACCAGCACACCTCAGCGTTGGCTCAGGTCTGATACGATAGCTGCTATTCCTATCAAAACTTTGAGGTCTCGAAATGTTGACATTGCATCGGGACACACAGTTCCACCTCAGCTGGCTCACCAGTACAATATTATCAAGCAAAACCGGCTCTCATTGCCGCCTTCCAACACCACGAAACTTCGGATGTCAAGCACGCCGTCTAAAGTTAAATCGACGACGACAATCACAGCGGGATTAACGACATCGGGAAAATTAAAACAAGCTGGTGGTAATATTGGAGGAGCCAATGGGTCATCAGCTTCTGTTTCACCAAATTCAGTACCCGGAATCGCTAAGAGAGTCAAGTCAACTCCTTACAATCCAAGCGCTAGATCACTAGGAACCCGGTCACGTCTAAAGCGTCTCAGTAAATAAATAGTTATGTAGATATAAATATGATAAATATATATATGCTTATATATATATTTCTTTTCTTTTTTAATTAATAGATGCTAATTAAATTAAATTGTTTTTTTTTTTTCGTTATTATTAAAGATAAATAGAAATATAAATATATTTTTTTTCTTATATTTTCTTTTTTTTTCTTCAATTATATTTTAGAACTTGTAATTGATATCGGTTCTAATTTGATGCAGGTCACTGGCGCTAATCATTAAAATTAATTTCTTATTTTTATTATAAATTGATATCATCGTTTCATATATTCTTCGCGACATATTTATCTCCATTAATCATTTTTAAAATGTATAGTATATTTAAATTAGACATTCAAAAAAATCGGCTATTCTTTTTTTGAAAAAATTGTATGGAAAATATTTTTCGAGATGACGAAAAAAAAATGGCGCTAAAGTTTGAACTCTTAATATTAATTTTAACAACCGCCTGATTGCAATTTTTGATTTTCTATTTAAATAACTCATTAGCGAATCAATGTATTGGAAAAGTCAACAGATATCTGTGTTGGAAATTGAGCGCACTACAAAAAAAATCTCTTATTTGTAATAAATTTAATTTTTCAAAAGTTACTCAGTCAAAGTTGAATTCATAGTAAATTTTTGTGTTATTCGACTTTTCTGACGAAACTATTAGACTTATCGTGAAATGCCACAGGACCTTTTTTGTAGCTCATTTAATTTCCTACAACTTATTTCTAATAAAGTTTTCAAAATTCCTGAAAGTTTTTTAGTTATTTGCATTTAAATGTCAATTTGTTCCAAGAAATTTTATTTTGGCCGAATTCTATTACTTTTAAATGCAAATATCTAAAGAACTTTCAAAAATTTTGGAAATTTGATAACAGATAATTTGTAGGAAATGAAATGATCTACAAAAAAGGTCTTATAACATTTTACGATAAATCTGATAATTTCGTCGAAAAAATAGAATAATACTAAAATTTACTAAAAAATCAAAAATTGCGCGGTGGTTTTTAAAATTAATATTAAAAGCTCCAACTTTTTCATTTTTTTTTTTTTTTTTTTTTCACGTCATATCGAAAAATATTTACCGTATATAAAAAAAAAAAAATAGTCGATTTTTTTGAATCAGTCTAATCTAAATATATACAAAATATTTATGTATATATATATGTTTTTTTTTAATTACGATCTTCCCGAAAAAAGTTTTAACGTTTAAATAAATATTTAGTGCGAAAATTTTAGTCCAATGGAAATTAAAAATATAAGAATCGGGAATTAAAATAATTAATGTTTAAGACTTTATAATTATTTTTAAATAAATAATTTATTTATTATTTTTTACTGTGTATTTTGATTTAAAAGAAAAAAAAATCAATTAATTTTTATATAATTATTTTTGTCTTCCGTTTAAAATATCAAACAGCAAATTGATTTAAATGAAATTAATAGACAGTAAAATTATTTAATGGATATTTTAATTTTAAAGGCGAGTTTATTTATTTCATAATTGAAACACGTGAAATTAATAAAAGAAAAAAATGATTTTAAAAATATATTGTTAATTGTATATAAATATTTGACGTGCCTATTAAATTACCAGCTAAATGTGCGAGTAAAAAAAAAAAACAATTAACGCAGCACTAGCTTTTATGGACTATAATTATTTAATGGATTTAAAATTATAATAAAAAAATATGTCTCGCAAATTTTTGTTTGGACGACTAAATTAAAATTTAAATCCATGATCCTGAAGTTAATAGACAATTAGCGATTTTTGGATTTTATTTTTTCAACGTCAATTACAAAACAAAAAAAAAGAAAAAAAAATGCACATGTAGAAAATTTAAAAAACTACAGGTGTAATTTTTCTAAATATTTTTTTTTTTTATAATTTGTCATTTTTAAAAAGTTTAAAATAAAAAAAAAAAAAAAATATTTAAAAAAATTGCACCTGTAGTTTTTTAAATTTTCTACATGTGCATATTTTTAGTTTTTTTAATTAAGTTTAAAAAAAAAAAGTCAAAAATTGTTAATTGGATGCTAATTTGAAGATAATTTAAATCCACGTGAGAATTATAAATATCATATAAATTAAAATAAATATGTACGTATTACATACTTATTGCGTTTAAATAAAATATAAAAAATAAAAAAATATATTTAATTATACCCATATATGTGTAAAAAAAAAGTATAAGAAAAGTCTTTATTTTATGGCGTTAGCTAAAAATAAAATAATAAAAAGTTTATTTTTTTCACAATAAAATAATAATAATAATAATAAAATTATTTGCTGTTAATTCGGAGATGTGTGTAAAGAAATATTTAAAATTATAAATTTGTGTGATTACAGTCTCCAATTATGTATATTTTAATTTAAAATAAAATAAATAGTACGAAAAGTTAAAATAGTTACTGTTGTTCATTATTATTTATTAATTTATTTTTTTTTACTCTTTAACAAATAAACAATAAATGCGCGCTTTATTTTTACGAGACATTCGGGTTTGACACTTTAATTTATATGTATAAGTTTACACTTTATTTACATTTCACGTTCATACCCATCAGTTGCTCGTAAACGTACTCAAGTATTTACAGATAAATATGAAAGTCAAGAAACGGTCTCTTTACATCAATAAACATCATTGTTGCCCGCTCTCTTTACAATATATTTATATATATAACAATAATAATAATATTAACATAAATAATGTCAAGACAAGTCTTATCTCAGCTTCAACACTAAACCTTTTAATTATTCACACCAACCATTCGCAAGTGATAATTACTTTTTATTATTATTTGTTATGTAATAAATTACTAGAAAATATAAGTTGGCATATGTTCACCTTTATCTTGCATTTTTAAATTACTACTAAACTCATATTACTTAATGATCATTTACTCATTTTTTCATTCATAATCGTTATCATGTGTTTGTTTGTATGATATACTAGCAAATGTTATGTTTAAACGTACGTACATTCTTATGACATGATAAAGGCAATAAGGCACAGAATATGTTATGCGGATTTTTAAAATTTGCATAACATTTACATTATTATGTTATTAGACAATAAAGGCGCATTTGCAGATTGTGTTTACATTATTTACACTTTTTATTTTTAAATTAATACTTTTTTTTGTAGGAGTGTTCGAATCGAATCGAATAATTCACGAATTTTTTAATTATTCGAATTATTTTTAACTTTTTAATTCTTAGTGCCCGCTACTTTTAAAAAATTTTCAATTAACTGTCAGGTGTATCAAAATTTGATCAATTAATTTAAAAAAAAACAATGCTGAGATATAGAATTTAAAAAAATTTATTTACAGTTGACATCAATTGGAAGTTAAATGAAATTTGTAAAATAAATTTTAGTTAAATTTTTATGACAATTTTCAAATTTTCTAGGCTAAAATTTATTCAAAAAATTCCGTTCAACTTCTAATTGATAACTGTAAGTAATTTTTAAATAATTCTATATTTCGGTTCAATTAAAGTCTTAATTAATTTATAAAATTTTGATATAATTATGACAGTTGTCATCGAAAATTTTTTAAAAATTGCGGTACTGTTTGAAAATGTCCTTAAGGGTAAACACCCCCGGACCTCTTTCTCACAAAAAAATAAACGGAACTTTTTTTTTGCACTCGTAGAGTAGTGAGAATTTTTAAAAAATTTTTCTAAAAATTTTGAAAATACGAAATGTTCAGCCCTCTGTCAAAGTTTCCAGTGTTTGTCCATGAATTAAAATTTAAATGAAAATCGGTTGACGTTACCCTTTAATAATGAGCTTAATTTTGAAATTAACCAAAAACAATTTTTTCGTAAATTTATGTCCAAAGTTCTATTTACCACCGACAAAAATTTCAATTATTAGAAAAAATATTAAAACTTTAAGTCGTTCAAAATAAAATTTTCAAATAATTCAAAGACTGACAATTCAAAAAATTCAAATTATTCGATTCGATTCAATACAAATGATTCGTAAATTCGAACTATTTGCACACCTCTAGTCATTTGATATTGTTTAATTATAATTAAAAATGATTTTTTTAAATATATATATATGTATAGAAATACAAGTGAAAAATAGAAGGCTGGCTTTTAATTAATACAGTCAATGTTTAATAGTAGTAGTAATAATAATAATAATAATAATAATAATAATTGTAATGATATTAAAACACACTCATACATTATTTAAGTACTCTATTTTTTGGCCAAATATAAAATGTCAAATAATTATTTTTGTTGGCGTTAAATAAAAGTCAATACTTGAATGGTATATTTGATAAATAAATAGCAAATGTCAATTAATAAGTCAATAGAAGTAGTGAAAAAAAGGTCAAATGGCAATAAATTGTTATAACAATTATAATTATTAAATACATGAGGTCTTATTGATTGCTGTAATTGTATAAATAACGATTGAGAGTTTTTTTTTTTTCGTTTTTTAAATATTTAATATTTTAAATATCAACAGTTGTCGCAATTATGTCAATTAACTATAATAAATATTAACATAGCTGTGTAATTAAACGACACAGCCTTTTCTTGATCCATACATGACTTTAAGCTCGGGTAATAAAATTTTTTTAATAAACGTATTGGTTTTTTCAGTTAGCATGTCGCGTCGTTGATCTTTTTTGTAAGATTTAATACCCGGTCGGTGTACAAGAAACGCGTTATTGAGAATAAGAAAATCATAATTTAATACACAGAGCGCATAACCTTGTGGCATTTTATCACTTTTACCTTCCCAGCTTAAACGTTCTTCGTACATTGGCTCATTATTTGTACCGATAAATATAGGTTCCCAGTGAGCAAAATTACCAGTACGTTTACCAACATGAAATACCGTAAGATCCGTTGTCTCGACAGCATCTTGCCATTCTTTCCCTTTGGGTATATTGTGACAAATTGAACACAATCTCTTGTGAAATGGAATTGCGCTGCCTGACTTGAGCATTTTTATCTAAAAAAAAATTATCATTTTATTAATTTTATTATTTATTAATTTATAATTATTGTTATCAGTATTGATATGTGTATATATATATACCAGAATTGTTTTGTTAACTGGCGGTTGACTTTTTTTATCAACTTCAAATATTGGTAATACAAATACTTTAGGATTTGATTTAGACAACGCTGGATGATCATTTTTACGAATCATCTCAAGAAAATTATCCGGCAAACCTGGATTAGGATAAAGCTCAATATCACTCGCGAGTACGTAGTGAGTTATGGCAGATTCACGCGCAATATTACGCCCAACATTAACGGGATACAAAAGTTTTTTTTCGTTTTTATACATTTTGTTGTTTATAACATTTTGATTTGACCAAGGTGCCCCAAGACTACAGTTATATGGCTCAGAGGATAATACTTTTTCGCTCGATGGTACCTAAAAAAAAATTTGGATATTAGATTTCCTGTGTATTAAAATAAAGTATTACACTGTAAAAAATTAGCGGAGTAAATCCGAAGTGAATTCACTCCGAAGTGGAGTTTAATTTAATTTTGAAACTCCGAATCAGAGTGAATGCCGTTTTAAATGAAATCCACTCCAAATTTTTTGCAGTGTCGTTTTAGGCCATTTCAGCACCAATTTTGATGACAAAAAATTAAAATAAAATAATTTGTAAAATACGCAATGAAAATTACTTTTATTGTACCAAAGTTAACCAACGTTTAATAATTTTAAGATTTTTTTGAAAACGATGTTATAAAAAAAAATTGCACTTATAGTTTTTTTAATTTTCTACATGTGCATATTTTTTTACTTTTTACTTTTTTTAATTGATTCGTTGAAAAGAAAAATCCGAAAAGTGTTGTCTACTAATTTCCGGATTTAATTTTTAAATGCATTCGAAATAACTTTTATCACATTTTTACAATAGAAGTTTTTTTATATTTTTGAATCAATTAAAATAGTATGAAGTGTCGAAAAATGGAGCAGTGGCCACAAATCCTACTTCTACCCTAATAATAACAATAACCATAATAATCAACGAACCGATCGGGGTACATGTTTGCTATTGAAATAAATATGAAAGGTGGTGAATTGTGATACGAGTGGACTTCCACAATTTCTCAAGTATCTGATTGAATCTAAAGTCGGCTGAAAGTCTGTGCCTGGTGCATGTAAAGCAATCGATACTGGTGCTTGCCAGCGTCGCAGCAACGGCTCCAGATTGTCGAGAAACGTAAAGTCCGCATGGGTCGTATAAGTAACGCTTTCCCAACATCCAACGTAAATACTCATTGGCACATAGTTATAAAGTACCCAGTAATCGCCGCGTTGGGCAATTCTAGCTTCCAGTGACTTGTCGTTACACTTTATTATGTCTTTTAAGCTCAATGACGATGTCACCGCCGCTGCTGAAGGTTGGGCCAGCGGAGAGCTCTACACAAAAAATACATAAATTAAAACTAGCCGATAAATTAAAAGAAAAAATAAATAAATGAAGACAAGAATCGTACGTTGTGATGCTCACAGTCGTTCAGTTAAATAGTTAAATAATTATTCTCAGTATGGCAAGGACTTGAAGAAGGAAAGGTAGAAAAATGAATAGCTGTGGAGGTAATTGTTGGAAGATTTAAAGTCAAAAAGATGAACATCAACAGCAACAGCAATAAATTATCAAGTCATTGACATGAAATACTCACCTCTTGACCGGAAAGGAATAAAGAAGAACTTTGTGCAGTCTCTGATTTATGATTCGTCTGTTCCTTATTTTCGATGGCCTTAGATGCTTCAATAGATTCCGTCGGTTTATCTTTTACTTTTGAAATTAATCTAGAAAATCTTCCTTCAACGCTGCTTGATAATCGTGTTGTTTGACTACTTTGATTATTGTTGTTGTTGTTGCTATTCGCTTGAATATCATTCGAAACTTCTTGAACACTCGATCCCGATGAGTTATCCCAATTAGAAGCATCTTCAACCCAAGCTGCCGTTTTAAAGTGAACGCATATGTACAGGAGAACGCAGATGTTAACGACGACAGACAGCCGTAAGGCCCAATTTCTTCTCACTATCATACTTGTAGTTATTTTATTTAAGTTTAGATGGAGATTTATTGTTATTTTGTTTTATTAAGTACTGGTGCTAAGATTTTAGTATCATCTTTGGATTCATTTATTGACATGGATGGCCGTAGTGCAACCGGGTCTTCACAATTACGTTCTTCACCTCCTGGCCCTGTAATACAATTATGATATTTATTATTAAAAGAGACCATAGAACAACTAAGACTTTGTCACTATTGTATACTTATATGTATATACATTGATATTTTATTCAAAGCTGTGCTTGTCAATTATATCGATTATCATGTAAGGGAAGAAAGGGGGCAACACGGGGTATTTTAAAAAATACTGAGTTTTCGGGGACTTAAATATGTTGTCTTTTTTTATATCTAAAGTAACTAGAAAAAATTCATTTTTTGCAGGCAAAATGGGGTAATTAAATTAAATTTTCTTGTAAGTAATTTACATAAAGAAAAATTACATTTCATACAGAGAAGAGCGGGGAAAAGTGGACCCCTTAAGGAAATTAATTTTTTTTACGCGTTTACTTCTTTTCAGATCCTTGGTACTTATTTTCACATTATGCTGCGTTTATTGAAATTGAAAAATCGAAAATTAGGGGCAAAGTTGGCCCTCCAAAAAATTTCGGATTTGATATTTTTTATTCTTTACACACATGATATTTGCAAATAACTATAAAGCAATTGTATTTTAATAATATAAACAATCATTTTAATAATTTTCTGCTTTTAATAAATTATATTTAATATTAAAAAAAAAAAATTTTGTATAAAAGGAGGGTACCCCGTTTTGCCCCTCTCTCATATATATATTTAATATTATTAAAATATAAATAATGTACAATAGTACTAAAATTAATTTTTTATCAACGGTTTCGTAAAATTTAAAATGTATTATTATAATTCTAGGTGACAATTAATAACTCTGGTAAAATATTACGATTTGAAGAAGACAACTATACATTAAATCATTATTACATAGTTGAGTGAGAAAAATATTGAGCAAGAGACTACTGAATACAACTACAAATTAAATTATTCATACTTTTTATATTACTATGGAGAATTAAATGAACAAGAGAAATCTTATTCAAAGAAATCGAGGTCTAGTCAAGGCTCTTGGAAATATATTTCAGATAAACTGGAAATTACTGGCGGCAAAAAAAAGTTTAAAAAGAAAAAAAAAATTAAAAAGTTTGAGTCCATTCTCTGGACTGAGAGGATGCGAAAAAAACGGAAGTAGACTTCACTGGCTATATTTGATAAGCAATCTCCTGGTATCTTCAACGTCCGTTCTTATTTCGTCAGTTATATATTTCTTTTTTTTATTTATTTATTTAAACCTTTTATTTTTTTTTGATCATCAGTAAAAAAAGTTATCTCACATACACACGTGTGCATTACACAATAATTCATGATTAAATTTTTATTTGTTATTTTTTTTCTTTTAACGCAACATAAAAAGATAATGATAGAATAATTGAACCGACTATTAATAATTATTGTATAATAAAATTGTAAATAAATAAAGTGAATGTGTTACAAGTAATATAAAAAAAACACCTCAAGGATTATTACACATGGAGATGTGTATCCGGTATATTTACCGGTGAATCATCTATACCTTTCTCTTTTTTTATTTATATCATAATTGTTATCATTATTATATTTTCCTGATATACATTTATTTTTATTTGTGGCTTTAGAAAAAAAAAGTATAATACTGTCAACATTTTTTAACTTAGGATGTCTAAAAACGCTTCAATTTATTTATCGCACAGTAAAAAAAATTTTGTAAAAATTAACACAAAACTGTGTATTAGAACAACATTTTACAAAAATTTTTATGTGGTTTTAACATTATTAATTTGTGTAAAAAAAATAACACAAAAAAATTTTAATATTCTCTGTTACCGGTTCTAAAACTTTAACACATTAAAATGTTATCTGCAAGACATGTTATTTTGATAATTAGAAAAATTTATATATATATAAGATTAACAATACACTGTAAAAAATTTCGGAGAGAATTCACTCCTAAAGAGAGTTTATTTTAATATTAAGACTCCGAAGAGAAGGGAAAAAAAAATCTCTATTTACTCCGAATGCGGAGTAATTTTTTTTAAAACTCTGGAACTCCGAATGACGGAGTGAATACGGATCTGAATCGAAGTGAATGAAAATTTAAATAAAATCCAGTTACTCCAAAATTACTCTGCCGGAAAAAAAAACTTTTTCTAAAACTCCGTAACTCTGAGTGAGGAAATCTTTAATTTAATCACTCCGAATTCACTTACGATTTTTACAGCTTACGGTAAATTCAAAACATTCTTTGTGTTACTTTAATAAATTAACACGCGCTCTATCTCAGTTACATTTTAAAAATGTTAACACTAGACAGTAACCGACAAATTTTACTTTTGTTTTAATTAAAACTTTTTTGTGTCAAAAATGAACTGATAAAACAATACAAAAACAGTATGTTAAATTAACACACGAGAATGTTAAATTTTTAACATAAAATTTTTAACACAGACTTCTTTCTTTACACAAATAGGAAACATTTTTTACTATGCAGCGATATAACGCGGAATAAAATAATAGTAGAATACAATAAAAATTATTATATTAATTAGATAATTAAAAAACTTGTTATTAAATAAAAATAAAATGAATTTTTTTTTGTGAGTATGCAAAGCAGACGATAAAATGCGAGCGAAAGCGATATTGATGCGGGAAAGCTTTCACCGCTTGCGTTTCTCTAGTTCTCTAGACTGATAAATTAATATTTCATATATATCTATATATTTAAATATTCACAGAAGCATAAAAGGTATAATTTAAAAAATTAATAAAAAAAATTAATAATTTACACTGTGAAATAATTAATAGTTAACTATAAATTATTTTATACTATATAATTTTGAATATTAAATTGCCGCGTAAAATTTAAATTTAAATAAATAAAATTTCTTACAACTATAAATAAACAAACACGTAACTTTAGCCGAGTATTTTTGAATTACTAAAACAAACTAAATAAAACAAATATAATTTCATGTGTAAAACTAATTCAACTAGCACTTAACACAACACTTGAGTTATAATTTGTTAAACTAAAAGAAAAATAAAACCTTTACTATGACTCAAGCTTTATTTTAATCGCTTAATCTTTTGATAAAATTCAAACTTAATGGCTCATTAACGTCATGAACTTTTCGATGACCTAAACCTTAAATGTAAAATATAATAAAAAACTAAA
Organism: Microplitis demolitor; assembly: GCF_026212275.2. Taxonomy (NCBI): domain Eukaryota; kingdom Metazoa; phylum Arthropoda; class Insecta; order Hymenoptera; family Braconidae; genus Microplitis; species Microplitis demolitor. The sequence continues at coordinate 23,163,986 of NC_068545.1, read as the reverse complement.
TACATAAAATTATACACTGAAAAAAAAAAAATAACTTTTGTAAAAACAATATTTTCTTGAGTAGTAAATCAATAAAAATTATTACATTATTAATTAAATATTTAAGTTGAAGATTAATTTTTTTGAGAAAAAAATCAAAATTTATTGACAGTAATCCAAAAAAATAGTGTCCTCTACTTTTTAAAAATATGAAATTACTTTCAACTGTTATAATTGCACTAAAATTTTATTAATTAATTAATTAAAAATTAAAACAATAGAAAAAGAAATTGATTACTTAGAAATTTTAAATAAAATAATTTGTAAAATATGTACTGACTTAATTAATTTTCTTAATTAGTTCAAAGACAATTTTTTGTACTGTATTATAATGGAATTTTTTAAAAATACTTTTTCATAAATTAAAATAAAATATTATATGTCCAAAAATGGAACAGTGGCCGAAAATGTGCCGCGTGAAAATACCATATAGGATAAATATATATGGAAAAATATATAATCAATATGGGACCATATAAGTAGCCAAAAATATATATTTTCTTATATATAATATAGTAAGTTTTAATATAATTTATTATATACGTAAGTTTATAAGTTAATACATGTATTTTATATATTTATAATCATATATGTAAACTTATAAGTTAGCACATATATGTATTACATATATTGATAATTATAAATTTAAATTTGTAAGCTAGCACACATACACATATTTCATGTATTGACACCTATATATTTATATCTGTAATATATATTTTTTAATATATGCTTACCATATATGATATTTTCATGCGGGCTACTCCTACCCTATGGAATTTTAGAAAAAATTACTTACAGTTGTTATCAATTAGAAGTTGAACGAAATTTGTTGAATAGATTTTAGATTCAAAAATTTTTATATTCTAATTATGAAATTGACATGAAAATTTTACTGAAATTTATCTTCCAAGTTTTGTTTAAATGAATATTCTATAAGTATGTTTTTTTTTTTAATCTACCTCAGTAAAATTGTTTTTTTCTCAATCAATGCTTTAATTTTTTTTTAATTGATTGATAAAATTTTGATATGATAATGTTATTTGTCATTAAAAATTTTTGAAAGTGGAGAAAACTGCCTGAGAAAGGCCGTAATTAAAAAACAATTAAAACCTTAATTTAAAAAAAGACAACGTCATTACCGATGATTGTCGCCGAGATATTGAATTTTAAAAAAATGATTTATAGTTGACATCAATTAGGAGTTATACGAAATTTTTTTGATAAATTTAAGCCTAGAAAATTTGAAAATTCCAATTATAAAATCACATGAAAATTCTACTGAAATTTATTTTCCAAATTTCGTTTAACTTTCAATTGATGTCAACTGTAGTAATTACTTTAAAAATCTGTCTCTACAAAATTGTTTTTTTTTTTTTTTTTTTTTTTTTTTCCAGTTAATGCCTTAGTCTTTTTTTAATTAATTGACAAAATTTTGATACGACAATGACAGTTGTCATTAAAAAATTTTAAATAGTGGGGGACAGTGTCTGAGAATGACCTTAAGATGACTTTAAAATGAAGTCATCAAATTTTTCCGCTAAAAATCCATAACATTAAAAATTTCCACTAGAAAAATTTTTTCTAAGAAGAAAATACAATATTTCTAAAAGTTATTTTTTCTCAACGTACATTTATTTGAGATTTAAATTCTCAGATCGTAGTATAGGGTCAGCACATTCTTTTAATAAAAAAAATTCCGTTAGCTCACGATGAAACGAATCAAGGTACACATGACGTATCATAAATTATTAGTGTACGTGTAACTGGTGTAAATTCATTGGTAAAATTTTACTATAAATTCCTTAAATTTTTAATTCCTCCGCATGATGAGGTCACACGCGAAACCGTTAATCTTTCGCTGAGCTTCCTAGCGTGTTGACCAACCGTCAAATAAATAGATAGATTGTTAATATATCAATACAAGCGCATGTGCAATTACACTTGTGTGTATGGTGTAGACTTGAGTTATATAAATATTGATATGTAGGCACAGGCATAGATATCGACACTAGATATAGACCAGGTCGACACGACATATTTTTACTTTTAGCTTTAAAACATCATACCTTGATAACTTTCATTCTATAACCCTGAGTACGGTTATAATTAAATAGTAAAACATATCACCCTCACCTAAAATCATTAGTTTTTTTTTTTAATGTATACTTTATACTCCATTTACTTTTCTAAAACTCATTTATTCTAATGATTTTGAAGCTAGCAGACAATTAAAAATTTTCGGATTTCTTTTTTAAAAAAATCAAAAATGAAAATATGCACATGTAGAAAATTTAATAAACTATAAGTGCAATTTTTCAAATATTTTTTTTTTATAATTTATCGTTTAAAAAAAAGTCAAAAAGTATTAGACGTTAGCTGACTTCAGTATCAATGATCCGGAAGTTAATAGACAATTAACAATTAACAATTTTCGGATTTCTTTTTTCAAAAAAGCAATTACAAAAAATAAAAATATGCACATGTAGTAAATTAAAAAAACTACAGGTGTAATTTCTTATAATTTATTGTTTTTAAAAAAGTCAAAAAGTATTAGAAGTTAGCTAACTTCAGTATCATTTATTTCAACATCAACATTAACAGTAGTAATAATAATAATTATCATTATTCTAATGAAATAAATGATAAAGGTATCACGTGATTTAAAATAATAACAATTATAGATAATTATAAAATTACCTTGCAAAGAAGAACCAATGCATGCTTGAAGTAGTAAACGAACACGCACGACAATTATCAAGACTACGATTTCTTACTTGATTTTAAATGCAATATAATTAATATATATTTATATTTATCTATATATTCTATTAAAAGTGACAACTATCCATTAAAATAGACGTGGCAATCCAATAATAGATAAGCTGATGAGCGGCTCAGATTAGATAAGATTAAATAAAATCAAATTTACAACCGGTGTCAGAAGCAGAACTGACTGAGGAATTCCACCCTCGACACCGACCTCATATGATTTCTCATCTGCATCCAACGCACTGGACACTGGACCAAAGACTCTCAGAACACAACCACTACCATCACGCACCACTACTCCAAAGCAAAACTCCAGTCTTTTGTGTCATCAACAAGAAATGGCCCTGCTATGCTGAACTGCTGAGATCCACACTTTTTTTTTTATGCGTGTGATATCTCGGACATTGACTCGGTTATTTTTCACAAAGGAATAAAAAATATTAAAAAAAAACACAAACCACATATGCGTATGAAAACCAGTAGTCTAATATTGTAACACGTTTTCGTTGTCAAGGACTAAAACTTGCACTTTCTTCACTAGCAAAAAAAAATTTATTTATAATTTTAAATCCAAGTCCAAGTCCAAGTAAAAGTTTAATAAAATAATTATTTACTTACATTTTTATTTTATAAATTAATAAATTTACGTTTATGTTTGTAAACAAAAAATAAGCAGATCATCACTTCACTGGTGGGTTGTCTTGCTGACACTCGATGATACAAACCACCTTGTTTTTTAATCCAAATATTTATTGTTAGATTTGCTCTAGCTCTAGCTAGCCTAGTTAACGTAACTTGGTAACTCGTAGGGTGTATTCTGGCATTGCTCTTTATACTCACTACTGGTCTGGTCTCTGGTGTCCTCGTCTGGATCCACCCCACTCTCGTTCTTCACCATGTAGCCTGACAAGCGAACTGATAGGTGTATTTGTCCAACTTCAAAGTTAAACTGCAGCACCACCACCACCAGCAGGAGCACGAGTGAGGATTGAGGACTGAGAAGAGGAGTGCGGACACTGATAGTTGATCAGCAGACAAGTGTCATTCCCTGAAGACAGAGAGCACCAATGTCTGTATAAAATGAATCAATATCTACTTTGCCGACTTAATAAATAAATGCAACATATATATATATTTTTTATCAACTTGACACGTGATTGATCGTTAATTTAAAATTTATTTTCTTCCGGTAAAGTTGCGTTAAATCGCATGGTGATTTTAATTAATTTAACATGACATAATTGTTTGGTTTTATTATTTTATTTTGTTTTATTTTAGAATTGTAATTCGATAGTAAACCTGACACGAGTGATAATCGATCATCGAGTTGAGTTGTTTTTAAATAATCGAACTCTATGACGACAGCTAGTGGAGTCTTGTTGTATTACCCCTTATTTTTTAGCGTAAGCACAACATCCCCTTGATGTGGACAACTGACAATTAACCAGTGTTTAATTTTTATTGCTTTTGACATTTTGGTGATGGTAATAATTTTAATTATAATTTTAAATTGTTAGCATGAGCAGAATGTTATTATGGAGATGATCTGAGACAGAACTGACAGTGTCAGTGGACAGTTTTAAATATTATTGACAGTAAGAGGGTTATTTTTTAGTTTAAAATATTTTGACACGATGCAATTATGCCAGTGGGTAAGAATTATTGTGTTTTAATTATTTATATATGTGTATATTTTTTTCAAATTAATATATGATATAATTATTATTATTATTATTATTATTATTTTTATTATTATTATTGTATTATATGAAATATAATGACAGTAAAATTAGCGGACATGTGACAATTTTAAAAAGTTTTAAATAATAAATTAAAATGTTTATAAAGTAAAAATAAAAAAATACATGCTTTGAAAATTCAAAATTGAGTACATGCATTTTTTTAAATTTTATTTTTTTAATTGTTTAATTTTTTTATATGTAATTAAATAATTGTATGTCTGCTACATTTGCATTCATAAAATATACGTATATTTTATATAAAGACAGTTAGATAATTGATTTTAATTAACAAACGCTAACTAGTAATTAATATTTAAACTTAAAATTTAAATCACTTTGTTTTAATTACTTTGTTGTACAATAATATATTTATATTAAATCGAGCACTGAATAATTGACAGTTATTTTATTTTTAAGTTAACAAATTAAATTTGAGAATGAATTTTCGTGAGTGTGAGTGTAGCAGATATTGGACAAATTTAAAATTGTTAATAAATAGAGTAAATAATTTAAAAAATATTATTTATAAAAAATGCACTTATTAATTTAAAATTTTTTTTTAAATTTATTTTATTATTTATTCACTCTTTTTATTTTTAATTTTAAATTTGTCTGATGTCTGATACATTCATGATACTAAAGTTAGCCGACGCCTAATAATTTTTTGATTTTTTTTTAAACAAGAAATAAAAAAAAAATTTTTTTTAAAATTGCACTTGTAATTTTTTAAATTTTTTACATGTGCTTATTTTTAGTTTTTGATTTTGTGTAATTGATTTGATCAAATTAAAATTCAAATATTAATGTCTGCTAAGTTCAGGATCATGCGACATTCACACTCATGAATTTTTTTAAATATTTTCCTGTCAGATTTACTTTTTTTTATTGAAGATAAATTAATTTTTTTAATGACTGCTACTTTTGGCACCATAGAAAATAAATAATTTAAAAATAATGTCAATAATTTTTTACAATCTAGTAATTTGTTTAAAATAATTAAAATTTGTTTGTTTACTATTTAGTGTGAAGTATTTATTTATATTTAAATTGTTGAAACAGAACTGTTTGGAGTGTGCGGAGAACTGGAGATGTTTGAGATAATTTTACTGTCGAGTAATGCGATACATTATGCCGCGGAGGAGGGTTATCAGTAAGTGACAATGTCAATTTAATTATTTTATTATTTTTATGAAATTACTATTCATTTAAATGAATTAGTGTGAATGTAGCTGGCAATTAGAAATTTTTAAAATTTTCGAACAAATAAAATGAACCTAAGTAGCACACTTGGATTTGTAACATCTATAAGGTAGCAATTTTGAAGCTGCTTTTTGACACATTGATAATTTGTTGAACCAAAATTTTGACAAAATTAGAATGTCCCCGAAAAATATCTGCTTAAGATTATACAAGTGGCGGCAAAAAGTAAATTACAAGTAAGTCATCTAAAAATTTTTTTAATTGATATGATTTTTTGGAGGCGGAAGAAAGAACACAAATTTCCTGACTTCTAAGATCAGCATCTGTATGTCTTATTTATACACTGTAAAAAACGGGGTAAGTCCAGGCGGTGTAGTTAAAATTTTCGGTGTTAAATTTCAACACCGAAAGCGGTGTTACAATAACATCACCGCCGGTTTAAATATTCTTTACCTGTCTTAAAAAAATTTTCCGGTGTTAAAATATTTAACTTTGTGAATATTTTTACTTATTCAATCACTACAGTTAACACATTATTTTTATTAATTAATTAAATTAGTGGGGATTGAAACGGTGGGCGTAAAATTGTGTAATTTTTCAATACATTACGTATAACATAGATAATTATTTAAATAAGTACATAACAAAATTGCAATTTTCTCCAGATAATCATTAAATTTTTATATTTTTTTATATATAATTTCTATACGCGGATTTTTTTTACACCGATTTAACACCGCCTTCACAGGTGTTAATTCATTTTAACACCGCTCTTTTTACAGTGTATAAAAAAACTTGGCTTTGAGACAAAATAAAATTGGTCTTATCTTTTTAAATGACATTTTAAAGTTGTCTCTGTGCTACTTAGGTAAGTAGAATAAAAATAAAAAAAACCGTATTTAAATAATTGAAAAACCAGTACGCGCATTTTTTTAAATTTCATTATTTTAATAAATTAATTTAATTATTAAAAAATTATGAATTGTCTTATATCTGCTACACTCACACTCATTTTAAATAATTATCTTTACGTAATTTTTTTTTTTTACAGCAGGCGCGATGTCAAAAAGACTGAGTTTCTTTATTCTAGTCGGCTTAACATCTCTTTGTATTCTTGTACTAGTATTTAATCAACGGTATTATAATATCATTGAACATCGATTACAACCAGTGATATCGGTTAGTACAGTTCAAGTTTATATTTATATATTTAACTAATTTACTTATTTATATTTAAAATACACTGCACGATAAGATACTGGTGTTAATTCACTGCAAGACACGTGCCTTCATTTATATACTATTTAATTTATTAATTTTTTTTTTTACTTATGATTTATTTAGTTGGTTTAACATGAGAGTAAATTGGATAGAGTATAAATTGACTAACAAATATTTATTCATATCACAATCATTGGCTTTTACACTTTTTATTACTCACTATGTTATATTGTGTGAATATAGGATGTGGAGATAAGGTCGCGGAATAATATCAAGCAACATCAAGATCCATTTACGGTGAGTCGTTATTGCCGGTTGTACCAAATAAAATTATAATTATAATTGTCATTTTAAATTGAATAGTTGAATCGATTGTAATTGTCATATTTTATTTTACATGATACTTTAAATTAAAATTATTTTATTGCACAACTCAATTGCGAAGCGCTGAGACGTGATCTGCTAATGCTTACTCGGTCCCAGCTGATTCGTTCACGTAAAAATCATATTTACACTTATCAAATATGCTCAACTAGATCAAAATTTGTATTATTTGATAGATAATTTATTACTGAATAAAACGAACATGATTTTTAGTCACTTTCTTAAGGGGGAAAAGGATCTGAGATACAAAAGAAAAGAGGATATTTTTATGATTTTTTTTTCAGAGTAATTTCTTTATTAAAATTTCCAAAATTTGAGACATTATTAAGCAACATTCCAAGAATATTCTGCTAAATTTTTATAGAAAAATATTTAAGAATGTGCCAGTGGTAGTGGGGAGAGACGAGTCACTTAAAAAATAGTCTCCATGCTGTAGGCAGGATAACTCATGACTGCCTCATCTGAAATCAAAAATCAAAAAAATTTCTTTCGTACATAAATTTATCTTGGATTTGAACGAAGGATTTTTTTTTCAATAATTCCTTATTTTTTAATTAAGCAAAAAGAGCAATTTTTGGCAAAAATCAGAGTTTTTTTATTGCACCTTTACCAAAAATTAAAAAATGAATTTGTTTATTCCTTGCAATTGAGTTGTGTGCGTTTGGATTTTTCATCTTCTCTTTATTATTATTATTATTGATATTAATTATTTTTTTTTCTTAAATAGATTTTTTCAGAAAGAATAAATCTATCGTTCTTGGAAATCCAAGATGTTGTTGATCAGCAGCGACGTGATATCGAACGTGATATGGAGACTTATGAATATCCCAATGGAAAATATGATCTAAATATCAGGTATTAATATATTTATTTTCGGTTTCATATGGAAATTACATTGAATGTAATATTTAAAAAATTGGGTATCAAGTTGGGTTTCTTCAACTTAATTACCAAACGCGCGCTCGCTTAAATAATATGAAGAAAAATTTTTTTTATTATTTATTTATTGACAATTCTATTTGAAAATTAATTTATTCTATATATTTGTTTAGCAATCTTGATGATTTGCTGATGGAAAAAGGTGGAAGACCAATGAGAAGTGTTATTCTTGCTAATTGGCGAAGCGGCAGTACATTTTTAGGTGATGTTGTTAATTCACATCCAGCAAATTTTTATCATTACGAACCACTGCTGGATTTTGGTATCGTCCAAGTACGAGGTCCTCCACTAGCTCAAGCTGCGATTGATAATATCTATGCATTATTCAATTGTGAATATAATAAACTACGTAAGTTTAATTATTACTTTTTATTTTTTTTTACAGTTTGAGGGGGGGGGGTCGAATAGGGGCAGCGTAAAATGTAATTTAGGATTTTTAATTTAAAAGCCGGTAGACGAAACTAAACCGACAAGACGTCAAAACTTTATTTCATTCGATACACTCAAGACAATTACAGGAAAATGTTAGTGTCAGCATTAATATATTTATTTTTACATCAATACTGTGAGTTTCGATTAAATATATATAGAAACAAATAATTTAATATCTTGATGGTTTAAAATGGGAATAACATTCATAATTATTGGGGCAGCTTGGAACCAATCGAAATAAATATCTAAGAACATGAATTATTTATATGGTCGATAAAAAATTTTTATTTTATGTTTTAATTATTTACTCTATAAAAAATCATATATATGCTTTATATGCTTTTTTAGTATCTAATGTTTTAAAACAGAGATTAGGTGACATGCCAATAATTGGTACATTCAAGTGGTCATATAAAATAAAATATATTCATAAAAAAGTTTCATTAACAATGAAAACGACTGATTAAAATAGCAGAGTACCTACAAGTTCCACTGAGTTCTAGGCAAATATATTCCTGTTATAATATCGCGGTTAAAAAGATTATTTGAAAATATTCCGCAACAGAAATTTCAACACAAAATATCTCCATCAGTTTTTTTTTATTGTTCATCAAAAATATCAGTATATGTATAAAAAAAAAAAAAAAATAGCGCTGATTTAACATGAGTAAATTAGTCGAAAAAAAATAATTTCGACAGTACGGCACACACAGCGCATTCGGGCTTGAGCTGTGCAATATATATATATATATATATATATTAGGATACTTTATTTGAAATGAAATTTTTTTTTTTAGCGGACACAACACTGTAAAAAATATTGTGTTAAAATATCAACTAGTTACCGTTTCACTAATAATAGTTATCATTCATTTTAAAACTAATCCAAAGTCTTCGCCTCCCTTTTCTCTACATCTTTTGAACGAACAATATTTCAAGTTTTTGTATATTATTTAAAATTTAAAATTTTTTACAGAAAACTATTTAGATTTCGGTAAAACTCACCCTTGGGTTTTTAATCATAATACACATTTATGGACACAGTGTGTAATTCATAGAAAAATATGTTGGGATCCGTTATTTGTAACGAAATTTTGTCGCATATTTCCGTTTCAATCAATGAAACTAGTACGGCTAAGGTTGAGGATTGCTCAGGTGTTACTAGAGGACGAAAGGTACGTAGACGAAAAGTATGTCAGTTTATCTCTTTTCAAAATACCATACAGACGTTCATATATATTTTTATATAAATTTAGTCTTGGAGTTCGTATGGTTTTATTAATAAGAGATCCGCGGGGACTAATGCAATCGCGTAAGCATCGAAATTGGTGCCCAGATAGTCCTGATTGCTCAGATCCAGCACGCGTTTGCGCTGACATGGTGTCTGACTATGAAGCCGCTGTGCGACTTAAAGAAAAATATCCTCGCAATTTCAAGTACGGAATTAATAATTATATTAATTTAATTTAAGAAGTTAATTGCACACTGTAAAAAAATTACGGAGTAAACTCGGAGTGACCGGAGTGGATGACTTTTTATTTATTCATTCCGAAGGGGAGTTTTGGAAAATATTAATTATAAAAAAAATTACTAATACATAGTGAGCTTAGGTCTTTGATATTTTGACATTTATATTGAGTACGGAAATAATTACGAGCTCCCTTTCCATATATTCACGCAAAATGATTTTTAAAAATTATAACCAGCTGATAATAAAATTTGAACAAATATAAGTCCACTGAGTCACAAACTGTTGTATGATTTACATCAACCATAACACGAGATAACATCTCATATTGTACCGAAATATAAAATATTCCCATAAAAATTATGTTACTATAGCTATTCAATAATTTAATATTTTCACTATGTATTATATATTTGAAATTATAATTTAGTGAGTTACTAAAACATTTTATAAATTAAAAACATAATATTTTAAGTTTAATTATTAATATCTGGATAAATTATTTATTTAAATAATTATGTTTCTAATTAACAGCTGTTTCTGTTAAATATAAATTTATTTAAGTATTAAAACTCCGGACCGGAGTGAATGCGGATTGAAATAAATCCGCGTCTCTCCGAAATCCGCCCATAAAAAAATTCCTGTTCACTCCACATGCAGAATGATTTTTTTTAAACTCCGGAATTCCGAGGAAGTGAATTCGGATTGAAACAAAATCCGTATTCACTCCTGATTTTTTACAGTGCATGACTGTGTTATTAATTACATAATTTATTTATTGGATTATATATTGTTTAGAGTCGTACGCTATGAAGATCTATCTGTTGATCCATTTTCAAATGTCAAAGAACTATTTGAATTTTACGGTCTAAACTTTCACCCGCATGTTATTAATTTTTTGGAAACTCATACTAAAAATGATTTCGGTGGTGTGTCAAGTACATTTCGTAATTCAAAAGCCGCGCCATTTCACTGGCGTAATGATCTTGATTTTGAGGAAGTTGAAGAGATTCAAAGTGTCTGTTCAACGGCAATGAGACTGTGGGGATACGTTCTTGCTATCAACGAAACTCATCAAAAAGAATTTAATCCAATTGCTAGAAATTATCAGCCTTTATAATATATATTTATTTATATCATCATTTGTACGATAGTCATTTTTTTACTTTATCGAAGCAACTGGCAATTTTTTAAAAATATTTATATTACACGCTCGTACATTCCGTTAATAATATTTTATAATAGTATATTACACACCAAGGGTGGAAAGTAAACAATTATACACGCGGGTTGAAATGCCCTACTTTCCATCCTTGCTGTGTAGTATACTATTGTTGCTTTAAATTTATTTGCTATAGTTTTTATACACAGAAATTAAAGGATTTTTTGGCAAGTAAAAATTTTCTTGTGGCAAGTAAAAAATGGCACCAAGAAATCCTGCTTTTTCTGTGTAAATGTTTAGCTATCCCTAGCAGATCCGAATTACGGTAAATTAGTACCTCAATTTATGGCATTCGGAAAAACTGCCGTAATTTATCGCAACTTACAGTAACCTACCTCAAATTACGGTAATTTATGGCAAATTCGCCGTAAAATTTGCTGCAATATTGCGGTAGTTTACGGCAAAAGTGCGACATTGTACCGCAAACTTGCCGTAATTTACGATATTCAGAAGAATTGCCGCAATTTACGATATTTTACTGTAATTCACGGCAATTTATGGAAATTTGCGACAATTCGCCGTAGCTTACGGTAATATGTCGCAAGTTTTCATAAATTGCGGCAATTTTGCAGTAAATTACGGTATTTTGCGGTAAAATACGGTATTTTTCCGTAAAAATACGGTAATTTGCCGTAATTCGGATCCGCTAGGAATGTATATTGTTGGTCCAAATTAAAAATAGTTTAGGATGATATTAGAAAACACATAATGCAGGTTTTAAATCCGTCTCGAATTTTTAATAAATAAATAAAAAAGAAAAATTAAATACGCCTTCAAGTGCCTGCTGTGGTCTTTACAGACCTTATTGTATTAAATTACCAAAGTCAGAAACATGCTATTAATAGTATTTACATATATTCCATATTTATTAATAGTATTTGTAATATTTAATAATACATGTATCTAATCAATTTTTTTTAATGCAACAAATATTTTTAATTACTATTTTATTTTATTTATTGTATTATATATGTAAATTTTTTAATTTAGAAAAATGGCTAAAGAAATCTCATTGATTTATCTCATAGATACACGACATATAACTCTATGCAAAATCAAAAATTTTTAATTAAAAATAATTATGGTTAAAAAAAAAATCTTTTCTTTTAAAGTATAATTTATATTTTTACGGTTAATAATTAATAGGATTATATAATTTTTAATTAAATTTTATTGCTCTGATATAATAAAAATACTCAATGTCACAATAAATTAAAATAATAATACATGAAAATGATATTAAATTTTTTAACATATCAGTGATGACAAGAGTTCATTATATATGAATATCATTGAAGTGAATGTAATGATAATGATTAAAATTTAATTAAATTATTGATTAATCAACGAATTATTAATATCTATAATTATTGTTAAATTAAGTCAGTGGATATTAAAAATTAAAGATAATTGTTAAATATGATTATTGGGTATTTAAATGTAAATTTTTTGTGTAAATAATTTTAAAAATTATGTAAAGATTTAATTAATTTGTTAAAAATTTTTTTTTAATAATTAGTTTAATACATCATTTGTACAAATATATAGTATTAATTTGTGTATTGATTATAATATACTATTATTAATAAAAATATTATCACCTCTTATTTTTTTCTGTAGCATTTATTTCTTTTTTCTTTAATATGTCATCGATATTTTCATACTCATAACTTTCATTCTTTTGATAGTTTTGGTAATTAAAATCAAAAAGTAATGAAAAAATTTTGTGGCACGTCTTCGATGACTTTTTTCCATATTCGAAATTATTTAAGGAGGGAAAGGGTCTAAGATACAAAAGAAAAGAGGATATTTTTATGATTTTTTTTTTCAGAGTACCTTCTTTATTAAAATTTCAAAATTTGAGACATTATTAAGCAACATTCCAAGAATATTCTGCTAAATTTTTATAGAAAAATATTTAAAAATGTGCCAGTGGTAGTGGGGAGAGACGAGTCACTTAAAAAATAGTCTCCATGCTGTAGGCAGAATAACTCATGACTGCCTCATCTGAAATCAAAAAATCAAAAAAATTTCTTTAGTACATAAGTTTATCTTAGATTTGAACGAAGGATTTTTTTTTTTCAATAATTCCTTATTTTTTAATTAAATAAAAAGAGCAATTTTTGGCAAAAACAGAGTTTTCTGATTGCACTTTTACCAAAAATTAAAAAATGAATATTTCGTTTATTCCTTCGATCAAATCCATCAAACTTATGTACTAAACAAATCTTTTTGGTTTTTTGATTTCAGGTGAGGCAGTCATGAGTTATTCTGCCTACAGCATAACTTTTTTTTAGTGACTCGTCTCTCCCCACTACCACTGTCACATTTTTAAATATTTTTTTATGAAAATTTAGCAGAATATTCTTGGAATGTTGCTTAATAATGTCACAAATTTTGAAAATGTTAATAAAGAACGTACTCTGATAAAAAAATCACAATAATATGCCCTTTTTTTTTGTATCTCAGACCCTTTTCCCCCTTAACTTTGGGTCCTTACATTTTTCTCTCGCACTCAAACAAGCGAACGGTATTGTCTTTGTTGCACTAATACAGTAATCACGAACTTTGGCCGAGTTTTCCTCTTCAACAAACAAATATTATCAAAAAATTAAAGCGCACTTCGCTAGATTAGACAGTAGTGTATCGATGTGCAGTCTGTAGTTTGTATTTAGAGATTTTATTTCTGAGAAAAACTCTGCCGAATATATCTGATCACCCTTGTTAAGAATATTTATTTTTCTATCTCCAAATACAAGACTTTTTTAAAAGATAATTTATTTATAATATTACTATCGTGAAAATGAATAATGTCTGATTTAAAAAAACTATTAGAAACTATCCAATACGATTCACTTTAAATACCATACAGATATACATTAATTATTGAGTAAATCGTTTTGTTTTATCAGGGAAACAATTGAACACTAAATCACACAAAATTAAAAATGCAAATAATTGTAATTGATTGTTTTGCGACAGTATAAGACAATAAGAGTATCTGCGACCTCCCTATATTATTCCATCCGTCCATTATTATAAGAATACTATCAACGCCTTATTTTTTTATAAACAAAGTGATATAAACATATGTGTACATCATTTTTCTCATGCAATCTAAATCAATTGTCCTTATCGAGTGTAAGTATTCAGTAAAAATGTTTTAAATATGTACATATAAATATATATGTACATATTGGATATAAGTAAACAAACATTACTTAACAAACATTAATTGTATTAAAGTTATGAAACTATTTAATTATTAATATATAAACTGGTTTATTTCACCACGTGGCATGCATTACGACTCTCAATTGCATCCAGCATAACTTATATTCAATATATAATTATTTCATGTCAATACTATTTGCGGGTCAGATGTATGATAAACCAGTTGTGTTATTTTATAAATAAAAAAAATATCAATTATAATCTATTAAATAGAACAGAGTTATCTTTTAAATCCTCGAGTCTTTCAATTCATTAGTCGGAATTTTTACCATTCAGAGAAAGATTTATCTTACATTTATTGTTTTATATTTTCATTGATGTACTACTAAGTGTGTTAATTTATAAACGGGATTATTATTTCAAGTGTACTACATTGTAAAAAATTTTCGGAGTGAACGCGGATTAAATTCGGAGTGAATGCAAAGTGGATGATTGTTTATTTATTTAATTTTACCGAGTTAACAAAATAACTTGATTTTCACTTTGACTGCTACTATTTTTTTGACTTACATTTCACTTAGTTAACTTAATTTTGGCTGCACATTTTTTTAATTTCAACACGACTTTTTTAATTTACTAATTTAACTTAAATTCAAGTCAAGTTTGACTTGGATTTGACATAAAAATTTAAGTTGCCCTGATTAAGAAAAACGATTTGATCCATGCTAAGTGTATATCTATATATTACCCAATTCAAATTGCTTTAAATCATTTTTCTTAATAGGGGTGACTAAGTAACGGTGACTTAGAATTACAATTTTTAAAATTTCGCCAAAATTGTTATTTTTTTTACCCGGACCCTCAGAGTAAAATTTACTCCGGAGTATTTT
This sequence comes from Microplitis demolitor, assembly GCF_026212275.2. Lineage (NCBI taxonomy): Eukaryota > Metazoa > Arthropoda > Insecta > Hymenoptera > Braconidae > Microplitis > Microplitis demolitor. Next base: position 23,148,503 of record NC_068545.1, on the reverse strand, counting down.
CATATTAAAACTCTAAATCGGAGTGAATGCGGATTTAAACAAAATCCAGATTACTTTGAAATCACTTTACTGAAAAAAAAATTTCCTATTTACTCCGAGTGCGAAGTGATTTTTTTTTAAACTCCAGAACTTTGAGTGACGGAGTAAGCTAGAATTTAAATAAAATTCATAATTACTCCGAATTCACTCCCAATTTTTTACAGTGTAACGATAAGAGATGTTTAGAATAATTTAATGCTAAATATTTTAATTTGTGAACATCAATTTGTGCCCGGAAAAAAGAGCAGTGAAAAAATTACAGTTTTTAATGCAAAAAAAAACCCTTGTATAAAAAATTTCAAGTATTATAGTTTGAATGAAATTTTATTATGAATGAAATGCAATTACGGATTGGAAAAAGTCTTATATGAAACCGTAATAATTACTACGTCTTACAAATAATGAAATTTTGACAGTTTCGAAGTAGAGACTTTGCCGATATTTGAAACTGTAATTTTTCCGCAATTTTTTTCCGCGTAGCAAAGATGATTTAAATGTTCTCTTTATAAAACAATTTTTTTTTTTTAATTTTTTTTTACAGCAATTGAAATGTCAAGAAAGTTATTTGGTTTAAAATTTAACTCCATTCTCGTTTCAATTTTTTATCTGCATTTTTGTAATACTGAGGATTGCTTACGACCAATAACGGTTAGTAAATTTTAATTTTACATCATACGATAGGATGTTATAAATATTTTTTTTTTTTTTTAGTATCAATGTGTTTTTTAGTAAATCTTTTTTTTTTCTTCTGTAGGGTGAGGTGATGCAGACGCGAAGAAATGTCAGAGAAGATCAAGATTTATTTTTAGTGAGTTATCATTGAGTTTTTTTTGAATAAAAAAAGGAAAAAAAGTTACAAATATTTGTACACAGTGTTTGTGATGATTTTTTTTTTATTCATTAGATTAATTCACAAGAAAAAAATCAGTCTTTGGAAATTAAAAATGTTATCGATCAACAAAGATGCAAAATCAAGCATGATATGGAAAATTATGAGTTTCTTAATGGAAAATATGGCCTAAATATCAGGTATATTTATAAAACTATAATAAAGATAAAATACCTAAAACCCGATTACTTCATATATTTGTATATCTTCATTTATGAACACTTTATCAAGTTAATTTTTTTAAATCAGCAATCTTGATGATTTGCTGATGGAAAAAAATGGCAGACCAATAAAAAGTGTTATTCTCGGCAATTGGCGAGGCGGGAGTACTTTTGTCGGAGAAATAGTTAATTCACACCCGGCAAATTTTTATCATTTTGAACCACTGCTGGATTTTGGTATCGTCCGAATACGAGGACCTCCCCAAGACCAACCTGCGATTGCTAATATTAATGCATTATTTAATTGTGAATATAATAAATTACGTGAGTTAAATTATTCGTTTATTTAATTTAACACTTACTGCAATTTACAATAACATTTATATAATACAAGGTTCAATTATGATTATCCTTTTTATTGCACACCTCGAACGCGAAGCGGAGAGGTTGTGCTTCATAACGGACTTGTTTTTAAATATATGTAATTTTGCTGCCATATATTTTTTTGTATTAACGGTTATTACTTTCAGTTTAAGGCTGGGTTGTACTAAACAAATTCTCGAATTTTATACTTCTAATTTTTTGTTTTCAATTTATAATGCAAATATTTCTCAGGGCAAATAAAATTTTTCGCGCCAAGAAATCCTTTTTTTCGTATACCCGAAGATCTGAACGTTTTTCGTGAAACGAAAATAACCCGCATGAAAATACCATATATGATAAATATATATGGAAAAATATATAATCAATATGGGACCATATAAGTGGCCAAAAAAGATATATATTTTCTTATATATAATATAGTAAATTTTAATATAATTAATTATATACGTAAGTTTATAAGTTAATACATGTATTATATATATTTATAATCATATATGTGAACTTATAAGTTAGCACACATATGTATTACATATATTGATAATTATATATGTAAATTTGTAAGCTAGCACACATATATATTCTAAACACAATGTTTGGATCTTATATCAGAGAGAGAAAGACAGAAAAAAATAGATTTTATTTATTCTTATATATATGGGGAGACTTATATGCTTCTATATATCGAAAAATATATAAAGTTGAATACATGGTACATATATCGTGCGATATAATGATGAATTATATATGTATTCTTATTTGTTTCCATATATAAATAACATTTATTTCTAAATATATTAAAATTATAAATTTCCGAATATATAAATAATATATTGAAGTTATACGAAAATATATGAAATCATATAAGAGAAAACATATATAGAAATATAATAAAATTGGCCAAAATCTATATATAGTTCTATATAAGATTTCATGTATTGTCACCTATATATTTATATCTGTAATATATATTTTTTAATAGATATATGATATTTGCATGCGTAAAAAAATGAATTTGAAAGTAAAAAAAAAATCTATTGGATCTAGATTTCTTAAATGCGTTCGCACGTCAGCCGAAAATTGCAGGCCTTCTTCAAGTCAAAATATCTAAATTTTTTTCATTTTCGTTGTGCGAAAAAGGTTCCTATCTTCAGGTACATTTTTTTCTTTGTAAAAATCTTAAATTTAAGAATTTTTTAGGTACGCCCCAGCCTTAACTTCCGTGAAAATTATATTTATTATTGTAAATATGTAAGTTGACAAACTGATAGCTATGACAAGACTGCTTACTGAATGGTAAATGATTAAAATTTTTAAATATTTTTACTATAGAAATGTTGATTAAATTTAATGAAAAAAAATGTTTAATTTAAAATTATAATTTTTATTTAAATAGTGTCTTATATAGAATATGGTAAAACAAATCCTTGGGGTTTTATGTACAATCCTCGTTTATGGAAACAGTGCGTATCTCATGAAGAAATATGTTTAAATCCATTATTTTTATCTGAGTTTTGTCGCTTGTTTCCATTTCAATCGATGAAAATTTTACGACTGACATTAAACGTTGCTCAAGTTTTATTGAACGACGAGAGGTACGTAAAGCTTAAATAATTAGTCAGTTTATCTAATGCAGTATATGTTCAACAATTTAGTCTTGGAGTTCGCATGATTTTACTAGTGAGAGATCCGCGAGGACTGATGCAATCGCGTAAGAAGCCTAAGTGGTGTCAAAATAGTTTCGATTGCTCAAATACAGCACTTCTGTGTAACGATATGGTATCAGATTATAATATCGCCGTCGAGCTTAAAGAAAAATACCCACGAACTTTCAAGTGCGTAAATAAAAATAAAGCCTGTGATATTTAAAATTAATACGTTGTATATTTATTGATTAATTAATTAATTCTGTTTTTTTTTTAGAGTCTTACGATATGAAGATCTATCTCTTGATCCATTTAATGAAGCGGAAAAAATGTTTGAATTTTACGGTCTCACTTTTCATCCTGATGTTAAAAGTTATTTAGAAACTCATACTAAAAATAATTCCGGCGGTCAATTCAGCACATTTCGTGATTCAAAAACCGCGCCATTCCATTGGCGCAATGATCTAAATTTTGTGGAAGTTGAAGAAATTCAACGTGTATGTGCGACCGCAATGAAATTATGGGGCTACGTTTTGGCTGTCAATGAAACTCACCAAAAAGAATTTAATCCAATTCTTAAAAATTATGGACCATTTTAATTCAAATATATAAATTTAAATCTATTTGTCGGTTTGTTTCATTCAAATTTCTTTAGATATAAAATGAAAGTCTCACTAGTTGAATTGTCTTTTTCTGTTGAATTTAATGGTTCATGAGTAAACTTATTAAAGTATTCTCTTAGACGGATGTAATGGGTCTCGAACTAAAAAAACCTTATTAATTTATTACAATAAATTTCAAATGAATTCCTTGCATGGAAGTTATTCAATTTAGTTCGCTCTTTCGAATCATTAAATCCAAGGCAAGAAGAAATTCCCTCAATAAAAATTCCCATTATAATTAAATGTACTTTTAGTTTAAAGTCTTAAGGTAGAGTCTCAGTACCCGATCAAAGAACTAGCACTCAACCACTCCATGTATTTGTATATCTATATTTATAATAATTTATTGAATATAGATGTACAAATGTATAAGTGATCAGGTACTGGGTCTCTTACCTTATTAGTTTAGTCGCGTTATGAATCCACTTACAGTAGTGTAGAGAAATATAATTCTAAGAATTCCTGTACCCCCACTGCTCAGCAGTCGGAAAAAGAAGACAAATTTCCTATGACTCGTAGGTCCAACATCTGTATGTCTTATTAATATAAAAAAACTTAGCTTTGAGACAAAAAAAAAATCATTCTTTTAAAAGACATCTTAAAGTTGTTCTGCATTACTTGGATCAACTTCCCCTACTCTCCAAGTTTATGTGTACAGGATTACTTTCAGTCATGAAGAAGGAATGTCGTCAATAGAGATACAAGTCGACGGACTTATATCGCGACTCGACTGTACATACAATTGTAATAAAAATAATTGAAAATGGATATATTAAATAAATTTGAACAAAAAATATTTGATATTTGGATATGTATTTTATATTTATTTATGGAATTAGTTCATTAATAATGACAAGATTTATTCTGGCATTCAAAGTGCGCAGTAGAGTATTCTTCTGTTTAAAAATATTTTGAAATCTCGAGTAATCTGGAAAATAAAAAAAAAACTTGATATAATAATTGACCACAAGAATAAGAAATTTTTTTTTTTTTTCAATTTTAAAAATATCAGTGAGGGCAAGAGCTAATCATATACGAGTATCATAATAGCGTATATGTTTAAATCATCATGATTGATTGTTATGTTCAAGTATTTATGAATAAATGATTAATTATTTAGTACCTGTAGTTATTGGCAATTAACTGTAAATTGAATCTCCATAAATTTGACAGTACTCTGAAAGATAAAAAATATAACGATTATAGATAATTGTAAAGTTTTTTTAAAAGTAAATTTGTGTAAATTATTTTTAATCAGACTAAAAAGATGACATCAAGACTTGATCAGTCATATGCTTGTCTATTTAACACATCATTTGTATAAATTTAATTTGTTAATTATTATCATTAATAAAAATATTCTCACCTTTTATTTATTTTTATTTGTGTCAATTGGAATAATCTTTCTATGAATGAAGTTTTGATCTCCAATTTTTAGCTGTAAATAAATAAAATAATTAATTATAAATACTTAATAATTTACAAAAAGGAAATGAATATAATTGTCATTTAATTAAATTCAGAACTTTAAATTTCTCACCACGTGCTTATGTAAGACAGGGATAACTTAGAACTCATCATATTCAAGATTTTTAAATATTTCGTTAATTCAACTAATAGTTTAATTTATTAAATAGTTTACATACCGATTTATTTAATCGTCCAGTTTGTATTGATGCCAGTATTTGCTAATTTCATATATTTTTTTAATGAGTTAACGTATCTGAAACAATTCGAAATTTAAATTAGCTAAAATTCATATTGAAAAATTTAAATTAATAAATTTATAAAGAAAAAAAAAATGATCAGCGGTAACAACCAATCAGTCATAGAAAATCAGACTGGGGCGGTAATATTTAACATCATATCAAAAATATAAAAATCGAAATAAATACCGAAAAATACGTAAGCTGTTAAGAATTGACTACTTATCAAGTTCTCATGTAATTTCAAGTTTTGGAGTTGCATTAAAAATGATAGAGTTTAGATTTGAATAAAAATTTTAAAATAAGAAAAACTTACTTGCTGGTGTACAGAAGCTCATTAAATTGACTTGAATACATCAGTGCTTGGAGTAAATTTGAGTTCTGTAATAAAATAGAAGGAATAAATGTAATGACAAATAAAATATAGCAGTAAAGAAAATTTATTTTTATTACTAAACAAATCAGTGAGGGCAAGAATTAATCATATACGAATATCATAGCGTATATTTTTAAATCATCATATTGAATAGTTATATTGAAGAATTTATGAGTAAAGAAATAATTAGTACCTATGCTCATTAGCAGTTGACTGTAGAATTGACGCTCCACAAACTTGAGAGTATTCTGAAAAATTAAAACGAAAAAAACATAAAAATTAAAGAAAACTGTTGGGTTTATTTTGATGCAAATTTGTGTTAATTAATTTTTAATCAGACTAAAAAGATGACATCAAGACTTGATCAGTCATATGCTTGTCTATTTAACACATCATTTGTATAAATTTAATTTGTTAATTACTGTTATCAACTAGTGTACGTTTCGCGCGCAATCGCATGCGTTCTGGGTTTTCAAATTTTTTGTATTATAAATTACTGTGTAAATTGCATATATTTTTATGCTGTTTTCAGCTCATAGCTAATCACGTTACGAATAGTTTGGCTTTACATATTTTTCATGTCTTCTAGGGTTAATTTTTCAATCTGGGTTTAAATTATTATTGTTCGTAATTTAAATATTATTAATATATATATAATAGATATACTAGCAATATTAATTAAAATCCGGTTAAAAAAAAAACCCAGTATGAAAAACTGGCCCTTATATTATAGGGATAAAAATATTCTCACCTTTCATTTGTATCAATTGGAAACCTTTTTTCTTTGCATGAGTTTTTGGTCTCCATTTTTGTTCTGTAAATAAATAAAATAATTAATTATAAATACTTAATAATTTATAAAATGGAAATGAATATAATTGTCATTTAATTAATTTCAGGACTTTAAATTTCTCACCACGTGCTTATGTAAGACAGGGATAACTTAGAACTCATCATATTCAAGATTTTTAAATATTTCGTTAATTCAACTAATAGTTTAATTTATTAAATAGTTTACATACCGATTTATTCAATCGTCCAGTTTGTATTGATGCCAGTATTTGCAGATTCCATATATTTCTTTAATGAATTAATATATCTGAAACAATTCAAAATTTAAATTAGCTAAAATTCATATTGAAAAATTTAAATTAATAAATTTATAAAGAAAAAAAAATGATCAGCGATAACAACCAATCAGTCATAGAAAATCAGACTGGGGCGGTAATATTTAACATCATAGTAACAAAATGATGAGTGTGAATGTATCAGACAATAGACAATTTATAAATTTTAAATAAATAAATGAATTCGAATTAAATTGAAAAAAATACGCGTACTAATTTTTCAATTATCTGCATGCGTATTTTTTAATTTGTATTCTCACATTTTACTTATTTATTGAAAAATTTCAAAAATGCCAATTGGGAGCTAAATTCAAGCTCATAATAAATTTATAAGAATTAGCAAACTAATAAATCTTTATTTTAAATAATTAATTACCATTTTGAATTGAAAATAAATCAAGTCTCGAATACTGGTCTCAGCCACGTGTCTATCGGAGCAGAAATGCCGGCGCGCCTGTAAAATTCAAAGGAACAATTAATTAAGTTTAATTTAATTACCACACAAATTTATAAAATTATTAATTAGTTCAGTTAAATTCCTTTATATTCGTAATCATATTTTCAATCATACGAACGAGACTAGTAATTCATCATAATTGAAAATTATCATTTATTTATAAATTGCATGATAAATATAATAAAATAATAAAATATCATGATGTTTAAAATATAATTCAGTAGTAAATATTTAAATAAATTAAATGAATCGAAGGATGTTTATAGATTTTATCAAGAACATAATTGCTTACCATGATAGCGTGGTCTTCGGCGGAGGTTGCGGGTACATGGTGGCGATGCTTCCTTTTTGAGAACTTCGAACGTAATGAACGAGTATATTGAATAAATGAGAAGTGCAGAAATTTGCTAACCAAAACCATGGAGAAAATATCAATATATAGATATATGTACAGTGATATTTTTAATGTACGAGTTTCAGCGCCATCTTTAATGGATAAGAACGGAATTATTTGCAATTTACTAAAATTGTTTCAATGGCGCGGTTAAATTCAAATAGAATTTGAATTAATAAGACAATTTTTCAAACCGGTTTTTTTTTTATCCAGGTTCAAATTAATATTGCTAGAATGTCTACATACTAATAATATATATCTATATAATAATATGATAGATGTACCAGCAGTAATAATTTAAATTTGGATTAAAAATAAACCCGGCTTGAAAAACTGGCCATAAATTTTAAAAATAATAAACAATTAACATTACATCGGCGGGAGGTAATTTTTAAATTATATTAAATTTCAATACAGTTAAGAAATTTTTTTAAATTTCAATGGCTAAATATACTATATATTAAATTAAATTGAAAATTCTGATTTTTAAATTATTTCAAATTTTCCAAGCTATGGGGGGGGGAGTATTATTATAAATAAAAATATATGTATATATGCGATTTATACCGCAGTTTATTGTAATGCTGACATTTGAATATGGCACAATCATCAATGACTTTACTAATCGAAAAGGTTACTTACTCAAGGACGATTATTACCATGACTAAATAAATCAAATTATGTCGACGTAAACAACAATTTAAACAGCTATTTTAAAATAATGATAAAAACCGCGTATATTGAATAATGTAGTCAAAAGTGGGACAATAAGGCACTAAGACACAAAATTGTCTTGTGGAATTTAAAAGTGTATATAATATTTCTTCTTTTATGAAAGTTTAAAAGATAATTCTTATTTGGCGTTGTCATGATTAAAAAATGCCTTTTTTTTATCAAATTTGAAGATTAATTAAAAAGTTAAGTTTGTTACTATAAATTAGTACTTTGTTTTGAATGTACTCATTATACTCTGGCATGCAAAGTAAATTTTGTAACTGAAAGAGAAGGTGAAGTGGGTTTAAATGATATACTACACGGAAAAAAGTCGAAACCAATTACTATATGGTAAAGAATATTTTAAGTGCTTAGAAAATAGTTGCAAAAAAATAAAAAAAAACCATTGTCTCTAAACTTTTAAGGGGCATTATTTTTCCAAACGACATTTGATGTTTTCAAAGACTAAAAATATCAATCGAAGCTTTAGTTTTAGTCAGCATCGCCTGTCGAAAAATACGTAGAAAATAAATAGAAAATAGGCTTTCATTGGCTTATGTTACAGAAAATAATTTTTAACTTCCTGCTAAGAAAATCGACGAATTTAGAAAAATTTTTAAAGTTATTGTTTTCATCCGAATTTTCGAAAATAGAAATTTCACTAGATGTCGATGTTTTGAGATCCTAGTAAGATATTATGACTGTTTTCAAAATTATGTCCAAATGTCTGTATGTATTCCTGTGTGTGTGTGTGTATGTCTGTGTGTGTGTGTGTGTAAACTTTTTAAAGAATCAATCAATTTAGATGGTTCTTATGGCAATCGAAAGAGCTTGTTAGCCAACTTTTCTAAGAATTTCAGATCATTCGATCAAATAAACTTTGAGAAAATAGAAAAATACGGAAAAAAGAAAGTTTTGTTTAGTATTTTGAAATTTCTCATAAAAAATTAGGTGAGCTTGAAAATTTATTCATAGTAACGTTTCTGAGCTCAAGGAGCTTGAAAACAGCGAAAAGTTTTAGGACTAGCCCGTAGAGTCAACCGTTTTCCAAAGTTTTTCTTAACTTTTGAATGATATGATTTTTCCAAATGATTTGTCTGTATCTCCAAAGACTAAAAGTATCCAACCGAAGTTTATTTGGTCTCACTGGTTTATGCTAGTGTATAAATAAATAAAACACTTTTCTTCAAATTTCTCCGATATGTCTTCCTGACTTCGAATAAAAACAAAAGTTCTAGTGACACCTCTTTGTCTTGTCTTTTCTTAATAAAAAACATTTAACTCTCAACTTCTTGTGAATGATAAAATTTATTAGTGCGTAAAATGGCTATAAAAAAAAAGTCAACAAACGACATTGACGTATGCGCCTTGAATTTACTAAAAAAAAAAATTTTCATTTACAAGTCAATATCAAGGTTTCTAGTGCATGAAGTCATAGTACGCTTTAGTGATTTCTGCAATGCGTTCACATTTCAATCGAAAGTTCATCCAACGAAAAAAAAAAATAAATACAAAGATTTAATTTAAAAAAATAACATTACATTGTTAAAAAATGCGGAGTGAGTACGTATAAATTTGGAGTGAATGACTGAGTATTTATTCAATCCCTTCAGAGTGAAATTAACTTCTAAAAGTTTAATTTAATTTTAAAACTCTGAATCAAAGTGAATGCAGATTTAAATAAAATACGTCATCACTCCGAATTAACTCCCGATTTTTCAGTGTAAAATTAACTACAAGAACAATTATGTTTTTTACTTATGCCTTCACAAGGTATGAAAAATAATTTTCCGCATCTTAGTCATTCAATTAGATTTCATATGATTAAAAAACTCATAATAATGTAACATCATTATGCAGAACAGCGCAACAATATTTTAATTGCCAAGCAATTTAGTGATGCAGAAAATGAGAACAAGCAACTAAAAATAAATAATTAAAAAAAAAAAAAAGAAATAACAACAAATAAAGCAAGCAGATTAAATGTAAAAAGCAGATTAAATGTAAATTAACTCAAAGTTGATTCGTCATTATACAATTTATGTAGATGCACGTGTTTTATGAAGTAACAAACAAGTGGTATCTTCTGGAAGGCGAAAATATTTCAATTCAACATGTTACGTTTATGAGATCACGATGCAATGAGATAGCAGCCTAGACGTTACCAAATGCTGTGTGATATTCTTTCCTATTCTACATAAAAACCGGCACCAGAAATCTAATGAGTAAGAATAAGAGGGAAAAGTAAAAAAAGAATAAAAAATAACGTGGGTAGTAAAAGTTTTATAACAGCGTAATTGCTTGTCTAGTGTGAGACTCAATTTAAATATGTCCCACGACTTATACTTTTATTTTCTCTCATTTTCTAGGATCCGAGAAGAGGAAATAATGATAAAAGAAGATTCTTCGCACATTGAAAAAATAATCATTACATTACGTACTCTTTAACTTCCCATATAACATTGTTTTTTATGAATGTATATTTAATTATTTGTTTCCTGATTCAATTCAAATAAATAATTAATATTGAAATTGGATAATAAAGAATTGAATAATCGTATAAAGTACAAAAGAATGCGTGTAAGCTTAAAAAAAAAACTTACTTAATAACATTTATTTTATTTTAAATTACAGTATTTAAGACTAAGTGATCTCTTAATTAAAATGAATGGGTAAATAATAAACAGTAATTACATTTAATTTATTTAGTGGTATTTTAAGAAATAAAATAATAATTTTATTATTTGTAAAACTTATTTTTATTTTTAGACATGCAAGTACTTATTGTAAATATATTATAGACTTCCGGGATTTGTTTAAATCCATCTGCACTTGCATTCATTTTATTTTTCCAATGCCGTTGTTGTAAGATACACAACTTGGTGTAAGTAAAAGAGGAACTAATTGAGCGCGGTTGCGTCCTTTGGCTTTCTCTTTAGCCAATACCAGCAAAATAACATTATATATATATATATAATATATATAGGAAAGGGGGCAAAACGGGGTACTTAAGGAAATTAAGTTTTTGAAGACTCAAATACGTCAATTTTTTTTTTTTAATGATATTTAAAATAAATATATATATTAGAGTAGGTCTTATCTATTCGAGATGATGAAAATAAAAATTCTGATAAAGTTTGGGTTCTTAATATTAATATTAAGAGGTGCCTCTTCGTGATTTTCAATTTCCCATTTAAATAACATGGAAAAAAAAATCGAGCTTGAAATTTTATACCTCGGTAATGGCTCATTGTATACATAAATTCGGGATTTATTTTCGTAGGGAATGAAATGGTGTTTAAAAAAAGTCTGTTATTATTTTTTGATAAATTTATCTGTTCATAAGTTATTGGAGATTGAAGTCAAATTTATAGTAAATTTCGAGATCTCTTTACTTCTCGACGAAACTATCAGACTTATCACAAAATGTTATTACATCTTTTTTGTAGACAATTTTATGCCCTTCAAATTTTCTATAATAAACTTTTCTAAAATTCTGCGTTGTTTTCTAGTTATTTTGATTTTAATATCGAGCTCTTGAAATCGGTCAGAACACTACTTTTTTTTAGAGCTTGATATTAAAATCAATAACTAGAAAATTATGCAGAATTTTAAAAAACTTTATTGGAAATAATTTGTTGGGAATAAAATTGTCTACAAAAAAGATTCTATGATATTTTGTGATAAGTTTAATAGTTTCGCCAGAAAAGTAAGAAGATCTTGAAATTTACTGTAAATTTGATTTTAAGCGCCAATAACTTTTGAACAGAAATTTATCAAAAAATGATATGACTTTTTTTGTAGACCGCTTCACTGCCGACAAAAATAAATCCTGAGTTGACCACTACACCAATATTAAAAGATCAAACTCTACCAGGATTTTTTTTTCATTTTTAAATTTTTAAGTTTTTTGTCAAAAATTAATTAAAAAAAATTTTGTTCTTTTGTGTTATTTATATTTTTATCTATTATGTGATGATTCTAAAAATAAAAAAGGGTAAAGTTTACTAAAAAATAATTATTAATGATAAATAATAGTCAAAAACAATTATTACAAATGAATTTTCTCTTTTTCTCAAATGATTTATAAATATAGATACGAGTTATGTGTTATGCGTATATAAGAGAGAAGATACACGTGGGATTATCCGAGCAGATAACAGCCTGGAGAAAGTGATATTATATAGCACGTTACTACTTATGCGTAAACATTAGTTTTAAATTTAAATAAAAAAGCGAGACAATAAAATGTATTCACTACTGTCGAATAGTAGATTGTGATAAATTTGACTTAATTTAAAATTCAAAGTATCAAATGTATGTAGTTATATCTATACAATACACGGTATACTTCTCAGAAAAAAAGTTATGCAATACTAATTTTATTAGTTAAATATTTTAATAGATTTAAATATAAATTTAATTACAAAATTATTTTTGTCAGGAAGTCTTGGTTTCATATATTTAATGTATGGACTTAATTATATTTTTTTTTTGACTTCCAGCAATTTTTCATGTAACTTTAGAGGTCAGCGTATTATTAAATACCATTAAAAACCATTTTTACGCTGGCCTGCAGCGTTCATTAACTACTTTTTTATAATTCGTTTAACATGTGATATAAGTATCAAGTATTATCATTTATATGAGTGTAATAAAATGTATCATTGTAGAACATTGTAAGCTGAGTAAGACAGCTTCACCAGCTAAAATAAAAGTATATTTTTGTTTATGACAGAATGAAAAAAAATAAATATGTATTTTATACAAAAATATTTATTTTCAAGGGCACAACGGGTTGATCCAAAAACTAAATTCACTCCGAAAGAGAGTTTATTTTAATATTCCCGTATACAAAAAAATCGTTCCAAAAAGTTCTGCATGTGGAATTTCTAAACATGAGACAGATTAGAACTTCGAATGGAACTTTTTTGGATCATATTTTTTCAAATAGCTGTAGCTTTTTCAAAAATGGACTAATTCAGACATTTTTCTTTTCAAAATTTTCATCTTTAAATGTAGTTTTCAGAAAAAAATACAAAAAAAAAATTAATATATTAAAATCTATGAAATTTTTCACTTTTTTTAAAAAATAAAATTTTTCCCAAAATCCATTCCTCTCGACAACTAAGCGAGATATTGAAAAATTTTATTCTCTAAAAAAATCTTATTTTACTGAGTTCTATATGAATTCGCGATCATTTGGCGGCGCCATGGAAACCGTAGAATCCCCCTTTTCTGGAATTTTTTATGGACATTCCAAAAAAGTTCCATAACCACCACTTTTGACCTTTTTCTAGAGCTAAAAATGATGTTCCAAAAACATTCTAAAATAGTTCCAAAATCACCACTTTTTTAATTTTTATAGAACTAAAAAAACATCCATAAAAAATCCCAAAACAGTTTCAAGAACGTCCTTTTTGACTTTAAATTTGCTCATAAAAACTATTTTTTAACATTAAAATTACCAACGTTCCAAAAAAGTTCCATTCGAAATTTTATTAAAACTCCAAATCGGAGTAAATATGAATTGAAATAAAATTCTGATCACTCAAAAATCATTCCGCTGAAAAAACTCCTTATTTACCTCGTATACGCAGTGGTATTTTTTACACTTCGGAACTCTGAGTATCAAAGTGAATTTACATGGAAATAAAATTTGTAATCACTCCGAATTCACTCTCAAATTTTTACAGTGATTTGTTCAAAAATTCAGAATAAACCCAAAATAAACATAAGTTTTTTTTTTCAAAATTTTCTAGCTGGCCCATTGTGCCCCGGGTACCGCATAATGTCTCAATCTCTTTTACCTGATTGTAAGAATTAAGAGATACATCAATAAAATATCCAGCGGTGAATTTCAATGGCCGAAGACTGCGCATCATTATGAATAATAAGCTTTTTTGGGTACTGACACTCAAGTTATACCAATCAGTCTGATAAACAGCCATAGCTATATCATAACTCTGATAAAATTTAAATTTATATAATATATATTTAATATAAATGTGTTGTATATAAATAATAATAAAAATATATGTACCTTAAGATTACATTCACTACTGGCGAAACAAATAACAAAAACCTGAGAAAGCATACAAGTAAAATAAAATGCCATTGGCGCGAATTCTGGATTATTTATTTGAATTTGAGATAATTTATAAACTGTCACGCATATGACGATAGTACTTATAGAAAATTGTAAAAAAATTACAGAACTGAAGACTGTGTTTGTTATTTCAGCAAATCTACATTAAAAAATTGCCACAAAATATATATAAATATATATTTATTTATATACTCAACTGAAATATTTTGAGATGATGTTTAACGCAGTTTGAAATTTCGTTTATTTCTCGTCGCTTGACATCAATAAATAAATCAGATGAATAGATTTTTTTCGGTATTAACTTTAATCGATGCTCAAGAATACTCAATTGAGCACAAATTTTAAGCATTAAACCTGGAATTAGAGTATCATATGCGACATTTACTAGTGCACCAAAAACATGAGCGAGAATTTGGTGATTATAAGCAGTCCAGTATCCAAAAAATGTCTTTGAATCAAATGGTAGCCATGTTTTGAAAGGTAACGAACGATTGGGAGTATCACAAAGTATTGATACGCTCACTACCATGGCCACGGCAGATTCTGTTAAACCAAAATATGCAAGCGTTCGTAATCTGAATATAAAAACAAAGAATCGCATTAATGATATTAGTACATGCACCGAAAAAATTTGCAGAATGAACGAGGATTAAATCTGGAGTGAATTCACTTCCGACATCTTACAGTAACGTTCGGTAAAATAATATAATTTTTATGACTCACTTGATACTTTTATCAAATTCATCTTGAATATACTTTTCCTCAAGATTTTGACACAAACATGGATAAGTTTCGAGGATATTTATTAGTCGCAAAATTTCTTTACGTTTTAAAATTACATTGACAATTTTTCCACAAACTCCAACCATGGTCAGTAAGACAATTAAATTATTTATGAATTCGTCGAAATCATCGAAGGATGCAATAAGTGCAACTAACTCGAATAATACACATAAGTAAATAAATATAATCATTAAATTTCTGTGAACTATGTACAGATATATTTTCCATCCAGAAATACATTCTGTGGTCTGCCATAAACCTAAACACTGTAAAATACCAAAACTGTATGGCAGGTGCATTATAATATTATAGAATATATATTTCTGATGACAATGAAATATATGTTCCCAACTGGGGTTCGAATTTAGACTAGACTCTATGGATCTCTTTATCCACTGTCATAGATGGTGAATAAATAATGATATTACTGTCGCCTATCTGCCTACTTGTTATGACCTTAGTTTATCAAAGTAATTGCGCTATTATCTATTACTGACAAAGGGCTGTATCTCTTCCGTTTTACATAATATTTTCAAGAATTTAAATTATTCAAACCACCATTACTACATTATCTTATTATTTATAATTGCGGATGACAAACGGAGCATAAGTAAAATTTATAGGGTTCATTGTTGTCAACCAGAGGGTTGATGAAAATAGCCAGTATAATTTAAACCACCGGACAAGGAACACTGGAAAATATACTGAGCCTTCAGCAGCATTTTTACATCATATTAGATATCGTACGTAGTTCATCGTTTTTTTAAACTTCATTTGAACCTAAGTGATTATAATTTTTACATTTCAATACCTTACTGTAAACATGAAAACTTTTTTAATAGAGAGTAGAACACAGCAGAAAGTTTTCAAATTTTGCTAAAAAAAATTAATAAATAAACAGAGATAAGTTTTTTATAAGTAACAATAGAGTACTTACTGTTTAAAAAATAACGAAAATAATTAATAACATTTACGATTTTTTAAAAATAATCTTTCTAGGACATTCATGCACTCTGGAATTTTTTTTTTTCTTAAAAATAGTTGTGAATAATGACAGATTTGTTTCAAATAGTTATGAACGAATTATATTCGGTGCTCAAAACCCCATAAGAATTAATTACTCGCTTAGGCTTTAAGTTGTGCTTCACTGTATCCTGATTATTGTTAGATAAAAGTACAACTATAACTTTGCCTGTTTAAATTATTTTATTTGTATAAAAAAATAATTAAAAAAAAAAAAATAATTATGGTATAATACTATTATTCAAGAATAATTGATTGTAACTTAATATATTTCTATTCTCTTTTCAGTTTTCATTCAAAATATTACAACGATATCGAGTGTCTTCAGTTGATCGACAGAGTTGAAAATTTCAAAAGTATTCTACGTCACAAGAGGAAGATAAATTTCCTAATCTTATTTTATTATGTTATTTCAGAACGTTGTAAGCTGAGTAGGAAAGTTTGATCAGCTGGAATAAGAACAGAAGGTTATTAAAAATACAATGTATATATTTATTTGAATAAAATATAAAATAATAAAAGTACAAAGTACTTGATTGAATGAATTAAGGGATATATCAATAAAGTATCCAGCATTAAACCGTAATGGTCGAGAACTTCGCGTCATTATCAATAACAAACTTTTTTGAGTAGCAGTAGTCAAGTTATACCAATCGGTTTGATAAACTGCCATCGCTATATCAAAACTCTAATAGATTTTAATTTAATACAATATTCATAATTAACAGTATATATACACTGTAAAAAATTAGGAGTGAATCCGAAGCAGACACGGATTTTATTTCACTTTGAATTTATTCCATCATTCGGAGTTTCAAAATTAAAAAAAAAAACCTATAAAAGTTTTTTTTTATGGAATAATTCCGCAGTGACGCAGATTTCATTTCAATCCGCATTCGCTCTAGTGAAAAGTTTTAACATTTAGATAAATTTATATTTAATAGAGATAACTTTTTGTGAGGAACATAATTAGTTCAATAAATAATTAATTCAGATATTAATAATTAAACTTAAAAATTATTTCGTGTGAATTTATGTAAAGTGAGCTCGTAATTATATCCGTACTCAATATAAATGCTAAAATGTAAAAAAAACGAACCGCACATATACTAGGAATTCAACCCGCAAGTTTTTACTGCCATTCCATTCTGTGGAATTTTTCGGAATTAAAATTTTTCAAAACTTCCCTTCAGAGTGAAATTCATGGGAATGAATAAATCAAAAACCATCCACTCCGCGTCCACTCCAAAAATTTTTTTACAGTGTAATTATAGTCATTATACATTTTTTGTATAGATTAATAATTGAGTTATGGATACCTTTATACTGCACTCGGTACTTGCGAGACAAGTACCAAAAATTTGTGAGAGCAGGCACATAAAGTAACTTGCCATTGAAGCAAATTCTGGATCACTTATTTCCACTTGTGATAATCTGTAAATTGTTACACATATCACAAAAGTACTTATGGAAAATTGCACAAACATAATGGTACTAAAAACTTGGTTCGTTTTCTCAGCCAATCTAATTCAAAAATAAACATGAAATTAAAATATCTTGCATATTCTTCATATGGAAATTTTAGAGCCGCAGTTACCCCAATTTACCCAAAATGCCCTAATCTTGCTTATGTATTAACTTCTCGGAATATATGTATAGACCTAACTGAAATATTTTTAGATGATGTTTGACACATTTTGAAACAGCATTAATTTCTCTCTGCTTAATATTATTCAATGACTCTGAAGAATAATTATTTTTGGCCAACAATTTTAATCGATACTCAAGAATACTCAGTTGAGCACAAATTTTAAGCATTAAACCAGGTATTAAAGTATCGTAAGCCACATTTGCCAGTGCACTAAAAAAATGAGCTAAAACTTGATGGGTATAAGCAATCCAGTATCCAAAAAATGTTGATGCATCAAATGGAAGCCATGTATTGAAAAACATAATTCGATTTGGCGTGTCACGCATCACAGATACGCTGACTGTTAATATCACAGCTGATTCTGTTACAACTAAAAACGCCAATGTTCTGTAACTAAAAGATATAAAAAGTTAATAGTTATTTAGTAAAATTACACATGTCTAATCACAAAAATATATTTCTAAAAAAAGTATATCGCACACCAAAGGCGGAAAGCTCCCACAGGCTCAGTTAGACAACATATCGACGTTCTAATTAGCAAATTGTCTAACTTATTATTTTTCATAGGTGATTCTGTGAAATTCTCAGATACTAATTGTCAGAGAAAATATTATTTTAGTAACCTTGACAAAAATACTATACTTATACTAGATATGGAATTGATTTTTAGATGAAAAAAAAATTTTTAACTTTGTTTTTTGCATAAATGGAGGATTTTCCGGAATAGAGTTAGACAATATACTACCCAGACAGCATTCAAATCGTAATGACTGCTTTATCACGTCTTTTTGAAGGCGTCCTCAAGAAGTCTTATAATGACTTCTTAAAGGTTTCATTTCTTGGCGTAAGATATATTTTGCATTATGAATTGAAGACAATAATTTTTCTATGACTAGAAAAAATTTTTTGACTTAAGAATTTTTTTCTCGCCTAAAAAAATTTTTTCTTGTCTCAAGAGAATTTTCGTTTTCAATAATACAAAAAATTTTCTTAGGGTGAGTAAAAATTTCTTGCACTAAGAAATCCATGTTTTCTGTGTTCACATGAGTTAGAATGTCCTATTTTCCTCCATGGTTTGCATACTATTTTTCACCAAACCTGTATCTAAAAGTTTCAACTTTTGCCTCTGTTTGTAGGTATAATTACGCATGCACTAATTTTTATTGTTTGTTTTCTCATAATCGAAAAGATTAACTTTATTCCCTCTGAACGGCACGGAGATTTAAACTTGGGGTGTAGATATGGTGAAAAAAATTCAAACATATAATACTCACTTGATCATCTTATCAAACTTATCCTGAATTTTTTTTTCCTCACTATCTTGACAGCAGCATAGATAGGAATTGAGGATATTTATGACTTGAATAATTTCTTTAGATTTTATAATTACATTAAACATTTTTCCACATATTCCAATCATTGTTACAAGAATTATTGAATTGTCAACAAATTGTTGAAAATCGTTGTAATTACTGACGAGTGCAATTGATTCGAATAATGCATCTAAGTAGATGAAAATGATCATAAAATATGAGTAGATCATTTGTAAACATAATCTCCATCTAGAAATTGTTTCTGTATGCCATAAACCCAAGTACTGTAGAATTCCGAAACTGTATGGCAGGTGCATTATAATATTATAGAATATATATTTCTGATGACAATGAAATATATGTTCCCAACTGGGGTTCGAATTTAGACTAGACTCTATGGATCTCTTTATCCACTGTCATAGATGGTGAATAAATAATGATATTACTGTCGCCTATCTGCCTACTTGTTATGACCTTAGTTTATCAAAGTAATTGCGCTATTATCTATTACTGACAAAGGGCTGTATCTCTTCCGTTTTACATAATATTTTCAAGAATTTAAATTATTCAAACCACCATTATTACATTATCTTATTATTTATAATTGCGGATGACAAACGGAGCATAAGTAAAATTTATAGGGTTCATTGTTGTCAACCAGAGGGTTGATGAAAATAGCCAGTATAATTTAAACCACCGGACTAGGAACACTGGAAAATATACTGAGCCTTCAGCAGCATTTTTACATCATATTAGATATCGTACGTAGTTCTTTTTTTTTAACTTCATTTGAACCTAAATGATTATAATTTTTACATTTCAATACCTTACTGTAAACATGAAAACTTTTTTAATAGAGAGTAGAACACAGCAGAAAGTTTTCAAATTTTGCTAAAAAAAAATTAATAAATAAACAGAGATAAGTTTTTTATAAGTAACAATAGAGTACTTACAGTTTAAAAAAGAATGAAAATAATTAATAACATTTACGATTTTTTAAAAATAATCTTTTTAGGACATTCATGCACCCTGGAATTTTTTTTTCATCAAAATAGTTGTGAATAATGACAGATTCGTTTCAAGTAATTATGAACGAATTATATTCGGTGCTCAAAACCCCATAAGAATTAATTACTCGCTTAGGTTTTACGTTGTGCTTCATTGTATCCTGATTATTGTTAGATAAAAGTACAACTATAACTTTGCCTGTTTAATTTATTTTATTTGTAAAAAAAAATAATTAAAAAAAAAAAAAATAATTATGGTATAATACTATTATTCAAGAATAATTGATTGTAACTTAATATATTTCTATTCTCTTTTCAGTTTTCATTCAAAATATTACAACAATATCGAGCGTTTTCAGTTGATCGATAGAGTTGAAAATTTTAAAAGTATTCTACGTCACAAGAGGACGATAAATTTACGAATCTTATTTAACGCTGATAATAATATATCTATTTTCATAAATATACGTAAAATATATTATTGAAGGACGTTGTAAGCTGAGTAGGAAAGTTTGATGAGCTAGAATAAAAACAGAAGGTTATTAAAAATACAATGTATATATTTATTTGAATAAAATATAAAATAATAAAAGTACAAAGTACTTGATTGAATGAATTAAGGGATATATCAATAAAGTATCCAGCATTAAACCGTAATGGTCGAGAACTTCGCGTCATTATCAATAACAAACTTTTTTGAGTAGCAGTAGTCAAGTTATACCAATCGGTTTGATAAACTGCCGTTGCTATATCAAAACTCTAATAGATTTTATCTTAATATAATATTCATAATTAATAATATATATAATGATCGTTATTATAAATATTTTTTTTTAAATTATGTTTACCTTAATACTGCACTCCGTACTGGCGAGACAAGTGCCGAAAATTTGGGCAAGCATACAAATAAAATATACTGCCATTTCAGCGAATTCTGGATCATTTATTTCCACTTGTGATAATCTATAAATTGTTACACATATCACAAAAGTACTTATAGAAAATTGCACGAACATAATGGTATTAAAAACTTTGTTCGTTTTTTCAGCCAATCTAAGTAAAAAAATTAACAATAAGTAAAAAAAAAAAAAAAAATACTCCGTTTATCGTTTAGGAAAATTTTCGTACATTTAGTATTCAAATGAAATGAAAAAATAAATAATGAAATGCTAAATTTCAAAAGAATCGAAAAAAAGTTTCTACGGTTTTATACGAAAATAAATTTTTTAGTAGACTTCATATTGTAAAATATTTTGTGAATTTAATTGTCCGTTTTTCATTTTAAATTTTTGATGTTAATAGCGGGAAGTTAATAATCAGTTGATTAAAAAATAAAATAATGTAAAAATTTGTTGACTTAAAATAGTTCGTCTTGCCCCAAAGAGTACTCATACATTTTTAATCGACAAAAAAAAAACCGAGCATATAACACTTGTAAAAAATATTTTTTGTGATTCATTTTGAATCGCAATGTATTTGAATTTGGGCTTATAAAATTTATTATCGCTGTTTTAAAGTACTTTATTTTTCCAATGACTAAATTGACTCGGCGGATTACATGATGAGAAAAATAATTTAAAAATCTTAATTCTATGATTAAGTTAAAGGAGTTCAAAATCTAAAAAATGTTCTACTCGTGAGTTATTGATGCTCAAATTGATTTTAAAAATTAATTTTCATTTTTAAACACTCATCATTTATCAAAATTTAAATTTTGGCGGCATTTCTGTTTCGATTAAATCGGCCAAGTCAATACAGTAAATATAAAAATTAAAAAAAAAAAATTAATTCTCGAAATACATGTATAGACCTAACTGAAAAATTTTTAGATGATGTTTTACACATTTTGAAACAGCATTAATTTCTCTTCGCTCAATATCATTCAACGGCTCTGAGGAATAATTATTTTTGGCCAACAATTTTAGTCGATACTCAAGAATACTCAGTTGAGAACAAATTTTAATTATTAAACCTGGTATCAGAGTATCATATGCAGCGCCCGCCAATGCACAACAAAAATGAGCTAAAACTTGATGAATATATGCAATCCAATATCCAAAAAATGTTGATGTATCAAATGGAAGCCATGTATTGAAAAATAATGACCGATTTGGTGTATCCTGTAATACTGATGCACCAACTGATATTATTATAACTGATTCTGTTACAGCTAAAAAAGCCAATGTTCGATAACTGAAAACAAAAAAAAATATGCTTTATATCGCATCACTAATTCCAAAAGGACATATTTTATATAATTAATAATATATTTATAAAATGATATATTTTTAATTATAATTAATTAAAAAAAAAAGTTTAATTTATGTGACTCACTTTATGGTTTTATCAAATTTATCTTGAATAGTTTTTTCCTCATCATTTTGACACAAACATGGGTCAGCCTTTAGAATATTTATCAATTGCAAAATTTCTTTGCGTTTAATAACAGCATTGGCTATTTTTCCACACACTCCAATCATTGTTAAAAGAACTATTGAACCGTCAATAAATTTGTGAAAATCATTGTAATTTTTAACAAGTGCTATTGATTCAAATAATGCATCCGAGTAGATAAAAATTATCATAAAATATGAGTATATGATTCGTAAACATAATTTCCATCTAGAAATTATTTCTGTACGCCATAAACCCAAGCACCATAGAACACCAAAGCTGTATGGCAGGAGCATCGTATTATAGGATAAATAGATTTGGTGAGGATGAAATATAAGTTTTCGACTGGGGTTTGAATTTAGACTGGACACTATGGTTTTAGTCCCGCTATCCACAGTCGCAGATCGTGAATAAGTAATGACAGTACCGAGTCGTCTAGCTGTCTTACTCGTGGACTTTAGTTTGTCAAGATAATTGCTCTTTTATCTACCGACAAAGGGTTGAATAATTTCTATTGTTTTGTAGAGTATTCTCAGGAATTTAAATTATTAAAACGACTATTACCATTATCGTAATTTTCAAAATTGAGGATGAAAACGGTAGCATATGGGAAATTTATAGGGGGTATTGTCGTCGATTAAAGGGTTGATAAAAATAGTCAGTATAACTTAACCCACCGGACAAGAAACATTGGAAAATATACTGGGGAATTTAACAGAATGTTTACAATAGATATATATAGGGGAAACCGGCATGATGGCTCCCCTAAATCGCTAGTCATTTTTCATGGCTTTTGAATACCGGGTACACGTTGTTTTGATCTATCTCGAACAAGTATATAATTAAAGGTCACAAATGAGAACTAGGTGACGCTTTTGAGGCCGTTCATAAAATATATTCGCATTTATGGGGGGAGGGGGGTGTCGCTTACTGTGACAAGACATGACAAGGGGGGCCGGGGGTGCCTAAGGAAAGGACATTCATAGCTCATGAATTAATTTTGAAAATTTTTCTTTTGGTTTTTTTAAATTTTATTTTTTTTGCTACGATACAAAATCATTCGTTTCATATTTGCAAATATGTAAATATTTCGTCATATTGGCTCAATAATTTGTCATATTTACTTATGATTGGTTTTTTTGTTATTTGTTTTTTGACGTCGGCGATAGCGTTGCGGTCCGTCATAGTCAGTTCCTTTGAATATCGAATATCACAGAAATTTATTGGCTTTATTATTGCATATAATAAATTTTTTATTAAATATAGAAATTCGTGTACTATTAATTTATATATATCGTGTACGGGAGGGGGAGGTCTATCATTTCTGACGCAATATTGATAGGGGTGGTCGCAGATAATTTTGCGCGACGAAGGGGGGAAGGGGGGTCTAAAAAGGTAAAATTTTGAGGGATGAAAGAGTGACCTTCGTTGAACCAATCAAGGAGAACACCTTCGCGAGAGACGTTTAAGTACTTACATACTTACTTTGAGTGTTGTACGTTGTACGTCAGAATTCTGCAACATATATAAGTTACTTACGCCACCGTTCAAATAAATCAAGCCTTGAAATAGATGTTTATACTAGTTCTAATTATTATTATAACAATTATAAACTTGTTCACTGTTTATTTAAAAATAATTAAGAACAATGTCTAGCATCTTTAGTTCATCGACAGTGAAAAGATTACAAAGGTACTCTACGATATATGACAACTGTTATTATACTAAACTGTAATGTTTTTATTAATATGCGAAGAGCAGATCATTTTAGGACGTTGTAAGCTGAATAGGAAAGCTTAATCAACTAAAATAAAAATAAATGGTAATTGAATATATATATTATATATATAAGTACACTGTAAAAAATTTACGGAGAAAATGCGGATTAATTCCGGAGAATGTGGAGCGGATGTGGATTTCTTAAATTTTCTTTGCAGTAAAATTCATTCCAAAAAAAAATTTTTTACTCTGAAAACTCCGAATTAGAGTGAATTCAGATTACTCCGAAATTACTGCGCTGGAAAACAAACTCCCTATTTACTCCGTATGCAGAGTGTTTTTTTGTTAAACTCTGGAACCGGAGTCCGAGTGACAACAGAGTGATTTTGGATTTAAATAAAATCCGTTGTCACTCCCGATTTTTCACAGTGTATTTATTGGAAAAATATAATAAATAATAATAATTCGAAATTACTTGATTGTATGAATTCAGAGATACGTCAATAAAATTTCCAGCATTAAATCGTAATGGTCGAGAACTTCGCGTCATTATTATGAACAAACTCTTTTGAGTATCGACATTCAAGTTATACCAACTGGTTTGATAAACAGCTGTAGCTATATCAAAGCTCTAATAGATTTTATTTTATTTTTACATTTTTATATTTATGACTATACATAAATATTACTAAATCATAAATTGATATTAAGACAATATGCGTACCTTCAAATTGCACTCGGTACTTGCGAGACAACTTCCAAAAATTTGTGCAAGCATACAAAGACCATAAATTATCATTGAAATAAATTCTGGATCACTTATTTCCACTTGAGATAATCTATAAATTGTTACACATATAACAAATGTACTTATGGAAAATTGCAGAAACATGACTATGTTGAAAATTTTGTTTGCTCTTTCGGCTAATCTGTAAGAAAAACAGTTTTATCAAGGGACAAAATTTTTGAAACCTTTTTCTTTACTGAAATTTTAGGACACTCAAAGAGCTCTCTTAAAAACGAATGTATTTTTTTTTTTCAATTATGCAAGAGTTGGGCTCCACTTATTTTGACTTAAAAATTTTTAGTTTTAAAAAATAAATTATTCAAAATAATAATTTTTGAGTAAATTTTATGAATATAAAATATTTAAAAATTCCAAAATAGGTCGAGTCTTACTTTTGCTTAGTAACCCAATTATTGATTTCATCTAGTCTTTGAGTGAAGAAAAAAATATTTTTATCACGACATATATAAATAAACTTAACTGAAATATTTGTAGATGATGTCTAACGCATTCTGAAATCGCATCCATTTCTTTTTGCTTAACATTTCCTGATGACTTCGAAGAATAATTATTATCGCACAGTAATTTCAATCGGTACTCGAGAAGACTCAATTGAGAACAAATTTTGAGCATTAAACCTGGTATTAGAGTGTCGTATGCTACATTTACTAGTGCACCACAAAAGTGAGCTACAACTTGATGAATATAAGCAATCCAGTATCCAAAAAATGTTGATGTATCGAATGGAAGCCATGAATTATAAAACATTATTCGATTTGGTGTATCTCGTACTATTGATATACTCACTGTACTCACTATTACTGATTCTGTTACAACCAAAAAGGCCAATGTTCGATAGCTAAAATAAAATAAAAAATTACATGTAATATAATTATCACACGTTTCACACAGTTGTAGAATGTAGAGAAAAAAAAAAATTTTAATAGTTAACTAAAATTTTTCTCACAAAACAAAGTCATTAACATTTTTTGAAAAATTTTGACAAAAAAAATTTGAAATAATACTCAATTATATTTACAATTTTGGAACCTTTAAAAAATATTTGAAAAAAAAAAAAAAAAAAAAAAAACTGTTTTTATAAAATTTTGGAGGAATCCCCCCCCCCTTCCCATTC
Source organism: Microplitis demolitor (assembly GCF_026212275.2). Classification (NCBI taxonomy): domain Eukaryota; kingdom Metazoa; phylum Arthropoda; class Insecta; order Hymenoptera; family Braconidae; genus Microplitis; species Microplitis demolitor. The sequence goes on along the minus strand of NC_068545.1, from coordinate 23,122,030 downwards.
TAATCCCTTAGATGGAGAAAAATGAACATAAAAATCTACATATTTTTAATAACAGGAAGTTGAGTCGCTAAAAATTATTTTGCACTACAAAAGAAAATTTACATTTCAAAGTTATTGATAAATTCTGATAAAAATGATTTGTATAAAATAGGAATTATAGTAAAGAATAAAAAATTTTAGGCTCACAATAATAATAATAGTACAGCATAATAAAAATTCCTATATTTTTCATCCCCATTTTCCTCCGTGTAAAATTATAGAAGTCAAATAATTGATATTATAATTTAAAAGAAATAAAATATATATGACTTACTTGATAGTTTTATCAAATTTATCTTGAATATTTTTTTCTTCAGCACTTCGATACCAACATGGGTCAGCTTTAAGAATATTGATTAAATTCAAAATTTCTTTACGTTTTATAACGATATTCGCCATTTTTCCACAGACACCAATCATTGTTAAATAAATAATTGAACTACCAACAAATTGTTCAAGATCATTGAACGTTCCAAATAACGCAATCGACTCGAATAGTACCTCTGCATAAACAATAAATATCACAACATAACAGTGAATAACTTGAAAAAATATTCTCCACCCAGAATTGTTTTCCATGTGCCATAAACCCAAGCCCCATAGAATACCAAATGTATACGGTAGTATCATTATATTATGAAACAGTCGACAATGACAATTGAACACAAGTTTCCAACTGGGGTTTAAATTTAAACTGGACTCTACGCTTCCTGCTGTGCGTTGTTTTAAATGGTGAATAAATAATGATGACACCAAGTTGCCTGGCTGTCTATGCATTTGGACTTTAATTCTTAAGTATCTCTACTATTTTCAAGAATTTAAATTATTCAAACGACAATTATAATTATTGTAATTTTCAAAATTGCGGTTGAGAAAGCTAGCATATGTAAAGTTTGTAAAAGGGCATTGCCTTCAACTAAAGGGTTTGGTAAGAATAGTCAGTACAACTTAAACCACCGAACAAGAAACATTGGAAAATATATACTGGGAGCTTAGGTATTACCTTAACATCAGATGTTGTATACGTGCTTTGCCATTTACTTGGTTCTACCTTGCTATCAAAATTTGAACATATCAAAGAGAGAAGACTTTTTCATAAAAACTAATGATTTCCATATTGCATTGAACGTTTTGGAAGATCACTTTTGCAATCACTTTAATTTCATACAAAAATTGCGCTATTGTATACTGGCACAGTATTGTAGAGTAAAAATACCGTTTTTGGATACTTTAAGGTAAGTTTTGGACACTTTCAAAATTTGAATAAAATAATGTGTATTATACTTAATGACAATTGGTTTTTAAAATCCATTCAATGAAACTTTTAATACATTGTTGCATTAGAAGTTTTTATTAATTAAAATAAAGTATTAAATGTTAAAAAATGAAGCAATGGCCATAATGGCACTTCTGCTTTATCTGTTTAAACTGTAATGTTACCTTTTCCATAATATTAAAAACTGTGGGAGCATATATATTATTATTGACTACCCGAGGGTTGATAACAATAGCTTGCATAAATTTAACTACCGTAGAAGCAACATCAAAAAATATACTGACATCGTTGACAATATAGTCACATTAAATAATGAGTGCCCTTATTTAGTTACCAGTATATTTTTGAAAATTATCATTAATTTTCATGTTTAAAAAAAAACACAGATACAAACTGATAAAAAAATTATTTATTTATTTTAAAACTAACAACTCTGAGTTAGACGGAACAAACCAGACGGGAAGTTCTAAAAACCAGCCCGTAATTAAAGTCTAATTAAATTATATTTTTTTATAATCTTCAATTGTTTTCTCTTTTTTTTTGAAAGTGATATTTCAAGGATATTAAATACGAAAAATATAATAATATCTAATATTCTATTTTACATTTACGAAACACATGATCCTATCATTTCCTATACGTTAGTGTGCTACGTATACAGTTATTGTTCATTTATTTATTATTTCACAACATAGACAATATAAATATATATATATATGTATATATACATATTATTTTTGTAAATAACAAATACCCATGGACTACTTTATAATACTATTATTTTTACAGATCGAAGATTGGATCCATCATGCAAATTGTTATGTTATGACTTGGTATGATTAATTTTTAGATGAGAGATTATAAAATATATTTACATTTGTTATGTCAGTCGCTGATGGACAAGTAAAGACAAGACATGAATTCTTTTTCGATCATATTAACGCAACATGACGATTTAAATAATCTAACAACAGCTTCAACGACATATTTGTAACGCCGAAAGAATTCAACTCGAGGGTATGTTGACTCTTTCGCAATTACGACATTGCGATCGAGATCTTGCTTCATTCGATACTCTTAACTATATCCTAGCAATATAATACCACTTTATGGTATATACGAAACTTGAATACTCTAATACACGTGCACAGTAATAGGTACTGTACAAGTTATATTTAACACTACCATCATATTATTCAAACTTTTATTTTACCTACACTAAAAGATAAATCGTGGAATTTTTTAAACTATTAAAATAACTTAGTAATGACACAAATTTAGTACAATCATCGATGATATTTTACATTCACGTTTTTTCAATTTAGAGAAAATAAAAATATATAACTTTATGATATGTCAAAATTATTACAAATAAATACATATTTTTTTATGAGTGTGAATGTAGCAGACATCAGACAAATTTTAAATTATTAATAAATAGAATAAATAATTAATAAAATTAAATTTAAAAAAAATTGCGTCTTTAAAAAAATTTTAAATTAATAAGTGCATTTTTTATAAATATTACTTTTTTAATTATTTGCTCTATTTATTTGGAACTTTCAATATGTTAAATTAAAAAAAAAATACTTTATATAATTGCACTTAAAGTTTTTTTAATTTTCTACATGTGCATATTTTTAGTTTTTTTTTTTTTTTTAATTTCCTTGTCAAGAAAAAATCCGGAAATTGCTAACTATCTGTTAATTTTAGAATCATGTCTTCAATTCATAGTGCAAAATATTTCTTGCGTCAAATAATTTTTTTTTTCTGTGTAGAAAAAATATTTTTTTTTGCATACTATAAATAAATAAATTTATTTATTTTATTTTGTAAGTCTTGCAAAAAAGAAAAAAAAATGCAATCAATATAAATTAGATTTAAAGATAAGTCGATGAACCAACACGAAAAAAAATACGCTAATAAATCTTTATGCTAAATTGCATTTTATTTACTATCCTCAATCGAAGTGTACGTATTTAGTAGCGAGTTATTTCATTTAATTTATCTCTATTTTTTTTAATTGCATCCGAAGTACATTCACGCAACATAATGCAATCCCCGTGATAGATCTTGTTTCCTCGACCCTCGTTTATGGTGAGTTAAGATTGCTTAGGTCGTCAACCATCACGTAGAATACGAGATGCTCAGAGCAGACTATCAACAGCTCGTATGCTACAATATAATATAATATAAGCAATATATATGTATATATTGTACATATAAATATAAAGTTTAAGAGTGATCGAGAAGTACGAATAAGAAAAACGGTACAGTATTCAACGTTGCTCTCCTACGAGTCTGACTAGTTCGTACAGTCTCTACTCATCGTGATGTACTCTGACGACTTGCGCAAGAATTACCATTTCGTAAGCAACCCGGTTCATCCATATCCACTACACCAGATCCTGTACACTAATAAATATTATAAAAAAAATAAAATACCTCAGGAATTTAACCGGAAAGCTTTTCTATATATTATATTGTTATATCATATAAACTCTTCCGTATTTAAATTTAAAATTGAAATCACCATTTTAAAATAAATTTCAGCTTTTTCAATATATATAAAAAAAAAAAAAGAAATTAATAAGCTATTTTTTTATACTAATACTCTTAATTCTCACATTATTGTTATGATCCGCAAAGACTTTAATTAGTCACGCACTCTATTATCCAGCAATCGTTTTGTGCGCTACTAAAAATTTCAAATGTGGCTTATATTCATAACAAAAATATCCCACGAGTAATATTATTGCGTATAATTCCTATTACCTTTTTTTCAGCTTCCTCTTTCTCTATATTTCAAATTCACCTGTTATTTAATTCTTTTTTTTTTTTTTTAAACTTAATTTATTCTTATGATAAATTACATTTGATATAAAAAAAATTATTTTATTTACTAAAAAAATAATAATAATTTTAATAAATATATTTTTTTGATTGATAATAATTGTTGTTGTTTTTTTAATTAACTAGTAAAAAAAAAAAAAAAAAAAACAATTTAAAAAGTTCCAAACTATTAAAACATTTCCTTCAAATAAAATTGATTAAATTTTTATATATTTTTATATGTAATGCATTTTTTTTTCTAACTTCTATACGTGGAATTTTATTTGCCCCAGTTTAACACCGCGAAATTACACCGCCTTCACCGGTGTTATTTTATTTTAACACCGCTCTAACAGTGTATTATTATTATTTATTTACTGGTTTTCATATTAAGTTAAAACATAAATATTTAAATATATAAAATAATTTAAAATATTTGAATGTACGTATATATAGCAGAAGATGCCTCTTGCAAGAAGACGACGACGACAGGAGTGAAAGTAATGCTTAAGGCATAACATATCCTCGTAAAGTATATCGTAAAGAGAGAATATATTAAAGTAAAACGAGATAGAGTCCGAAGTTTAATAAAAATAAAAGAAATAAAAACAAGTTTGCGAAGAAAAAGAAGAAGCAGATTCTACTGGAGCTAGATCAGATCGTGCGATCTACGATTATAAATCCGTGCATACTTATATACATCGCCCGCGTTCTCAATATTTATTACGGCACGTGTACTGATTTGCCACGTGCACTGTATAGAGTACTCTAGAGTACTGTATCAAGACTTAGTTACATTTTATAGCCAGCGTAGTGTTGCATAGATCGTATAATGATTAAAGGGTAACTACTAAATAAATTGAATTCTTTAATAGATTCTACAATTCTAATGTATCCATTACTTTTTTAAATTATATATATTATATGTTACACATTAAAAATTTCATATATTACAATATTCAACTAGAGTTACTTAGATAAGTAAATTTTTTAAAAAATTTATTTATCACCAATCTAGTGGAATAGTATCGAATAATGATAATGAAGAAGGATTAATTCGAGTGTAGATCTTTTAAGGAGCGAGTGGAGAAGAAGCTAAAGAGGATGTTTATAAAAAAATCTATTGCTATATTATATAGTATGATCGTGTCGGCTATAAGAGAATATCCATATACACCAGGTTAGAATTCACTTTCTCTTTCTCACGTGGCATCGATGCCGAGGCCTTTTCGTCTCTGAGGAGCGTCCTCTCGTCTTATAGTCTGGTGTACATGCCGTCGTAAAGGCTCATCTTATCAAACTGACTGTGAGTAACTACAGCGAGTAAGAGGAATTTAGTAAAGAAAAAGAGAGAGATGGAAAGTTTAATCAGAATATCGATGCCCTAATGTAACCGTGCTGAAGACGATGCACGGATTATTCATGTTGGTTGTACTGTAGTGCAAGACAAGAGAATGCACGACTAGATTGTCTTTAAATAATACAGCAAATGCGACCAAGATTTCTACCAATGGTATTCCCCATATCATTCTGTCTTCACTTAAAAATTATGTGAACAAGAAAATAGAAAAAGAGTAAATGATTAACCACACGGCGGTTTTTTTGAATTATAGAGTACGTTTAAATAAAAAAAAAAAAAAAAAAAAAAAAAAAATGTATAAGACAAACGTCGGAATACGTCTATTATAAATGTTTATACTACCGAGATCTTTCGGAAGGAAATTGCGCACAAAATTATGTCATAATTATTTTTTGTTTTTTTTATTTCATTGACTTTGTTATTAAAGTGGTAATTAATTTTTTCCGTTTAAAAAATGAATAACGGTGTCTGTGTTAAATCGTTAATGACTAATATATAGTTATTTTAAAATTACAAAGGTATTTATTTTAATAAAATGGACACCCACTTGCCGGCGTAACAATAAGTGAGAAGACGGTGCACACAGGAAAGAAAGAAATAAAGACACCGAGGTGGGAAGTGGCAATGGATACTTGGCACTTTCACTGGCCCAACGATTTTCTGCTAAACAATGTAATAGACAACACTAACTATATACCATAGAAGTATCTACATATATATATATATATAAAATGTATGTAGGTATAATAACAATATCAATAGCGATCCAAGCAATACAAAAGTACGTTCTTGAATAAGTGTTTTAAAATTTTCAAGGCTACTCTTATCGGTAGCAATTACATACTTTACTACTATAGGTACATACATCACTTGTCGGAAGATGTTTAAAAACACGATGCAAGTTGGCGCCATTTTTAAATCTCCTGTCGACTCATTTTCATTCATTCTCCATATCAATACCAGTCGCGTTATGGATATTTAGCTCTCGCATACTCAACTCTGTACATTGTACACTTATGATGCATAAAATAAGTAGTACAGTATACAACTAAAGCAGCTTCTGACATCCGGTGATGCAACGAGTTGAGCTCGAGTTTACTTATATACAAATAAAGGGGGGAGGAAACGGAGTACTTGAAGAAATGCTGAGTTTTCGGGGACTCAAATACGTTAAATCTTTTTTTTTTTATAATTTTCAAAGTAAATAGAAAAAATTTTCAGGTGCAGTTAGAAAAAAATTTTCATTTCTTGCGGGGAAACTGGGGCACCCTCTGAAAGTAATTGGATGCAAAGGAAGAAAAAAAAGTTTTTAATAGTTTTATTTGAAAACATAAGCCATTAAGGTTTTGCGACTGACACTTTACATTTTTGAAAAAGTTTAACTACATGGAAAAAAAATAGGTGCTGCAACGGGATTTTCCTGTTGCAACAACAGGACACGTCTTGTAGGAGCAACAGGACAAAATCTTGTTGCAGCAACAGGACAAAATCCTGTTGCAGTGACAGGGCGGCGTTCTGTTGCAGCGCCTATTTTTTTTTCCGTGTACCGACATTAAATTGTCAATTTTTCATTTGTTAATCACTATTAATTATTAACTTCAAAGTAAAAGATTTGTTAGTTATAATTCCAAAGAAGATATTTTTAAAAAAGCATAATTATATACATCTTATAGTAATATATTAAAAAATTATTAAAAGTTAATTAAATTTAAAAAATTATAAATATTTTCAAGTTGATCATTGAAATAGATCTGGAGTAATTTGACACTGAGACTTTTATTGTAAATTGATAAGAAAAAAAATTAACTCTATTTCATACTATTTTTTACAAAAACATAATTTCTCGAAAACCATAAAAAAAAAAATTCAAAATAATGTTCGATTATATTAACAAAAGTGATTTTGGAATTAAAAAAAAAAATTTAATGAAACAAAGTTTTTTTATAAAATTTCGAGGTTCCTCCTATCCCGTTTTGTCCCTCTCTCCCTTACATATATTACTATCCAAATAAGTATCAACGCGGATGTGACTAAAATGATTGACACTATCGAGTTCTTTGATCAGTTTACATCTTCCATCGTTACGGTCTTCAATATATTTTTTTTCGTTTATTTTTTTGTTGTTTCTTTTTCAGGAGAGATCAAGGCTATGTCATGATTAAAACTTCGTGTGAATTTATATCGGATTGTTTCTGTGTATAGAAAGTATTGATTTTCGATTTGAATTTTTTCATACATCCATATCCACGTCAATATAAATATATAATATATATATACATATATACAAACAGCAATCACCATAATAATTATAATAATAAAAATAATAAATAATGAGCAAAAGACATAGATATTGTCAATACAAAGAAAGTTTCGAGTTAATCGAGTTCATGATAGTGAGAGTGTTTTCTCTGTCAAAGCCCCCAGGTGATAGAGGACATAAAAAAAAAATGACTCGTGCCGATCTATGACCTTTTCTTTACTTTCTCCGATCTTGCTGTTGTATTACATATACATGTATATATATTTATAATATAACGAACCTCGCAACGGCAGTCTCGCTTGTCAATGGATAGGTGAGTAGGCTGTTAGTTGGCTCGAGTGCCATCAGACCTTTTAGATCGTATATATCCGAGCTGAGGATCCGACCCTTATGCCGATGTCTGACCTTTAAGACGTTAATTCCACATTCCTCAGACCCCGACGCTCACGATTTTTAAAAACCCTACCAACACTCTTGTCAATACTTTTTTTATTCGTTCAAATCTACCTGTAATGCCAACTCACTCGATCTTTATTTTTACTCTCTTATTCATTCACAAATTAATTATTTTTATATTAAATAAACGTAAAATAAACAGATTAAAAAAGGAGAAAACGCGCCTTTAAATATTAAGCAAAGATTTGTCTTTAACAGTTTAATTTACTGTTATAAGTTATAATGAATGTATATTGTTATTTAATAAGTATGAAGGTAGACCTAATAGACATTATAGAAATGCCCAAAATTAACAAGTCAAAAACCTTTATTACATTGCGATCAAAATTTAATCAACTGTCAGCTGAATACAAAAATTTGAATATAAGTAACAAATCTAGTGAATATAGACTGTAAAAAATTTTGGTGTGAAAATGGACCCGGAGAACTTTACAGGGCCGTGTGGTGTGAAATTACGGTGTAAAATTTTCTCTTGGTGTAAATTTCCTATTCGTGGAATTTTAACACAGTGTAATCTACTTTTTCACACCATTCCGGGTTACTCGTTATAAATGTGATTAACGAGCAATTAATTATCATTGAATATCTTCAACTACTTAACCAATAACTATATTGATATTATTTAGATATTAAATAGCATTTTTAACATTCAAATATTTTTATATTATTTTTCCTTATCGCAAAATTATGCTAAATTACACATTTATAAACTTAACGGTGTCAAAATTTTGAATTCACACCGTCTAAATTTAGTGTAAGTTTCACACTGAAATTTTTACACCGAGTAATTTACACTACTATGGTTCCAAAAAATTTTTTACAGTGTAATAAAAAGATGGATAATATTTAGCAAAACCATTTAAAGTTTTAAATTTTTAGATACAATTTTTTGGTGAAAGCGCACTATTAAAATAGTATTTTATGTATATTGATATTGTTTTTGAAGACAATGTCTTTTCTTTCCCAACCTGTATAGATAAAATTTTTTTGTCTCTCTAGGATAAATATATATATTCATATATTGTATGTTTGTATTGGGAAATAATAAATAAATAAAAATAAAATTATATTAAAGAGTATTTAACTGATAAATATCAAATTACAATATCAGGTATGGTAATTTTATTTGAAACTATCGTTAAAATAACGAATTACAACCGTTGGCATTAACAAATTTATAATTATAAGTTTGCTAATATTTTTATATATTTAATAATAATTATTAAACATTTAATATTATATGTACAGATAATATATATGTACATGAGAAAATAATTTATTGGCATAAATTAAATAAAAAAAAGGTATTACGTAATGCTGAAGATGATGATAATGAGTTAATCATACTCTGAAATCAACTTTCACTATATATACTTATATATACGTTGATGATATTAATGTGTGCGTATAATTGTTTGAAGAGTAATAGAGAATTAGTATTGACGTGTGTACTGTATTAATGATATTATATATAATAGTAATGTGGAAATAAAAATTGTCATTCAGTAGATACCAATAGACAATATAACCATATAGGTAAATAGTAAATAGACAGTTGAGTGGCTATGAATAGAGCTGGAGTTACATTAGGGAAGCACCGGCAGCCAGAGAACACAAGTCCGAGACAACTTTCGCCCTCCAAGGCTGAGAAGATCAGTAGTTGAGTCACACATACTTATGATAGTTTAAATCTCTCGTTACATACTTTAATGTTGTTAATTAAACGCACCTGCATTCGATCACTATAACTATTTTATTTTATCGATTTATCTGAAGCTACAAGACCAAGACTAAGACTAACACTAAGACTAATTGATCTGATCGGTTAATTGTTTAGCCTGGGAAAAATTTATCAAATTTATACCTACATTTACATTTTATTGTTACCTTTTGTTTTGTTAACGAGGCATTAAAACCCATTGTATCTTTAGCTCGTCCGTGGATCATAAATCAAAATTTGAGGTTCATTGTGGCGATGATTGAGCGCGGATGTGGGAAAAAAAAAATTTATTATTTAGTTAAGTAAACTTTCTTACAAACGATGATTGACGCACTAATTGTCATATTAAAATACATAAAAGGAATTTTATTAATCTCGACCAGTAGTTCTTTTTTAATATTTACTGACTTGCCTAAAGCCATAATTAAACTTTTCAATTGAGCTTTGAAGGATATGAGAAGAAAACATCTATCATTTTTTCTCATAATTATTTTTCTATTACCATACCTGTTTACTTTTATTCAAAATTTTTTTTTTAATTTTGTTGTTGATGACTTGGTCTGATTTATGATCGACATAATTGACAATTAATTTATTAATTAATTAAGTATTTAAGTTTATTTAAAAAATCATATTTTTAAATATCGCAGATTTTTTTTTTTTTATTATCTAAAAGGAATTTATAATTAAATAATGATGATAAGGATGACATAAACGTCACATAAAATATACAAAACTTTCTTCCGACACTTTGCAACATATATATATATATATATATACATATATATGTAAGCAAATGATTGAAAAGAAAGTTTGTACAAGTGTAAGTTTTTCAGTAATTTAAAAATACTTTTGAATAGTTTATTTAATTATTCTCTAACTACTGATGCTTTTTATTGTCCTGGTCAAAATAATCCTAGTTAAAGATCATCAGCGATTATAAAAATAATTAAACTTTGAAATGTGAAAAAATTTTTCCATAGGAAACAAAAAAGACGAGTAACGTAATGTTTTTAAATTACGAATGGTTGAATGAAAGTCTTGGTTGTAATGTCGCTGGATTTTTATCTTATTAACTTCCCTTGTTGGCGTGCTGTAAAAATGTTAGAGAGTTATTTTAACAATGTCCTACTGATGAATAAACTTTTTCAAGTGTCGTGAGTACAAATAGTCTATGAACATTGCAAGCATTATGATGATGATGATGATGGTGATCATTGTGATGATGATGATGATCATGATGATGGTAGTCGTTCTCGTATACATTTTATACAGCTCTTGGGATTTGTCAAGTGACGTAACGAAAAAAGTTACGTATGGAATATCTCTCACAAAATGTTGTATACATTCTCCTGGGTCTGGATCCTCTCGACCCCTACTCTCAAGATTATACCCATCCTCAGGTGGCTCATGAACTCTCCTCTTGGGCTAGACATTCACTGGCACTCTCGCAGTCGCATCTTCGAAGCGATTTCAAACGGTTCTTCATTGCTCGTGGAGAAACTAATTATTTATACCGGTATATCACAAGTAAAAAAAAAAAACGTTTTATTATTGATTTTTTTTTTTCTGTATACAAGTGATTTTTTTTAACATCGAGTTCTTTTAAGTATCGAGATGTCTTTGAAGAACGTTTTCGTCGTTGTCATTGGTTTGTTTTAAAAAATATTTTCTTTTATTTTTTATTTTTATCTTATAATTATAAGATGTGAAAAAAAAAATTTTTTTCGCTAAAAAAAATTTTTGATAAAATTTTTTTTTATTAAAAAAATTTTTATGGTGACTGTTATTCGTGAGTGTGTGAATATGTTAATAATAATAAACAAAAAATTCAAATTTTGTATGTTTTTTTTTTTAAATACTGGAGTTAGCCGACGTCTATTAATTTTTGGAATTTATTCAAAATGATAAATTAAAAAAAAAAAATTATTTTAAAAAATTGCACTTGTAGTTTTTTTAATTTTCTACATGTGCATTTTTATTTTTTTTTTTTTTTTCGTAATCGATTTGTTGTAAAAAAAATCCAAAAATTTTTAATTGTCTACTAACTTCAGGATCATTTTTTTAATTATTAAATTTATCATTAGAGTATGCGTGCGTCTTGATCGCGTGAATATATTATATATATTACACAAAAATATCTTTTGTAGAAAGGTACAGAAACTTATGTCCGCTTGATAGATAGCAATCATCTTTGTAAATGTATATATAAATATCCTCTTAAATTACTAAGCAAATTAAAAAAAATTAACACCAACAATTTGTTTAACGAGTAGACGAAAACAAAAGTTAATTTAATTTAAACTTTCTCTAAAACAATTAATAATTGAAAGCAAAACATTTAATTTAGAGTAGATCATTAAAAATTGAATAGAAATATTCAAATGCGCTTTTAATACGCGGGGAATATAAAATACCTACTTACATATTATCGATATAAACTGAAATGAAAAGCCTGTGAGAAGTAAGTTAATGATGTTCTTAATTGTGTAATTGCATTGTTTGTATACAGCTGGGATCCTTTGGAGTTGCGTGTTGGGTTTACAGCGGCCAGCACCAAGATATTCGCAACAATTTATGCCGGAAACTTCATTTTCTTGTCGCAACAAGATCGTGGGTAGTTACTACGCTGATCCTGAGACTGACTGTCAATTATTTCATGTGTGTGTCTCAGTAGCTGGTCTCATCCAAGATTACAAGTAAATTATTTTATTTAAATCAATAATCAATAATAATAAATAATAGAGACGAGCCTGTGGCACAATGAGACAAAAATTTAGCATCGAAAAAAAAAAACATTTTCTTTTTATTCAAATTTATTTATGGGGTCTAGAAGGGGTGGGGTATGTAGACCCCCCCCCCACTGATAGTGCGGTCTCCAAAATTTTTACCAAAATTTTTTTTCAATTTTTAATTACTCATTTTATTTCTACAAGTGACTAACTTACCTCAATTTTTTTTAATCACCATAAATTAATATTTAAAAAAAAAATGTTTTCAAAATAGTGTCTCATTTTGCCCCAAATCTCTGTAAATTTAATTGACTCTATTTAAATTAATAAAAAAAGTAGGAAACTAAAAAAAATTTATAATTTAAAGATTTTTATGTCCAAATGACACGGCCTTTGATCAAGAAAGTCAGACCTGTGCCGATTGGTACGACGTGGATTGTGAAGCAGCCACACTCTACTACGCGAGTGATAATTTCGACCTTTACCGTCTAGGCTCAGGCCTCGAGTCCCTTCACTACGACTCGATTCGTACTGATGCTGAGCCGCAAGATCATCTCCAGCGCAGTGAAACAAACGACCCCGTCCGTTCTGCCGCCAACAATCTAAACCGCGTTGCTCAGAATACTTACACCAGCCAAAAGTCAGCTCCCGCTTCCTCAAGCAACAGTAACAACAACAACAGTAACAATAATAACAACAACAAGAACCTTGACATTCTCCGCGGCAGTAGCAGCAGCAACTTTTACAACAACAGAAACGGCAAAGAAGACGACTACGAAAACGAAAAAACTTACCGCGACGAGCCGTTGATCGAACCCAAGAAAAAATCAGGAGTACGTAAAATAGCTCGCAAACAACAACACTTTGGCACCAACTACAACACCAACAACAACAATAATAACGACGCAAGCTCCTCGACAACTGATCCTTCAGCTCCTACCACTGGTCAAACCTTTAAAAACAGTTACAGTAACAACAACGATAACTTTGATTACAATTACAAAAATAATCGTCAAAATTATGAAACCTCAACAACACAGAGACCTCAAACAACAGTACGAGCTCAAACAACCGCACGATCAGCCCAACAGAATAACCAGAGGTACACAGCCCCGTCGTCAACATACCGTCCACCCTCTACTCCTCAACAGAATTATCAACCAGCTAGCAGCACTACTAGACCAGCTTCATTCAACAATAATTTCAACAATAATAACAACAACAACCAGAAAAATAACTATGTGCAAAACAACCCGACTACCATTAAACCAGTGAGTTTTAGCCAAAATCTTCAGCACTCTCCCAGCACAGCACGACCAGCAACCAACAGTCAAAATTACCAAGACAATTCAAACAACCAGTACTCGCAGTTCAACATAAAGTCAAGATCGACAACGACAACTGCGTCACCCAGTACTCATCAGCAGACACAAGATTACACGAATTTTTTGGCAAGAAATTACAATAACGTCCAGAGATCGACTGGTACATCAGCACCCTCTACTACCGTTGCTCCAAATTTCTTTGATGCTTACAAATCTAATAGCAACAACAATAATTACAACACTAACAATAATAATAATAATAATAATAACAACAACAATGGAAAAAATGGTCAAGTTCGGTCCAGTACTCAGACAACAAAATTCTACCCAAACTACTCAAACAATAATTATGCACCGACTACTTACTCTCCAGTTACGGCGAAGAAAGCCAGCAATGATGGAAGTCGAAGTGATAATTACAGCAATCAGCAGTCTAATGATAACGGGCAATATTATGACGCTAGCACTCAACAGAGTAAAGCTACCCAGTACTATGACTCGACCAAAGCGCCTAAGAAGGCAGCACAGTACAACAATTATGACAATACTAACTCAGGAAAATATTTTGAAAGTAGTACTGCTAATTATGATTTTGCTAGATCACAATCTGCTATTGGATTTAGTCCCGCCAGCATTAATCTTCTTGCTGAGACTCCAAAAACGACTACAGTTGCTCCAAGGTAATCTTGATTTTATTCTTTTTATTGTACTCATACATTGCAAAAAATCGGAAGTGAATTTGAAGTAATAATGGTTTTTATTTAAATTCGAATCCACTTCGTCACTCGGAGCTTCAGAGTTTTTTAAAAAAATTACTCCGCGTAGGGAGTAAAAAAAAAGTTTGTCTTTTCAGCGGAGTGATTTTGGATGATCCTGAAGTTAACAGAAAATTAACAATTTTTGGATTTCTTTTTTCAACAATTAAGTTAAAAAAAAAAAATAAATAAAAAAATGCACATGTAGAAAATTAAAAAAACTATAGGTGCAATTTTTTCAAATAATTTTTTTTTATTATTTATAATGAAAAAAAAAAAATTAAAATATTATTAGACCGGCTAACTTCAGTATTATAAGTTAGCAGACAATTAACAATTTTCGGATTTCTTTTTTCAACAATTAAATTTAATTAAAAAAATAAATAAAAATATGCACATGTAGAAAATTAAAAAAACTACAGGTGTAATTTTTTAAAATATTTTTTTTTTTAAATTTAACGTTTTTAAAAAAATCTAAAATTTATTAGACCTTGGCTAATTTCAATATCATTGATTTTGGAGTAGTCTAGATTTTTTTAAAAGCCGCATTTACTCCGATTCAGAGTTTTAATATTAAAATAAACTCCCCTAGGAGTAAATTTTTCTCTGTGGATGAAATAAATAAACAGTCATCCACTCCGGATTTCATCCACGTTCACTCCGAAAATTTTTTACAGTGAAAATACTTTCATATATTTAATTATTTATTTATTTATTTATACAGACGAACTGCCGCACCTACAACTTACAATCCAAACAATTTCTACAGAACACAGCAGCAATACTCAACGACACAAAAAGCAACAACTTATGCCAGCGGTACATCGAGGCCATTCTCTAGCACTTCAACATTCGCAGACGCAACGACACCAAGGTCAAAGTCCACCAAAAAAAATGATTATGATTATGCATACTATGACAATGCTGGTGGTCTAGAGTACGACGGTCTCGATTTGGAAAATGTTGCCAAAAATAAAGAGTCCTCGAAAATAGCGAGGAATTAAATTTTAAATTACAACTGAGGGTTTAAATTTATTATCAATTAGATATTATGATAATTTATTGCAACCATTTCTTGGATGTTTTGAAAAAAAAAAAAACATCAAAGAAATATTTGCGATTCAACTTTTTTTTAAGAGGCCGAGACGTTATTCAAAAACTTGTTTTGGCCGCGTTAAAAAAAAAAACGGACACTTTTTTTTATTTTCTTCTACGATCGGAATAAATGTTTGACTTTAAATTGACTAGATAAATAAAATTAAATTCCACTAGAATTCGATGCATTTTGAAAACAAAATTTAATTATCGGTGATTACTATTTTTATATTTTTTTAATTGTTTCTACTATTTCATTATCAGTATTTTAGATTAGACAAAAAAAAATTTAACAACTTGTTTTCTTTTTTTGACGATTGCGTCATAAATTAGAATAATTTTATTGAGATAAACGTATTCAAATAACCGGAAAAAACATAATGACTTTGCTTAAATTAATCCTCATTATTTATTAAATATCATTATGGAATAAATTTAAACATATAAAATTATATATGGGAAGTAAGTGAAACTTTATTATTGACAGTAAAGTTTTATCAATAAAAAGTTTCTATTTAAATCCGGATTTATCTCAAATGCATTTTTGTACAATAATTTTATCATCATTATGAACATTTTTTTTTTTTTTCATGAAAAACTAGACGGAACGAGATATAATTAATAAATGAATGATTGTATTTGTTTATTTTTATACAATTTTTTTTATTTCTTATTATCTGTAATGAATGTATATATTATATATATTTTAAATAAAAATAAAAATAAAAAGCATATAAATATGAAGTAATTATTTTTATATTTATCATTAAGTAGTTTGATGAGAAAAAGTGCCATCCGACCTTATCCGGAGTAAAAAAGAACATATCTTATTTAAGTACATTTTTTTTTTTAAAGTGTATTAATAAAGATATTTTGAAAAAAAAATTTTCTAAATAACTTCGTAAATATACATTTTCTACAAAAATAATTCAGGCTTGATTGACCCTGCAAGCCAGCCCCAAAACTTCCCGCTGTTTTCAAGCTCAAGTAGCTCGAAAATATTAATGTGACAATATTTTCGAGCTCTGCGAACCTCATTTATCTTTAGTCATCCTAATTTATCCTAATATGGGTCTCAACTGAAAAAATAAATTATTCCCAGGACTTTTTAGGGCTTTTCCTACTAGAGGACATCATAACCAACAAAAAACGTCAATGTTGTGATGGGTTATTCCGGAGCAAAGTTATGGGCTACTCTTTATAGACAATCACCTATACCTATGTCCACCCATATCCACCCATCTCCACCTACACTAATATGGGTCTCAACTAAAAAAATAAATTATCCCCTGGACTTTTTATGGCTTTTCCTACTAGAGGACATCATAATGAACAAGAAACGTTAATGTTTTGATGGGTTATTCTCAATAGGAGCAAAGTTACGTGTCACTCTCAACAAGAAGCCATAGGCAGTGTCATCCTCCTTTATCTTTTTTTTTTTGGATTTTTAAATTTGAGACTTTAATTTGTGAAGCTGGGACTCACGTATTTTTTTTACTAAAAAGTAATTTTTATGGGACGTCTGAGAAAATTTAATTTTTAACGACCGCCCTAATATATATATATATATGTAAGCTTTTGAGTAGATGGTATTTTTCGGTTCTATACTAAAATTATTCGATAATTTTATCATGAGATCGATTGCAATAGTCCGATTTCTAAAAAATATACCTAAAAATTATTAATACAACTTTTTAGAAAATTTTCAATAAACGATTTTTTTTTTTATAAATTATTAATGGTTATTACATCCAATATTTGGTATTTGCAGTTATTACCGTAAAAATATTAAAAAAAAAAAAAAAAAAAAAAAAAAAAAAACTGGTCAATTAAAATAAATATTAGGTACTTATTATTTCCAATCATTGTCATCAAATAAAGTGAATAATGCACTGTCATGACAAGTACATCCATAATTTTCATTTTAACATACATGTTTTTTTTATTTTTTTTATACTTGATATTTTTTTATAATAACACATGATTTACATAGAACGCTACTTAAAATATTTAAAAACGAGAGAAAAAAAAAACATGGAAGTTGCTGTTATTCAACCAGCATAAGTAATTTGTATAAATTCAGTCATACGTTTGCATGCACAATCAGTTATTGAATAACGCTGCAAGTTATTGCATTGTTAATAACAACGATCGAAACAAAATTGAATAAATCAGCATAATTAATTATTTCGATGACTTGTGAGCGTGTGCATATTATGACTAATTGTTTGTGATAATTATATACTGTGAAAAATGGCTGTTTTAACTCGATACTGGGTATCGGATTTTTTACTCCTGCTGTCAGGATTTATAGTTCTGTCTTATTTGTACATGACCCGGAAATTTAAATACTGGAAAAAACGAGGGGTTACTGAAGTAACACCCACGCCATTTGTTGGTAACTTTGGTGACTGTTTAATGACGAAAAAATCATCAGGCCAATGGCTGAAGGACATGTACAGAGGGAGTTCCGGTTTACCTTACATGGGATTTTATATTTTTGACAAGCCTTGTTTGTTAATACGCGATCCGGAGCTTGTAAAAGCAGTGCTTGTAAGAGACTTCAATACTTTTCCTGATAGATTTGTGTCTGCGAGCCCGCACGATCGGATCGGCGACGCAAATTTATTTCTGATTAAAAATCCCGCTTGGAAAATAGTCCGCACAAAACTCACGCCAATTTATACTTCGGGTAAATTGAAGAGGATGTTTGAGTTGATGGTCGATGTCGGCGAGGATCTCATGGCGCACATGGAGTCACTTAAATTGGCAGGTAAGATACCAAATAAAGTGAGCAAAAAATTTTCAAATTATTGTTTTTTGGGTGAATTAATTTTTAGGTCCAGGACAAGCAATTGAAGTAAAAGACTTGAGTGCTAAATTTACTACCGACATGATTGCGACTACGGCTTTTGGTGTACGAGCGAATTGTCTCAATGATCCTAATGCTGCATTTCGTGAAGCGGGTCGTAGAGTATTTTCTACTTCGCTCTACCGTAATTTTGAATTGACTTCATTATTTTTTGCTCCACAATTAGCGAAACCTCTGGGACTCAAATTTATACCAAATAATGCATCGAAATTTTTAAGAGATACATTATGGGGTGTAATACTTGAACGTGAACGTTCTAATTTTAAACGTGGAGACTTAATTGATTTGCTTGTTGAATTGAGAAAAGCTAATGCCGAAAGTTCTAATCGAGATATTTTTGGTAACTATACATTTGAATAAATATTACATTTATTTATTTATTTATGTACGCGACTATTTTTATTTTGCCTGAAGATTTTGATGGCGACAATTTAGTGGCTCAGGCAGTAGTATTTTACACAGGAGGTTTCGAAACATCATCATCAGCTCTGAGCTTTACATTGTACGAGATAGCAATTCAACCGGAAATTCAAACGAAATTAAGACAGGAAATATTAGATGGACTCGAGCAGTCTGGCGGAAAAGTTACTTACGACTTGGTACACAAAACCACATACTATTTTCCGTTATATAATAACTAATTATATCCCGCATTAAGTTGTTTACGCTATCGTTTTATACTGATTCTAGGCCATGAACTTGCCGTATCTGGATATGGTTGTAGCAGAAACTCTACGTAAATATCCCCCTCTACCTTTCTTAGATCGGTTGACTAAAGAAAATTACAAATTACCAAACTCTGATTTGGTAATAGAGAAAGGTACACCGGTTTTTATTTCCATGACTGGTTTGCATTATGATCCTGAATACTTTCCTGATCCGGACAAGTACGATCCAGAACGTTTTTCAGAAGCTAATAAAAAATCTAGGAAACAAAGTGTTTATATACCTTTTGGTGATGGTCCTCATATTTGTATAGGTAATTATTATATTCATTACACTGTAAAAAATCGAGAGTGAATTGGGAGTGATTAAGGATTTTATTCAAACCCGAATTCACTTCGTCACTCAGAGTTCTGGAGTTTTAGAAAAAATCACTCCGCATTCGGAGTAGAGGGGGAGTTTGTTTTTCCAGTGGAGAGATTTTAGAGTGATCTGGATTTTATTTAAATCCACATTTACACCGATTCGGAGTTTTAATATTTAAATAAACTCTCTTTAGGAGTGAATTCTACTATGAACCGGAGTTTCAATATTGAAATAAACGCTCTTTCATAGTGGATTTCATTCTGAGGCGCGTTAAATAAATAAACAGTTATCCGCTCCACATTCACTCCGGATTTAATGCACGTTCACTCTGCAAATTTTTTACAGTGTTTTCATTATTGATCGTATATATTAATATTATTAATAACAATAATTAATATATTTTATATTTGTTTAGGTCTACGTATTGGATTACTTCAGACAAAACTTGGGCTCATAAAATTACTACCAAAATATGAATTTTCAGCCTGTAAAGAAACTATGATTCCCATGCGATTAAGCCCAACAGCAACAATAACAACTGCTGACGGCGGAGTTTTCCTTAATGTTAAAAAAATTGATTGAAATTATTTATTTAAAAAAAAAAATAATAATAATTCTGATAAAACTAATACAGATATGATAAAAATGTATATAAAAAACTTTGTAGCCAATTCAATTCTCTACAAAAAAAGGTCTCATATTATTTATACGTACATGTAATTATTTCAGGGTATTGCAACGAAGTAAACAGATAAATTATTAAAAAAATATTCATGTAAAATGATCCTTTTTTTTTATAACTTTAAAACTATAAGAGCTGCGTTAGTAAGCTTTGAAATCTTTTTTATAGACAATTCAATTTCCTAAAATTTTTGTTCCAATTTTTTTTCTAAAATATTGTGATTGGCTTGAAATAGAAAAAAATTTTAATATTTTTCAAGTGATACTTAATTGAATAATAGTATATAAAATTTTGAAAATATCAGCAGCAAAAAAAAAATGTTATATTTTTCAGATTACTAAAATTCATATAAAATTATGTGTATCAAAATATAAAAATTAAAACAAAATTATCACTTTACTTTAAAGACGTAAAATTAAATAACAAAATCAATAAATATAAAAAATAATAATAAATATAATTTCATCGGAGCAAATTCAGGAGACGTAAGAGGCAGAGGAAAAAATAATAAAGGGGGAGATAAAGATAAATTTCTGCGCTCTTAAAAATATTGAATAGACCTTGAGAGAGTCAGGGTAAAGCGGGGAACCAAGATGGTTTACAAAAAAAAGGAAACGATACGGAAAGTGAAGGGAAGTGAAAAAGAAAAAAGGAGGGAAAAGTGTCTAAGTAAGATAAAGTGCAATTACAGTATAGAGTAAAACTTTGTAAGACATAAAGTCTTAAAAATAAAGCCCATTGTTATGATAAAGTGAATTTATAAATTAGAATATAAATAAATGATAATTTGATAAATATTTATTGAAATGAAAATTAAATAATTAATATGAGTAATTTAATTGAAAAGTTAAATAACGATAAAAATTTTAATAATACGGACAGAATAATTAGCTGTCGATTGGAAAAAATATAACTAATTAGTGATATAACTGAGGTATAATTTGATATAATATATAATGTAATCAGAATGCAAATCACTTTTATTTAACAAGACAAAAAAAAACTAGTCGGATTTATAATTCACCTTTTATCAAATTGGCATGAAATTATTTATGAAGGTTGGCGCAAAGTCACGATGAGTTGTCTATTTTTTTTATCATCAATAGTTCAAAGATACTGTATGTAAAAGAGTGTCTGTAGGACATAATTTCCCGGTAAAATCTCGAAATAAACATTAATTAAAATCGTCACGATATTATATATACTTCTATACACTCAGCAAAAAATAGAGTATATAGAGAATTCGCAATTTATTTACTATTCAGTCACGGAAGAACATTTGCTGATTTATAAACTCTTACATCATAAGTCGAAACTCTTCTCAGTTACTCGAGTGCAATATAATAATTTATATATAATATTTATTATTAACAATAATAAGATTAAAGAATGGGTTTTATAATTTATGGTGTAGTTTTATTATTAAGTTCAGTATTCCTTTCATATTTATATATGACACGGAAATTTAAATACTGGAAAAAACGAGGAGTTGCTGAAAAACCACCGATTCCATTTATTGGTAATT
Source organism: Microplitis demolitor (assembly GCF_026212275.2). Lineage (NCBI taxonomy): Eukaryota > Metazoa > Arthropoda > Insecta > Hymenoptera > Braconidae > Microplitis > Microplitis demolitor. The sequence goes on along the minus strand of NC_068545.1, from coordinate 23,100,072 downwards.
TTATCGATTGTTTGATGATGAAGCGATCGGGTGGTCAGTGGGTTCAAGATATGTACGAATGGAGTGCGGGACTACCGTACATGGGATTTTATGTTTTCGACAGACCGTTTTTTTTAGTTCGTGATCCAGAGCTTATTAAAAATATTCTTGTTAAGGATTTCAATGTTTTTAATGACAGATTTGCTAGGGCAAGTCCGCACGATCGGATTGGCGACGCTAATTTATTTTTGATTAAAAATCCACAATGGAAAATAGTGAGGACAAAACTCACCCCAATTTATACATCGGGAAGAGTGAAAAAAATGTTTGATCTTATGGATGATGTCGGTGATGATCTGATGGCACTTATGAAAACTTATAAAACTGGAGGTAATTTCAATAATTTATTGATTATAAATTTTTTTTATTCCCGAGTCAAAATAATTATATATAATTATATGCAATTCATATCTAATTATATATAGCTCATATGTAATGAGATATAAATAATATGTAATTATGTATAAATACATATGATGGTTTTTTTATATATAATCATAAATAGACCATATGGGGCTGGGAGGGGGGGGGGAGTACCACCAAAATTTTATAAAAAAGAATTTTTTTTTTAATTTTCCCATATGAAAAAAATATATATCCAGATATATCTGGCCCAATCTGCATATATGAGATATATTTTTATATATGTCGTTTAAATGCAGATTGGCCTGGATATAAATTTTTTTTGTATGGGTTTTTCAAATATTTCAAAATCACTTTCGTAAATATAATTGAGCATTACTTCGAATTTTTTTTGTTGAACTTTTTCAAAAATCGAGTATCAGTCGAAAAATATTAATGACTTTTGTTTTATCACAAAGACTATCAAAAATAGTTTTTTCTTCCTTTGTATCCAAATTCATTAAAAAAATCTCGCTAAATTAATCCCATAAATCCCATCATTAAAAAAAAAAAATTTTTGTATTTGAGTCATCGAAAACTAAGTATTTCCTTAAATACCCCGTTTACCCCCCCCCCCTAACGCTGCTCCTATTATTGTATTTAATTATACATACACTTATATATAATCATGTCATTGTATGTAATTATATTGGGCCATTTTTCATATATAATTTTTTCTTACCCGGTTATAAACTCATTAATTTTTTTTTTTGGCAATATGTTGTAGGAAAAGGCGAAGTAATGGAAGTTAAAGAATTGGCGGCAAGATTTACCACAGATATGATCGCTACAACTGCTTTTGGAATCCGAGCTAATTGTTTGAATCATCCAGATGCTGAATTCCGTGTCCAAGGAAGAAAAATATTTGCTCAAAAAATGTACCGTAATTTCGAATTTATGTCAATATTTTTCGCGCCACAAATAGTGGGACCACTAGGCCTTAAAATTTTACCAAACGAAACTGCTAATTTTTTACGAAGTACATTATGGAATGTGATAAATGAGCGAGAAAAATCGGGAGCTAAGAGAGGTGATTTAATAGACATATTGATCGAGTTGCGAAACAACAAGACTGAAATATTTAGTGATGAGTTTGGTAATTTATTATCTTAACTATAATGTTCATAAGATAAGATGAGGTATTAATAAGATATTTTTTAAAGATTTTGATGGTGATAATTTGCTGGCTCAAGCTGTGGTATTTTTCAACGCCGGTTTCGAAACTTCTTCATCTGCTTTGAGCTTTACACTTTACGAAATCGCAATCCAACCGGAAATTCAGAATAGACTGCGAGCAGAAATTTTAAAAGCACTTGAGCAAACAGGAGGAAAAGTCACTTATGACCTGGTAAATAATAACATCATTTTTATTTGAATATTCCCTAGATAACAACAGTATCGATTAATGTGTCATCAAGTTGAGGATAACATTTGACTACAAATTGACTTCAACTTTCTCAGAAAGTTTACAGCAATCTGCAGCCGCAATATGAAGGCAATTTGAAAAAAAAAAGTTTCATCAAATTGTTGACAACTTTTTACTTGCCCAACTATAGGATTCAACTCGGCAACAAGTTGACATCAAGTTTCGGGCGAAAATACTATCAGTAAATTGTAGCTAAGTTTCTGAAAAAGTTGGTAACAACTTGTAGTCAACAGTTGCAAAGACTGAACTTTTTGTTTATTTGATTGCAATTAATTGACACCAACTTTCTGACCAAAAAGTCTTGCTATCAGCCCTGATAGCCAAGCTGGCAACAGGCTAACGAAAACTTACTACAGCAACTTATCTTCAATTAGGCCGCAGAAATTTGCATTTGCATAAGTTGACAGCAACTGGCCGTCAACTTTTTAAGTAAATTATTAGCAAAAGTTAGAATCCCATTAATTGACGAAAAGTGGCCTTCAGTTTTCCCATAAAGTTGGCGACAGATTGTGGCAGTAAATTGTAGCCAAGCATCGGAGAAAGTTGGTAACAACTTGTAGTCAACAGTTACAAAAACTGAAAGTTATCGATAAATTGTCAACTTGATCGCAAATAATTGACACCAACTTTCTGATCAGAAAGTCTTCCTATCAAGGTATACATTATATATTTATTTACAGGCTATGAATTTGCCATACATGGATATGGTCGTTGCTGAAACTTTAAGAAAATATCCTCCATTACCAGTCTTAGATCGCGTTGCTAATGAAAACTACAAAATTCCAAATTCAAATCTTGTGTTAGAAAAAGGAACACCTGTAATGATTCCAGTTAGTGGTCTCCATTATGACCCTGAATACTTTCCGGATCCAGAAAAATATGATCCTGAACGTTTTTCAGAAGCTAACAAAAAAACACGGAAACCGTGTGTTTATTTACCTTTTGGAGAAGGTCCACATATTTGCATCGGTAATTATACTTCTTGATTAAAAATATCAATAATTAAACTTATTTATTTATTTATAATGCATAATAATATATATTTTTTAGGCATGCGTATTGGATTGCTTCAGACAAAACTTGGGCTTTTGAAATTGTTGCCCAAATATGAATTCACTCCATGCAAAGAAACTTTAATCCCCATGCGATTTAGTACTAAGTCCTTAGTAGTTGCTCCAGATGGAGGTATATTTTTAAATGTGAGAGAAATTTAAATCACTCAAGTACCCAGTCATGTACTCTAGTTTATATTTATAATAAAAAAATAAATTTAATTTATTTATATTTTCAATTTAGGGAAAAATTTGTAAGTGAATAAAAAAAATTCAAATATTTCTAACACTAAATTTGTAATTGATAAAAATATAAAAAAATTTCAGCCCTAATTTATAATCGTAGTTCTGGATTTTATTTTTTTTTAAAGAAGAAAGTGATTGTGAATGGAACAGTCACTGTAAATATGCATGGCTAAGTGAAGCAGAATTTTTTTGAATTTTAAATTCCAAGCCAATATGGATGATGAGAAAAAAAAATAATAATTCTTATTACTTGTGCGATAAATTTAAATATTTAAAAATAAATTATTAGAAATTGGAGAAAACTAAAAATCGTATGTCAATTTAAAATGGCGGCAGAATATGATAGAAAAATATTCAAAAAATTAAAAGAAAAAAAACATGAAAGTGTTTGAACAAACCTTGGTGGAAAAATAATATGCAGAAGGGTGTCCTAATACACTTGGAGATTTAATTTAAATTGCTCCAGGTGTATTTCAGCTAAAAAACGTCACTTAACTGCTATTTCCCACCAGACGATGCCAGATGATTTTGCTCAGAAACTTGGAAGACATCAGCATCAGCAATCATTAATACTTTACACTAGCACTGAACACTCAACACTTAACGACACCACAGACACTTTGCACAATTTAAATTAACAAAAGATAAATTTTACAATCACTGCACAATTTTATACTACTTAACTGCAATACTGTTTCAATTCAAACATAGAGAAAGATCTGAACTACAGCTGAAGTTGTCAACGATCCTGACTGTCGCTATCGAACCGTCAGTTGATTACAAAGCAATCGATTTTGCGATTCATTCGACCCCCCCCCATTTTAGCAAAAATGTCAACGTCGACTACAGCGACGCATAGCGGCGACGCGCAGCAACGCCATCTTGGCGCGAAATTTAAAAATTGAAATTTAATAATTTTATTAAAATTAATTTGTGTGAATAATTTTATTAATTTGACTAAAAAATATGCCCTAAATTTTTTATTTTTCATCAATAATTTTTTAATATTACCTGCGCGGTAAATTGAAATTTTTGAAAAATAAATTATTAGAAATTGGAGATAAATTAAAAATCGTCTATTAAAATAAAATGGTGGCAGAATATGTTAGAAAAAAATTTTAAATATTAAAAAAAAAAACACTTGAGTGTTTGAACAAACCTTGGCGGAGAAATAATGTGCAGAAGGGTATCCTAATACACCTGGAGATTTGAGTTAAATTGCTCCAGGTGTATTTCAGCTAAAAAAACGTCACTTAACTGCTATTTTCCCACCAGACGATGCCAGATGATTTTGCTCAGGAAATTGGAAGTGATCAGGATCAACCATCAGCATCACTTTACACTAGCACTGAACACTCAAGACTTAACTACACCACAGACACTTTTCACAATTTTAATTTTACAAACACTGCACTTTTTAATTTAACAATGTCTACGAGCAATAAATTTTATGGATAATTCCGCAAATTAACTGCAATACTATATTTCAATTGAAACGTAAAGAAGGATCTGGACTACTACTGCCATTAGCTATGATACTAACTGCCGCTATCGAACCGCCAGTTGATACAAAGCAATCGATTTTGCGATTCATTCGACCAGCCCCATTTCAGCAAAAATGTCAACGTCGACTACAGCGACGCGCAGCAACGTCATCTTGGCGCAAAATTGAAAAATTGAAATTTAATAATTTTATTAAAATTCATCTATGTCAATAATTTATTAATTATTTTTATACTTGCGCGGTAAATTTGGATATTCGAAAAATAACTTATTAGACTTTTTAAAATAAAATAGCAGTTTCAAAATTTGAATTTGTATAATTTAATGAACGGTCCGCTGACGGCTATGTGACCATGATGTTAGGATAAAAAATGACCTGACCCGTTGACCGATCAGACTCGCATCACTAATCATAAGCACGGGCATTTCTTAAAAATAATTACTAAAATTATTTTTGAACCAATTAAAAGTGATTTATTCAAATTATGTTAATTTTTAATTTTCTGATATTAGATATGTTCTACGTCTTAACAATTATTTCTCACGTGTACCACATGAGTGTCCTGAAATGACGATGTGTAAAAAAAATAATTGACCTATATAATTAATAAATGTAACTCCAAGAATTTGAAAGATAAATTATAAATATTATTATTATTTAAAAATTATTATATTTTTTTTTGTTGAGTATATGTATATTAATTAATTTTTTTATTTTTAAATAGTACAATTTACTGTTATTTATTTATTTCTATGCTCTGTATTTATTCGTATACAATTAGATAAAGAAAAAATTACTCATTCCTTACAACGAAAATTCGCAGTCCATTTTGAATAAAATTATTATAATTAATAATATTTATTATGAATTATAAGTTTACTGTTCGAATGCTTATTTATCTTTTTCTTTAATTCATTTATTTTTATTAAATATAAATATATCATGTTTATAATTGAATCTAATCACTAAAAGTTGTAGTTATAATATTTATTGGTGGATCATTTTTTTTTTAATAATAATAATTATTTAGCATATTAATTAATTAATCAATTATTATAATTCATTCATTTGTTTGTATTTTTAAATCAAAAATTAATATAATATATTATAGAAGAAATACTTTTATGATGTTATCACCATTCAGCCAAAATCGGAATCATCGAGTCAAAATAAAAAAAAAAATTATTTTTTATTTTTTTAACAAAACAAAAAATAATGATTATTGTTTACACTAAAGTCAAATTGTTTATTTAAAATTTTTCAATTAAATACGAAAGAATAATTTTTTTTTTATAATTAAACAGAATTTACTGCGCATACAAGCATTAAAAAAAAAAAAAAACAATTAGCAAATTAGGCGTGTGTAATTTATTGGGAGAGATTGATATCAATCGCGCGCGCTAGTGTGAGCGTCGTGTTCTTAATAAAAAATTAAAAAAAAAAAAAAAAAAAAAAAAAAAATAAACAATAATAACAAACAAAGAAAAGTAATAAACAAGGCGACTAACTACTTAAATTCTATCACGATAAGCAACGCGCGATGTTGCTGTTTTGAAAGCGATAATCGCGGGAGTTTTATTTATTTTTTAAAATTTTTGTTTCATTTTTTTAGGTATAACTTTTTATTTATTTTTATTGTGCAGACAGTTTGACTGTGCCGCACATTCAGTGGTAAATCCATTAATGTATTTTATTAACTGGGAAATTGCACTAAATATACGACCCAATACTGTGTATTTCAAACGTTTTCCAGCTGGTTTATTTATTTGTTTAAACGGCGCCTGAATAACAGATTCCAACGCATTATTTCCTGCCAATATCACGTGCTCGGCAGTCTTTTTTGATCCCTCACTATCTATAATTAAAAAAAAAAAATGTACTAATATAAGTATTCAATACAATTAAAATTTTTAAATTAATAAAAAAAATGATAACACTCACTGTTTAGACAAGAGGATGTTCAAAAAACTTGCTCTTCGGTTTTTTCAGCATCAGCAGACAGAGCTTCTACTAATGGATCCAAACATGATTTTGGAATTAACGTGCCGACAATTTTTAACCCATCATCTAATACATAATAAAAAATAAGTATCAATAATATAGTATATTGGGTGACAAGGGATAAAACAAAAGGGTAAAGTCAGCTGATATCAGCCGCTGTCTGAAATCGTGTTTCATCCTGAATTACACACTAAATTTTTCATGATTACCTGCATTGAAATTTAAAGTTTCAGTGACAGCAGCCAGTCAGAAGTTAATTTAAGATCAACTATTAGCGTAAGCGTAAATTGTCATTTGTAATTTATAACTAAGCAGAAACTATAAATACTATTTATTATAGACAAAAAGAAATGCACATGTCGAAAAATTAAAAAGCTATAGGTGCAATTTTTTCAAATATTTTTTTTTAATTTATGGTTTTAAGAAAAATTCAAAAATTATTCGACCTCGGCTTAGTTCAATATCATTATATTCACACCAATTTTCATAAAACTTAATCAGTCAGAACCGTAATTTACTTAAATAAAACTAACAGTCTGAAATTACTATGAAAAAATGACAAGTTCCAGAGTTTAAATTGCGAAAACTTTCAGTCAGCGGGCAGAAACATTATTTGCTTATTCCCAAGAGACGAAATAAGTTGTCTCTGCCTGCTGACGAAGGCATTCACAATTTACACGCTTGCTAAAATTTATTAACGTCATTGGACTGAAATTCGGTTCTTTCGACTGGCTGTAGACACTGAAACTTTCAATGCTGGTATCATGAAAAATATACTTAATAAATTTTATAATAAAAATAAAATAACAAACTTACCGGTTCGTAAACGCAATACTTGCATTTTTGAGTTCTGTCCAGATCGTGCGGCAAGAGTGCTCTCAACACGACTCCAGACACTCAAAACAGAACCGGCAAGGACATTGTAAGACCTCCGTCGAAGACCAACTTCACAGTCCATTCCAAGAGTCACATTTTTACAATTTCCCCGCCAGTAAGCATGAGAACAAGTGTCCACTGAAGCGTCATACTGCTGCGTCCAATGCGGCTCAGCTTCTTCCAACTTAACTTTCTTGTATTTCTTCTCAAGTTCACCCAGACTCTCTTGTCTTAATTGCAGTCCAGTGTTCGGTCGATAGACCATATAAAGTTGATCTTTCTTCTCAGTTTTTTTCTTCCCATTGTCAACAGCAACTGCAAGAATGGCCGTCTGTTTTCCGTTTCTTATTTGGTGACTCAAGTAGAAGCCTTCCTTGGAGCCAGTCAATTCAGACCATCGTTCCTTAGCCTCTGTCCAACTCATACCGCGTTCCACATGTACTACATGCAGTTCTGTTGGTGCCGTACCCGTTGTGTGTTTTCTTAAAAACCGGTATAATTTAACACGCTTAACATTTTCACCAGAAGCGCCAAGATCCAGGATTCCCATGTCAAAGCGACCCGTCTTCTTGGCTTGCGTAATAATCGCATTTAATGTATCAGTAAAATATTGGAATAAACGGTTCTGTAAATCGACAGGCATTCCCAATATTCGATTTAAAAACTTTGAAATATTATTATAGTCCTTGTCAAGTGAAAGAACACCTGGCATATTTTCGCTATTGCAAATTAATCCAACACCCACTAGAGCATCTGCTACATCTTTGAAAAAATCTCCGCGGTAGTCTTGTGGTGGTGGTACGAGTGGAGCTTCATAACCCATGATTGTTTTCATGGTAGCCTCTAAAGCAGAACGTCCATATTTGTTGTCAATATTAAATTGTGATAAATCTCTCGTTTCTGTGGCACGACGATCGCCGTGAGTAAGCGCACCCAGACTTTCAAGACGTTTCGCGACTGTCGATGCAAATCGTCTTTCACCAGCTAAATCTGAAATAAGGAAAATATACTCGGGTGCGTTGACTTGATTAGAACGATGGGTACGTCCGAATTGTTGGATTGCACGATCAGCACTCCAGGGAAGCTCGAGAGTTATGTGAACACGTCGCATTTGATTGCGGGCACGACGATCACTTTGCAGAGAAATACCACTGCTAGCAGCTTCAGATATAATAGCCACTGTTTTTTCCCCATCCATAAATCGCTGCTTCTCAGTAAGATTGAGAGTCTCCAGAGGAACATCAACTTCAGATCGCGATTCATACTGAATCTGTCCGTCTTCAGTCTGTACAACTCGGCCCTTTCTTCCAGTCATCTCGGCGACGTTTTCCGGGCCGCCGAGTTCGTCAATGAGCTGATCGAGTGTATTGGGAGGAAGTTTTTCACCTAATTTTTCAATTTGCGCCAATAGTTCTTCTTTCATACAACACGCGCGTTCAATTGCATCTCGTGGCGGTGCTCCGACCATTGTAGGTCGTCCAGCAGCATTAATACCCACTGTTTGTCCACCATTATCTCCATTCTTCTTATTGTTGCGCTGTGAATTCTGAGTTTTCAGTGTCAACATTGACTGTATTTTATCTTGGGTAGTAAGTCTTTTCTTCACTGGTTTTTTCGGTTTTCTTCCTCGTTTTTTTCGCCTGTCCCAGGGATCAGCGTCAGAATCACTATCACTGTAAAATGGATTGAAATCTGAACTGACATTACTCTCAGGATCTGACCGATTCGCCTCCTCTTCACTGTCAGATCCACTTATTTTAAATTCCGACCCGGAACTGTGACCACCGTTTTTTTCTTCATCAGATATAGACTCCTCGGATTCCTCCCACGCGCGTACTTTTTTTGTAGCCCTTTGTGCTGCTTGTCTTACAGGTTTTCTCTTACTGCCACTGGCAACAGTAACCGGAGCTTCATCCTCAACTGTTACTACTGGTACTGTTGGTTTAGGAGGCTCAAGACCAAGAAGCCGCTGAATCCTGTTACGATCTGGTGCTGGAAAATGTTTCTCCACTAGTGTCTGCAGCACACCTTTGGCTGTAGACACAAAGTCACTTAATTCTCCATCATCACGTTCGAGTTGTTCTAGTGTTCTGGCTTCGCCAGTTGACTGAAGACCAATGACGACACATTTTCCACATTTTACAGCTTCTCGTGACACAGCGACAGCATGTTTTACTTTAGCAGCAATACATAGGTACTTAAAAAATCTCTGATGCGAGGACCAAAACTGACCCCACATTGTTTTCTTCATTCTATTTTCAGCATCTATAAGCTCTGCAGCCTCATGAAACCTTTGCATAGCGTCCACCCATAGTCTCACTGAAGAATCATAGACATCCGTGAATTCTTCAGACAGAGGAACCTCTTCAATTTTGAATGCCACACCATGAAAACTCAATTGCCGCGCAATGTACATCCCTCGCAGCTTCATGTCCATCGCAACTATTTCCATAGCACCAACACCACGTTTTTCAACAGCTGCTATGAAGTCATTGAATTCGGCAAAGGGTGTTCCTTCGCCCCACATACCCAGCCGTACCATGTACGCCATATTTCGCGGCTCTGATGCTCCAGTAGCACTGGCATACACGACTCGTGCTTTCGGTAATTTAGTTTGTAACTCCAGTACCGTCAGACCTGTCTTTGTTGGCTTTGAACTACCAGTTGGACACAAATTTTTAGCTCGATGACACTCGTCAAAAATTATTAGTCCATCGAAATCATCTCCACACCATTGGAGTAATTGCTTGAGTCGACTTTTGTACTTTGCGCCTCCGCTTTGTGAAGATTCACCGATTAATGCTGAATATGTACTAAATATAACACCTTTCTTGACATTACCGTTAACCGCTGATGATATTTTAGCATATTTAAATTTATTTAATGGGTGGACGTCTATTTTACCGGCCCCAATATCTTTCAAATCACGCTCGGCGTCGTACTTGAGATCATTTGACACCGAGACCCAAATGGCACGTTTACGACCTTTTAGATAATTTTCAAATATAATACCGGCAATCGTACGACCTTTACCTACACCAGCTCCGTCACCGATAAGAAAACCAGCGCGTGTCCCATCAGGAAGTAGATGTTCGTGCTGCTGTGACGCATAAGTAATTGACTCGAGTTGCAACGCAGAAAGCGCGCCTGATTTAATTGTTTCTTCTGGAATGGATATTTTGTACCAAACATCAGTAGGTTCCACACTTGACAGCGATGCAGTTTCGACAACTGGGTCAGGATGTTTACGCCCGAGTTTTAATTTCGTCGGCATGTAGTCGGCGTAAGTTTCAGCGACGCCCATCTCATCATCATCAGCCTCTTCATCTTCAGGAATCGTCGGTTGCATCATTTTTGATGGGTCCATAGCATTCATCCACATTTGCTGGACAGCTTTTCCTGTAATTATCAGTTAGATTAATGACAATAAATATTTTTTATTTCTTATGGTGAAATAATGAGATCGAGGACAGTAACGGACCTGGAAGACCAGCAGCCCAATTCGGGTTGAAACCTCCTTGGTTCAACAACTGCAAAAATGGATTGACACCGCCCATGCCACCCATACCCGCCATTCCCATGAAGGTTCCCATCAAATTTCCCATATCCATATCTAGATGACGTCATTCAAAACAATGGTAAACATACAGATGAATTTTCAAACAACAAAAGCAACAAAATATCATGATACTGAAGTTAGCCGGCGTTTAATAATTTTTGAGTTTTTTTAAATTATAAATTATAAAAAAAAAAATATTTGAAAAAATTGCACTTGTAGTTTTTAAAATTTTCTACATGTGCATATTTTTGGTTTCTATTATTTTGTAATTTAATTGTTGAAAAAATCCGAAAATTGTTAATTGTCTGCTAACTTCAGGATCAAAAATAGCAAAAAAAATTTGATTACTTACTTTGAAGAAGAGAAGCTGGATTGAATCCAGGAAATTGTCCAAGATTAGGAGGAAACTGTCCGTAGGGCCCAGTATTTCCAAACTGATTCATCTGGTTCATCATATTGGCATTAGGAAAATTTTGAGGGTTACCTTGGGAACCACCGACACGAACCATTTCATAGCCGGGAGTCGGTGCTTTGGTCACCAAACCTTCTGGAATTTTACCTCCTTTTATGATCGGTGCTAAAAAATTATCAATTTACTCATCAATTACCAACCCGCTTGATGATTCACGCCCGCGAAAAATATATTGTTCATGATACCAGCATCGAAACTTTAAGTGCAGTGTCTCTATGGCCTTGCACTTGCAGCCTTATTACTCTCATTTGTTTGCTTGTTACTTCAGTTTGCTCATTTCATTTTCTGAGTTTCAATTAATCAAATAAAAGTAATAAAAAATTAGTGAAAATGTTTTTATCTTATTTACTATTTATTAAGTGACTGTAAATATGCTGACACTGACTCTTGAAGTTCCGATGCAGGTAATCATAAAAAGTCTAGTGTAACTCAAGAAAACACGATTTCAAACTGCGAGTGATGTCAGCCAACTTCACCCTGGTTTGAAATTGTCTTGTTTCGTTCGTTGTTACACAATGCACTATTTTAAATTAGTAACGTGAATAATAATAACCAGTTTTGACAGCAGTATCAGCTGGGATGGACTCATTTTCTTCCTTTATGCTCGCGATTCCAGCGGCGGTGGCGAGGTCTTTCCCTCCGCCTAGCGAATAATTTATCAGATTATGATCGATATAAAGGGGACGGATTACAATGGACATCAAATAGAATACATAATATATTTTATTTAATATTTACCAGGGACTTCGATCTTGTCGGGATCTTCATCGTCGTCGAAGTCACTGCCACTGCTTTCGTCGCTCATTGCATCCTTATATTTTTTACCAGCCTACAAACAAAAAAAAAAGCTCCAGTAATGCGCCTCAGTTGAAAAAAGAAAAAAAAGTACATGTATATTTAATTACAAAAAAAAGCGCGACTATTTAAATTTAAATAAAATTACACGAATAATTAATAACAAATGAATGATAAATTTTATAAAATATCATATTATATAAAGAACGCGTCGTTATAAATGAAAAAAAAACTAGGTTATGTTTGCAGAGAGAAAATCAAACCCGCATGAAAATATTTAACGTCATATAAATAATTAATTTAATGAAGTTTAAAAAATAGTAAGGCTAGTGTATTATTAAATAAATGAATAATTAATTGGTGACATACGTTCATTAAATGACACTTAATTTTAAAAAATCTATTTTTCACAAAAACAAAAAAAATTGTCAACTTTATCACAGACGAGTAACCGACAGCAACACGATGCGAACTAAACGACAGACGCGCGTCAATTGAACATGCCGCGATGTGAAATTATTCAGAACTAACATTAAAATGTATATATTTATTATTTGAATTGTTTTAATGACACTGTACATGTTATGCTTAAGGTCATTAACAAAATATACAAAAAAAAAAAAATCCCGCGAATGACAATCACTAAAAACTTAATATCCTTACTGTCATTATTATTATTATTATTTTCAAGACAAGGGAAAGGGAAATAAGTCGGAGACAGCAGCGCTGCTGCGAGGGGCGGGAACGGGGGTGTAATTTAGTTTTTTTTTTTTTTTTCACATGCTCCGACGATGAACGACATAAGACACGGCGTGTGTATGACGCCAAAGTGGCATTGAATTACATCCAACATTAATGACAATCTCTAATTATAAAAACACGCGTTATTTTTTAAAAATATTATTTAAAAATTTTCACATCTATCATCTGTGCAAACGTCAAAAAAAAATTCAGGTAAAAAAAAAAATCACATTTACATGACACTGACTTTGGGGGTTGAAAAAAAAATATTAAATTTACACAACCGGTCATAACTATTTTTAAAAACAATAATCATGAGTTTGTTTGAAAACCGCGAAATGCGCGAGTCTAAATTGACAAGAGCGTGACTTCCGACGTTTTTTTTTTTTTTTAATTTTTTCCGGATGTGAGGGCGCGGATTTTTTTTTTTTTTTAGTGGTTATTTAAATAATTATTGTAAATAATAATAATAAAGTAGTTAATTAATAAAATAAGGTGATTAAACGCGATTTTAAACTTACGTTACGCTTAGGCCGTGGCATTTTTGTTTAACGTTGTCAACTGGGCGATAAGTTAAACGCGTTTGCCGTTCACGGCTGACGCCATTTTAGCTTTAGCTCCTACTCGGACCCACGGTGCACCGCGATTGAGAATTACAAAAACACCCGCGTTCATTCTGATGAATTTGCTCAAGAAATCTGTGCATCCGCTGTTGCCAAATTTAAATTATCCTAAGACCCGATTTTCAAATCACGACAATCCGAAACTGTCATATTCTGATACACTTTATTTGATTTAAACTACAAAGCGCAAATAATTAAATCAATTACTTTTACTTATTACTAAACGTAATTAAAGTAATTAATGGAAAAAATGAATTTTATTTATTTAAATTGAACGATTTATGATGAATTGTAAACGCGGCAAAATGTCAAAGTTTAAATCTGACAACAGCGCAAGTGCGCAGCGCAGATCGTTATATGTTTTAAGTATTCGCGGCAAAAAGAAAAGAACGTTAAAATTCTTTATACGGGATTATTCCGTGATTTGATGCAACTTTAATTATAATTAATCGGTGTCTTATTATATTAGATTAATGAGAAAATTCATTGATTATTAAAATATTATGTAACTTACGAGATATAAATGAATGTAAATATAAATATATTAAAAAAAATTTTTCGTCATCTCGATACGATCGATCCGGGGTTCGCGCGCGCTCACCGCGCAGTCTCCTGGCGCGTCGTCGAAACACAATAATAAATTAATTAAAAAACTTTATATATTTTAGAGCATCATTTTTTATTTATATAAACTTAATTTTATCATATTTGTTAAAATTAACACTAATTTAAATTACGCTCATAATTACAAACAATTAATTTTATAAACAATTTATTTTAAAAAATTATAACATACATTAAATTCATCTGTAACAATAGTACATTTTTTTTACATTTTTTTTTTAAATCTTAAATATTGTACAACGCGTATAAATAAAAAAATACAACATATATTTTAATTCAAAAATTTACAATTCATTGGTAGATTTATTTTCCAATTTTTTTTTGCTCGACTCATAGGTAGAAATATTGCACTTTTTTTTGTAATCATTGTAAATTAAAATTGCAACATTCCTACCGCCGATAGCACTCATTTCCATGGCACTTGCGGCCCATTCAATGGCATTAACATGGTACAGAGAATTATAGAGCTTGAAATTATTATTAGATTGTATTGTTGAGTATTTCGGGTACGCCTTCCATTTAATTTCTTTAATTAGCTGTACCTAACAATATCAAAGTGTATTAATAACTTATTGTTATAGTCCATATTCTTATTGAGCTAATAATTAAAATTTTTAAAAATATATCGCTACTAATTTCAAAAGGAAATATTTTTACACGCCCTTTTAGCTTTAGTCACTAAATTTGAATTCAAAAGGGCTTGTAATTTTTTTATGCCAATCACTTTGTAGACTTATTTTATAGCTAAAAATTTAACTGATACTGAAGTTAGCCGACGTCTAATAATTTTTTAAGTTTTTTCATAACGTTAAATTGTAAAAAAACAATATTTTAAAAAATTGCACCTGTAGTTTTTTTAATTTTCTACATGTGCATATTTTTAGTTTTTTTATTTTTAGTAATCGATTTGTTGAAAATTGTAATTGTTTGTTAAATTCAGGATCATAAATTTTAAAAAATAATTTTGAAAACTAAAAGGACATAAATTAAATTATACGACCTTTTAATTTTAAACTTAACGACTAAACCCAAGAAGGCTTTTAAAAATATAAGTCCTTTTGAAATTAGTGATACGACATAATTAAGTACGTACTTGTTGGAACATTTCATTAATAATATTTATTTCCAGTGGATTTCGTGAAAATATTTTCCATACATTCGAATTAACACCTTGAACGGTAGTCAATTTTCCAAGTGAGCTGACAATTGTTTTATTGGGATCGCAACTCAAGATGCCGTCTATTGATTCCTCTAGTCTAAAATAACCTGGATTGAGTGAGCCCTGGACAAATGTTGCATAAGTCGTCTGATAATTTCCAGCGAATTCAAAATTTACATCTTCTGGAAAACCACCGAAATTTATCGGCATTTTTTGATCGTGAGTCAGTGGCGTTGCAATGATTACAACGTCGTAAGTTTTCCATGTGTCTTCAGATTTTCCTGCAATATTTATAAACCAATTAACATTTATTATTTTATTATTATCATAAATATATTAAACTTGTACCTGTGTTATAGTAGACGTGATATCCAGGAGATCCATCGTCTTTGGGAGCATAATTTATTTTATTAACTACTGCAGGAATAACTTTTACTCTCTTATTAATCTTGATAAGATTCTCTGGTACCTCAAAAATATAATTAATAATAATAAGTAAGTAGTAAGTTATTTAATTGACTATTAATAAAATATAATAAATTAATATGTTACTTTTTTATTTCCTCCTTTTACAGACCACAGAGAATATCCTGCGCCAGCGAGTGATACAAATCCAACAAAACTATGAACGTCAGTATCCTGACCATAATTGACTACCAACGTTGTCTCAACTAATTCATCAATTAGAAGTGAAGAGTATCCTTGATTTAACAGAAAATCTTTTGACGAAATTTCTAACATTTCCGGAAATTTATTGTTCATTCCGGCCAGTAAACTTGTGATATTTTCAAACCCTACTCCAGCGTTTTGAAGTTCGTATATCTGATCAAACTCATCAAGAATTGAATTTATCAACCTTTTAACAAATAAAATATTTTAATTTCACGTTAATTATTTTGATCCTGGTTAGCAGACAATTAATAATTTTTGCATATTTTTCATCGAATCAGTTACAAAAAAAAGAAACTAAAAATATGCACATGTAGTAAATTTAAAAAATTATACGCACGATTTCCCGCGAAAAAAAAAAAATTTTTATTCACAATGAATTTAAATCTAAATTTTAACGTGACAAAATTATGACTCAGTCAAATTTATTCAAGTGATCTGAAGTTCATTTCAGACATGTGATAAATTATTTTTCCAATCAATACTGACCTTCTAGACAAAAATAATTTATTTAATATAAAAATTTGACTTGAGTAAGTGTTAGCTCACTTTTGTTAAAATTCGGTAAAGTTTTCCTAAATGTCAATCCTTCTATTTCAAGCATGTACTTAATTAATTTTAAAATTGAAACCGATTTACTTGATAGAGAAAATTTATTGGTAATTTCTTAATTCAAAAATTTGACGAAGGGTTTAATAGTAAAAAGTCAGTCAAGTTTCTGTCAAAATCATCTCACGATTAAATCAAATACGTAATTAATTAATTTCAGAATCGATATGGATTTTCTAGACGAAAAGTTTCTTGAGCAAATTCATGATAAAAGTCATATTTGTGTCACGATCTGAGTTTCGTTATCAAATTCATTATAAATAAAATTTTTTTACGCGGGTTTTTTTTGAATATTTTTCTTAATAATTTATCGTTTTGAAAAAAAATAAAAAAATTATTAGACGTTGGCTAACTTCAGTTAATCAATAAATGAATTATTAATGATTATTTGTAAAAAAAATTTTCTATAACCTGTGGAGTTTAAATGGTTCAAGTCCATATCTATAAAATAATTTAACTAATGAAATTAATTGATAAGAACTTTCTTCAAAGACAAATTTATCTCCATTCCAGATACCAGCAATCATATTTTGTTCAGAAGGCCGATCTTCAAGTTCTATAAATAAATTAATTAATTAAATAAATAAATATAGTGTATTTATTATTCCTTATATTTATTATTATATTATTATTATTTAATTAACTAACTAAGAAGCTGGACAAATTTTCTCATTAATTTATTTCTAGAATGAATAATAGAACCACCGGTTTCATACTCATCATCGTTTATGTTCAATGTCGCCAGTCGTCCACCAATTTTATCAGCTTCAAATAAATCAATATCTACATTGTAATTAAATAAATCTGAGAGATAGTGAGAGGCTGATGCTCCACCAATTCCTCCTCCAATTATTGCTGCAAAAAATAGTTATTATTTTATTATAATTATCAATTAAATTCAATAAATAAATACTCCAGTATATCATTTAAAAAAAAAAGAAAAGTATATCTGGTTAAAAAAAAATTACCTATCTTTGGAGTACAGTCTTTTCCATAAATAAAATTGCTAAATATTACAAGACTTGTTAAATAAAAAATAAAACTTTTTTTAAACATTACAATAATTTTTAAAAATTTAAATAAATACATTAAATATTTACAAAATAAATAAAATTATATTTATTATATATAAATTTATATCGAAAAAAAAGTCAAATAAAATAAAAAATATATGGGTGGACGAGGTCATCAGACATATGTGATAGTCTCCCTCTATAAGAGGAAAAAAATTTGCCCGCTAATATTTAATTTATTTGCAAAATTTAAAGTGAAGTAAAAGTCTGCCAAATAAAATCTTATAGATTTAATTAAATTTATTGGCGATATCGGAATGATAATTAATTTTTAAAAAATAGTCGATAAGGTTGTAAACTGAATAGACAATTGATAATTTTGATATTTCTGTCAGCAAAGCCAATATCTATGGAAATATTTTTAAATCATACCGAGGATTTTTTTAATTTTAATAAACTTTTTTTTAAATGGGTAATTTTGTTATTAAAAGCAATAAAATTTTTAAATGACAGGTATTTTTAGAGTCATTAAAAATTACTCTCTGTACCACTTTCGGCAGTCTGGTGAACATTCAACGTCAGATTTTTAATATTTTTTCTTGTCTACTATTTCGTAGAATCATTGCTTGGTAAAGATTTTTTCCCGGTTGTTGTGCCGATTAATAATAAACGATTGTAAAAATAACATGACTAATAATAAGAATGTTATTTTTGTAATAATAAATGTTTTAATATTTAATAAATCCATTTATGCAGATAATTGTGCTCCGAAAATGGGTAAATTTATATTTTTACATGGTTCTGAAAATAGCAAGCGTCCAAAGACTTGCGTTTTAATTGCAAAATCTTTAGTATGAGTTTTAAAAAATCGTTCTTTAAAAATATTTGTGTTAATCAATTAATTACACTAATTAATTATTTAAAAATAAAAAAATATCTTTTTGCTGCTTTTACTATTGTATTTTTATTATTAATTGATTTTTTTTTTGCGTCTTAAATATTAAACTGTCAGATAAATTTTCTAAATAATATATTATTGTTATTATTATTATTTATTGCAGCAATTATTGGTGGAGGAATTGGTGGAGCATCGGCATTTCATTATCTTGGAAATTTATTTAACGAAAATGTGGATATTGATTTATTCGAAGCTGATAAAATTGGCGGAAGATTGGCAACACTTGAAGTAAACGATCATGAATATGAAGCCGGTGGTTCTGTTATTGAGTATAACAATATGCACATGAGATATTTTGCTCAGTTTTTGAATAATTTTTTTTTCTTGCATTAAATATTTCATTAAAAACTCCAATTAAATCCGATTGAATCGGATTTCTATCAGAAACAAATATTCAATCAGAATCATTCCAAGTATCCGATTGAATTTCAACTAGTACTTCAAACTAGAGGAATCAATTAATGTTATCTTGAGTAATGATTTCAACAAAACTGTTGTCTGTTCTATTGAAAAACTGACTACTGTACAAGGCGGGAATTCAAATGTTTGGAGAATATATTCTAGGAACTCGGTGGAAAAAAACATTATTGATAACATGTTGAAACAAGTACTTTTTATTATTTTTTATTAATGTAACATATATCATTAATAATTAATTATTATTATTAATGTAATTATATTTTCCTAGGTACAGCAAATTAAAGAAATTAAATGGAAGGCGTACCCAAAATACTCAGCAATACAATCTGATAATAATTTCAAGCTCTACAATTCTCTGTACCATGTCAATGATATTGAATGGGCAGCCAGTGTCATGGAAATGAGTGCTGTCGGTGGTAGAAATATTGCACTTTTAATTTACAATGATTACAAAAAAAAGTGCAACGTCTCGCACTTTTGATACAAAAAGTCAACGTCACAGTGTTGAGTTATAAAACTTTAAATAATCAATATCGTACTTCTACCTCATCTTACAAACATCCGTTTATTTTTTCTACGCATATTTAATATGATAGGTCATAACTTTTTCTATGCCCAGAAAATTTATAAACTTTTTTTTGACATAAATAATAAAAGTAATAATAAATATATATTTTTTTATATTTACTGCAAATTTATTCTCATAAATAACAGGTCAACTGTAAAGTAAATTTTTCTAACTATTTTAGATACAAAAATAATTATTATAATTTTTATATATCTCACTTCTACTAACTGTATTATAATATTTTATATCAAAATATATTAATCTACTTAACAATATATTTAATTATCGGCTCCGCCTTGTTTCATTTTAGAAATGACGTCTTGTACAAAAAAATCTCATATTTTTACATAAGGATAATTTTTCATGAGATAATTTTGGCTGAGATGTAAAGAGAGATCACCTTAATAATTATCAAATATATATTGTATCAAAATTTTAAAAAAGGTTTATTTTTAGCAATGTGTTGATCTAGAGTCTCCCAGAATTTAATAATAGCAGCGCGATCAAAATGTCTTTTAGTCCGGCTCAACTCAATGACACTAACAGACCACCGAGCTACATTAGCATCCAATTTCATGTCATCATATTTAATATGAAAAGCTTTTATTGTAGAAAAAATGTTAACGGGGTTACCATCAAAAGGCCAACCTTTGAACTGCCAAACTGGTCCCAAGACGAACACACCGACCACCCGGTTCCAGTCTGCGTTTGATAATTTCTGAACGTTATCAACTATCTGATATGCTACCGTTGAACCATCTTTCTTTGGCCTTTGGAAAATTATCTGGTTTTTCTTTTGAACTCCAGCAGCTTTTTGTTCCTCATTAGTTACATACTTTAGTCGCCCAAAAATTTCATTGACATTGTACATAGTTATCAACGAAGAATTTGAATTCGGAATAATAATAATGGGAGTTCTATTCGAGGATTTATTTTTTTTGACTCCCTGTTCCGGTACTGAAGTTGATGAATTTTGTTTTAGTAAAGATTCTTTACTGGGTTTTGAACCTTCACCTTCAGTGATTATTTTAGCGGGCATATTATGATAAGTTCCCATGGTATTTATTTTGAAACCTTCAGTATCATCGTCTCGTTTGACAAATTTTTCTTGGACATATCGGTTGTAAATAGCAGGTTGTTGAATTAATCGTATAGGAGTTACTTGTGGTGTAGAAAATGGACTTGTGGCTTTAGTTTCTACATCTCTGGTAATTTTAGAATTTAATTTCTGTAAAATATTAAAAATATCTTTAGCAAATATTTTACCAGTACTTTGCAAAATAGCATTACGAGTTCTCCTTTGTCTTTCACGTGACAAAATATCTCTTGAGTTGTAAACATCAATATCCACCATAACTTGAAGATAAGAGTTCATGTGAATGTCATCATTTTCTTTGATAGTTTTACGTTTATTAGCAATACGTTTGACGATGATGGCAGCGATTGTTTCTGGTAGCAAAGCCTCTGACAGTGACTTAATGTTGTCGACAGTGACAGAGGCTTCTTTGGGAGTATCCAGTCTGGCTGCAAGTTGTTCCTTTACTTGCTGCACCTGAGCCTCTTCGAACTTTAGCTTTTTAGGAGAACCCGACTCCAGACCAACTCCAGAAGTTCTCTTTACTTGGATCGGAATCTCCAGGGGTGTAGATTTGTCAATTGCAGCTGATGTCGTCGTCTCTCCATTGAGATATGCGAGTAAATCTTTCCGATCTGGACGACGTACTGATGGAATATTTTCTGCTGCCGCTTGACGGACGTATACTGGGTGTGTAAGTTGGACATGTTTTAAAAAAAATATAAGAGATTCTAGAGTATAATATTTTTTTTCCGTTCCTTCTTTTCCTGACCTGTAATTAAAATAATAAATTAAATTTTGTACAATGCCCATTAAATTATTTTATGAAATATATGGAAGTGAAAAAATTATTTTTAAAATTTATTATTATGAATTAAAGTTTTTAATTTATAAATTATTTTCTTACTCGTAAGTTAGATAATTAGTTTTTATATTTTTCGGCCATGAAAATTCACCGAATATTATTTCATTTCCACGTTCGATTATTTCTTTTTTACTGATAGTGTATTGTCGTAATAAACTTAGCGGGTCCGCCATTGTTACAGTAAACACGCGTGATGCGTTTCATGTGCTCTGCATGTTAATTGTTGTTTGTTTTGTTGGTGTTTACGACAATTCTATTATTAATAGTGGGGGTCGTGGGGGTTTAAGCTGAAGGAATTTTATCATATTATTAGCATACATGTACTGATAACAAAATTCTACAGAAAATGAGAAAAACTAAATTAAAAAAAAAAAAAAAACATTTTTTTTTATAAATAAATAACCGGTCGCCAACTTTCTTAAATAATTTTATAATACTGAAGTTAGCTGACGTATAATAATTTTTGAATTTTCTTAATAGCAGTAAATTATAAAAAAAAAAAAATATTTTAAAAAATTGCACTTGCAGTTTTTTTGATTTTCTACACGTACATATTTTTAGTTTTTTATTTTTGAAATTGATTTGACGAGAAAAAAAATCCAAAAATTAGTAATTGTCGTGGACTAAATACTTAGTAAAAAATTTAGTGAGCTGCAAAATTGTTCCTTATTATTACTAGTTAATTTTCGATAGTTGAACTAGAATTTAAATTTTTAGGAAAACTCAAAACTTGTGTTGTCAGAAAGACGTCAAATTTCACTTTGCCCTTACAAATCTAAAAAAACTAATTTGAAAAACCCGCGCTTTAGTTTGAATCGTAGATAAGCTAGTGCGCGATTACAGATGTCAGAAAAAGAATCTGGCGGTGTCTGGTGAGCAGTATTTGCACTACTGTAAAACAAAAAAAAAAAACATTTCAGTGTGTTGAAAGTTGGTGTCAAGTGATCAGTGCATAAAGATGGCGGATCCACTGAGTTTGTTGCGGCAATATAATGTTAATAAAAAAGAAATAATTGAACGTGAAAATCAAATAATATTTGGTGAATTTTCGTGGCCAAAAAATGTTAAAACAAACTATCTGACTTATGGGTAAGTTAAACTATTTATCATAAATTTAAAATCTTTATTTTTGCGCCAGTCTGTTGGATTACCAACACCACAGACATCAATTAAATTAAAAATTTGTTTGACATTTTGACAGATTTTGAATTTTCATAGTTGCGATGATTTATGAATGTGAATATTGCTGTCATCCGACAAATTTAAAATTATAATTAAATAGAATAAATAATTAATAAAATAAAATTCAAAAATTCCGCATTTAAAAAATTTCAAAATTAATCAGTGCATTTCTTCAAAAGTTTATTTTGTTACTTATTAACTATATTTATTTATAAGTTTAAATTTGTCTATTTGCTACATTCACACTCACAAATAATTACATTAATAAATACATAAATTAACGTCAGTAAAAATATTAAAAATAAAGCGCGAGTTCAAAGAGAAAGTTTTGAGATTTTTTAAAACTACGCTAAGGCTAATTATTTATTTGTTTTTATTTTAGATCAGGTAAAGAAGGTGCCGCCAAAGACTATTACACTCTAGAGTGCCTGCTTTTTCTATTAAAACATGTCCAGCTCACACATCCGGTGTACGTACGACAGGCTGCGGCTGAAAATATTCCTGTCGTACGTCGGCCAGACCGTAAAGATTTACTGGCATATCTCAATGGTGAGACAGCAACATCAGCTGCGATTGACAAATCAGCACCACTGGAAATCCCGACCCAGGTTAAAAGAACTGCTGAAGATGGTCTGGATTCAGGTTTATCAAAAAAACCGCGATTCGAGGAGACACATGTGCAGCGAGTCAAAGATCAACTTGCAGCCAGATTAGATGCACCCAAAGAAGCTTCAGTTACTGTTGATAACATCAAATCCCTGTCTGAAGCCATGTCCGTTGAAAAAATAGCTGCTATAAAAGCTAAACGTTTGGCTAAAAAACGTACGACCATAAAAGAAAACGACGACATCGGCATGGGATCAGATTTGCGAGTCATCTTGGACATGGACGTTGACGATACTAAAGACATTGTCTCTAGGGAAAGACAGTGGAGAACTCGTGCGACTATTTTACAAAGCAGTGGTAAAATATTTGGTAAAAATATATTTGCGATTTTACAAAGCATTAAAGCAAGAGAAGAAGGCAGACACAAGGGTCCAGCAGTACCGACTCCGATGGTTACTCCACGATCAACCCCAATGCGACCAATTCCACAACCAGCTGTTTACAATCGTTATGATCAAGAAAGATTTATCAGACAGAAAGAAGAGACTGAAGGCTTCAAAATTGACACCATGGGAACTTATCACGGAATGACATTGAAGTCAGTGACTGAAGGATCGAATCCGGCTGTGAGGAAACCGATACCGAATCCTTCTTCAACTCCTACGTCAGGTCTATTGCCAACGTCTGCTGCCAAACTTACGCCCCAACAAGCTGCTCAGAATAAACGTCCCAGCAGAACTCCGATAATCATAATCCCCAGTGCCAATTCGTCTCTCATCACGATGTTCAATGCTAAAGAGGCCTTGCAAGATTTGAAGTTCGTCAGCAATGAAGAAAAGAAAGCGAGTGGCGCGAAAAGAGAAAATGAAATCTTGTTGCAAAGGAGAAAAGAAGGAGGACTGACGGTACCGTATAGAGTTATTGATAATCCGCAGAAACTGACTAACGCTGACTGGGATCGAGTCGTCGCGGTTTTCGTTATGGGACCAGCATGGCAATTTAAGGGATGGCCCTTTGATGGTAATCCAGTTGAAATTTTTTCAAAAATTTGCGCTTTCCATTTGAAATATGATGAGATGCGGCTCGACGCAAATGTCGCCAGGTGGGCTGTCACTGTCATTGAGCTGAGTCGCACAAAACGTCATCTTGATCGCGCCGCGCTTATGCGCTTCTGGGAACATTTGGATAAACATATTGTCAAAAATAAACCTTTATTAAGGTTTTAAATTTTCGCTTAAATATTTTAAATATATATATATATTTTAAAATGTATAGTATTAAATAATAAATGTTCAATTTTAATTGTATCTGCATAAATACTTTTTTTTTTATCGTGTATTCCAGTCTACTGTCATTTAGACTTAATTTAATTTTTAGTAATGAAGTGAATTAATATTAGGTTTTAATTAATAAAATACCTCTACGATAATTACTGATATCAAATTTTGTTTTATAATGTCATTTTTTCGCGGGTAGTTGTAGTTCATTATGAGATTCAAATGCAGAGCCGCTTCACTGACGTATTGAGATGAATTTTCTGGAAGTTTGAGAAATTCAACGAGTCTTGAACTGCAATAAAACAATGGAGGTAAGTTTTTGCTGTCGATGAAACTCACTAACAAAAATTTTAATCCATTTGCTTAAGATTATCGGCAACTTAAGTGTATAGTATGACTGTAGTTTTATATAAAGTTTATTATTTTTATTTGTTTAATAGTTT
The DNA here is from genome assembly GCF_026212275.2 of Microplitis demolitor. Classification (NCBI taxonomy): domain Eukaryota; kingdom Metazoa; phylum Arthropoda; class Insecta; order Hymenoptera; family Braconidae; genus Microplitis; species Microplitis demolitor. The sequence continues at coordinate 23,074,868 of NC_068545.1, read as the reverse complement.
TTGTTGTTTGAAGCATTGTCAAAATTTCTTGTAATCGTAATTTTACTCTATTGTTTGTTAATATTAAATTGGAAAAATAATGCTGGTTAAATTTTGATAATAGTAGAGTCGAAAAAAAATTTTTTCCATCATAGACAGTAAGTCCTGTTTTTCTGCAAATTTTCTTTACAATTTCTCTGACGGCCAATTTTCTCGAAACTGGAGGCTCGGAATTTTCTACTTTTAGTCCTGAGAAATGATAATAGAGATGTTTGAAGAAGATTTTGACAATAATAGGGTAAAAAAAAATATTTAATTTATCGGTACATCAGCACAATGTCGGCTTAGAAATTTTATTTAAAAATTCTTTTGTAATTTAATGACCATAGACGTACTTAGCAGTAGCAAGTATAATTTATTATTGTTATAATTTTATGAAGAAAAACAGTAATTATGCAGGTACAATGTAGATAAACGTTACTTATCATTTTGAAGCCTATTGGTTTGTCGTCTAGTTAGTGTGTACCTTGAACAAAACGAACACCATTTGTAGCTTTAGTATTAAATGTAAATAAATAACTTTAATATTTGAATCTGCAGTAGAACAGCGTAGAATAAAATGACAACAAAGAGGATCATATGTAAGTGAATGTGAATGTAATGGCCTGATTAATATTAATTTTAATTCATTTAAATTATTTTCGTAATTTCTTTACAGCCATTGCGATGCCCAAAAGAATAGGTTTCGTTCTTTTTCTTCTTATGTTCTTTTGGTTTTCTGTATTAATTTTCGATCTTCATCATAGAATTATTGAATACCAGCCACAGCCAATTATATCAGTGAGTAAAAAATTTATCGTCATTTTCTTTGGATACATAATATAATAAAAAGAAATTATGTCATACAAAAAACTCGAGAATAATTATCAGTTCCTCTTCGAAATTTCTTTATAATTAATATTAAAAATTTATATTCAAAGCATAATAATGCAATTAAATAACCGTATTACTACTGTATGTGACAAAAAATTTCTCAAATAAAATATTAAATTTAACTTTTTTTTTTGAAGGAAGAAAATCGTTTGATAAAGATTCAGAATATTGTTAATCAGCTGCGACGTGACATCGAATATGAAATGGAGAATTACGAGTTTCCCAATGGAGAATTTAGTCGCAATATAAGGTATTATATAAATTTTATTTAAATATATAGTTATGATATTCAAAAATTGAGGCCTCATGTTTTTCTTTTTCATTAATTTAGCAATCTTGATGATTTGTTGATAGAAAGAGGTGGCAGGCCAATGAGAAGTATTCTTATTGCTGGCTGGAGAACCGGAAGTTCTTTTACTAGTGCCATTATTAATTCACATCCTGCTAATTTTTATTTAGACGAACCACTGCAGGACTTTGGTCATGTGCGAATTCGTGGCCCCCTGTTAGTTAATGCTGCAATTAAAAATGTTCAAGCATTTTTTAATTGTGAATTTGATAAATTACGTAAGTTGGAGTTTATCTTTTCATGCGACGTTACTTCGTCAGACGTATGATTATAATTTATAGTTTTTATTTGAATGAATGAAAATTACTTAACATTAATTTAGTGGAAACTCTGATAGCAGATTAACTGTGTTAGACGAATTAAAAAAAATAACATAATTATTCGATTGTGCGTAGAACACTTCATAAATTTCGTCAGACCCAACCAATGGGTATACAAAGGCAATCAAGGTTTATGGCCGGTTTGTGTTAATCAAAAAGATTTATGCTCGGATCCAATATTTTTAACTGCAGTCTGTCGGCTGTATCCATTCCAATCGATGAAATTTACTCGGCTGCCATTAGAATCTGCTCGAGTATTACTGGAGGATGAACAGTAATCTTTTCAATTATTATACAGTTCTTTATGAATATAAGTATTAATTAATTTTTGAATACTTTTAACTCTAGCCTGAGAGTCCGCATGATTTTATTAGAGAGAGATCCACGAGGAGTCATGCAATCGCGTCGGCAACTCGATTGGTGTAAAAATTCTTCTGATTGCTCAGATCCGAAAGTTCTGTGCAAAGATATGGTAACAGATCATGAGGTTGCCGTCGAACTTAAAAAAAAATATCCACATACTTTCAAGTACGAGATTCAAAAAATTATAATTTCTGCATCCTTCATTAATTATTCTACGTGATTAATTTTTCTTTTCTAGAGTCATGCGGTATGAAGATCTATCTCTTGATCTTCGGCATAAAGCAGAAGAAATATTTGAATTTTATGGTCTCAACTTTCATTCAAATGTGAAAAAGTTTTTGAAAACACATACTAAGAAGAATTCAGGCAATAGTTACAGCTTATTTCGTGATTCAAAAAAGGCGCCTGTTCACTGGCGCAACGAAATGAATTTTACAGAAGTTGATGAAATTCAACGTGTATGTTCAACTGCAATGAAACTATGGGGATACGTTCTAGCTGTCAACGAAACTCACCAAAAGGAATTTAATCCAATCATTAAAGATTATTAACTATTTTAATCCATAATTTGACTTTAGTTGTACACTGTTAAAAATCACCGGGGTAAGTTCAAGCGGTGTAGGCGTTAAAATCGGCAGTCTTAAATTTCAACGCCGAAAGTGGTGTAAAAATAACGCCGCCGCCGGTGTAAGTATTCTTTACCGTTGTTAAAATATTTTACTTTGTGAATATTTTTACTCACTCGATCACTACAGTTAATCAGTGTTTTGATTAATTAATTAAATTATTGGTGATTGAATTTTTTCTTTAATTTCTATACATGGACTTTTTACGAATAATACATATATAGATAGTATTTAACAATAATATAATAATATATATTACTGTATCTAATAGTTCAATCAATTTAATACTTTGTTTTTTTATTTTATACTTGTTAATAAATAATATTATTTATTAATTTTTATAAAGAACTGACATTTTTTGTGTTTTATAAGCTTATCAAAGTTAATATTCCAAGCGAACGCAGTTTACCCCGCTTTTACACCGCCAAATTACACTTCCTACACCGGTGTAATTTCATTTTAACACCAGGCGAAGTTAAAATGAGTCCATTTGTAACATCGCTCTTTTTACAGTGTATGCCTAGACGCGACAATCATTTAACGAACACGATGTACGATTAAATATAATCCGGAAAGACCGTCTCGGTCTTCGTCTTATGTCTTGTTTTTTTGTCCAGTCTGTAGTCTCTCTCTTATTCCTCTTCAATCCTCTCGCAATTAATGATCTCGTTCTTATTACCCCAATACCTGCTTATCCAATTAAAAGAATACTGATTCCTGCCTGGCATTCGTCAATAAAATGAATAGAGCTGTCGCTTGGTTCCACAATAAAAGTCGACTACGATTTGAATAGTTACCTGATGTTCAGGTATTCGATAGTCCTACGTCAAGATCACCCGGTTCACCCGGCTCTGTCAAGTCTCTGCTGCTGTCTTCCGTTAATACAAATTGCACTCGATTATTTTCAGCCACGTTTGGAAAATTTCATCCCCTCTTGATTATAATTAGGACTGGTATGCGAGCTTATTCAATAGCGCGTCCGGCGATAAGTCGGAAAACTCGTTTGAATGCTCATTGGTGATTACGGTTTGGATAAGCGACCTTCCGTAAAAAATTACAATGTCGATCGATAATGAAACTCATTTTACCACGTTACACTTTAATTTACAGTAAAGTATTTAATTATTTGGATTTGCAATAGAATAACGTGGAATCAAATGACAATGAAAATTACATGTAAGTGAAGGTGGACGTGATGGGACAATTACTATTAGTTTTTATAATTTTAATTTTTGTAATTTCTTTACAGCAAATGGAAAGCCTAGAAGAACAGGTTTTGTTCTACTTGTCCTTATATTCTTTTGCTTTTTTGTATTTTTTTTTTATCATAATATTAAAATTACTGAGTACCAGTCACAGTCAAGTATATCAGTAAGTAAAAAATTTATCGTCATTTTATTTAGACATATAACATAGTAAAAAAATAAATTATAATCTGTCATACAAGAAACTCGTGAAATATCAAGTAAACGTCAAACCCACTCTCAAATTTCCTTGCGATCATTGAAAATTCAAATTGCCCCCAAAAAAATTTTTTTAAAAAGTTGCGCCAAGAACACGTTCAACATTCATCTCAGGCTGCATTAAAAGTAACATTTTTACAAAAAAGTTTAAAATTATAAGAACGCCAAGAAACTGAGATGTTTTGAAATTGAAAAAAAAAATTTTGAACGTATATTGTGTGCGCTGTTAAACTTCATTTAAAATATTATTTAATTGTGAGATATTCAAGAAATATGACAAGACTGAATAATTATTTTTTTTGCATAACGCATACTGAGTGTGTTCAAGTATTTTTTTTTCTTTAATTTTTGTATTTGAATTTTTTTTTTATTTTTAAGAATCTCAATTTCTTGGTGTTCTTATAATTTCAAAATTTTTTTTAAAAATGTTACTTTTAATGCAACTTTTTTCAGAAAATCTGTTTTTGGAAGCGATTTCAAATATTTTTGTAAAATCATTTAATATTTTTTTATATGACAAAAATTTTCTCTGAGCTACAAAAAAATATTTTAAAAAATAAGTTATTCCTTCAAGCTCCAAATTATTTTTTTATGCGTTATAATTATTCAATTTAAAATTAGTAAAAGTTTCTTTAAATTTGACGACAATTCGACGCAACAATTAGTGGTTCAAACTGTACTCATATTGTAGTCAAAAATATGAATATCTCATAATTGACCACAAACTGTGAATAAATTCGGTAGAAATGATAATTATTGATAAATAAATAAATAGATAAAATATAAAAACATGCCATAGTTATCAACATTTATCAGTTTTAAATATGAGTGAGGTTCCACAAGCCTCTGACTCAGAAATAGGAACAAGGCCTTTTCGCGCCGTTCATGTATACGCACACTCATATGTGTTTGAACGTGTACTTGGCGTGAGGCTACCGTATCTCCGGATTAAATTCAAAATAATGTAATTAATTGTATGTATTTCAATTTGTAACATAAGAATTCTCAGATAAAACATTACATGAAACGTTTTTTTTTTTTTTTTTTTTTAAAGGAAAATAACCGCTTATTGAAGATTCAGAATATTGTTGATCATCTTCGACGTCACATCAAACATGAAATGAAGAATTACAAATTTCCCAATGGAAAGTATGGTCGAAATATAAGGTGTCCTATAAATTTTACTTCAATATATAATAATAAGATTTATAAATCGAGGTGTCATGTACTTTGTTTATTAATTTAGTAATCTTGATGACTTATTAATGGAAAAAGGTGGCAGGCCAATGAAAAATATTCTTGTTGCTGGCTATAGAACCGGAAGTACTTTCACTGGTGAAATAATTAACTCACATCCTGCAAATTTTTATTTATACGAACCAATGTGGGACTTTGGTAATGAGCGAGTTCGGGATCCCTTGATAGTTGATGATGCAATTAAAAGTATTAGAGCATTTTTTAATTGTGAATTTAATAAATTACGTGAGTTGGAATTTATCTTTTCATGCGACGTTACTTCGTCAGACGTATGATTATAATTTATAGTTTTTATTTGAATGAATGACAAATATTTAACGTTAATTTAGTGAAAATTTTGATAGCAGAGTGTGTTAGTCGAATAAAAAAAAATAACATAATTATTTGCTTGTGCGTAGAACGCTTTATAGATTCAGTCAAATCCAAGCTACGGTTTTACAAGGACAATCAAGGTTTAGGGCCGTATTGTGCTAAAGAAAGAGAGTTATGCTCGGATCCAATATTTTTAACTGCAGTCTGTCGGCTGTATCCATTCCAATCGATGAAATTTACTCGGCTGCCATTAGAATCTGCTCGAGTATTACTGGAGGATGAACAGTAATCTTTTCAATTATTATACAGTTCTATATGAATATAAGTATTAATTAATTTTTGAATACTTTTAACTCTAGCCTGAGAGTCCGCATGATTTTATTAGAGAGAGATCCACGAGGAGTCATGCAATCGCGTCGGCAACTCGATTGGTGTAAAAATTCTTCTGATTGCTCAGATCCGAAAGTTCTGTGCAAAGATATGGTAACAGATCATGAGGTTGCCGTCGAACTTAAAAAAAAATATCCACATACTTTCAAGTACGAGGTTCAAAAAATTATAATTTCTGCATCCTTCATTAATTAATCTATGTGATTAATTTTTCTTTTCTAGAGTCATACGGTATGAAGATCTATCTCTTGATCTTCGGCATAAAGCAGAAGAAATATTTGAATTTTATGGTCTCAACTTTCATTCAAATGTGGAAAAGTTTTTGGAAACACATACTAAGAAGAATTCAGGCAATAGTTACAGTTCATTTCGTGATTCAAAAAAGGCGCCTGTTCACTGGCGCAACGAAATGAATTTTACAGAAGTTGATGAAATTCAACGTGTATGTTCAACTGCAATGAAACTATGGGGATACGTTCTAGCTGTCAACGAAACTCACCAAAAGGAATTTAATCCAATCATTAAAGATTATTAACTATTTTAATACGTAGTATAACCTTCGTTTTGTGTACCACATGTCAGATGTCAAAAGGGCATTTAATATGATACCATAGTTGCTATGATTTTAGTATAATACTTTACACTTTGTTTCATTTGTAATTTTTAGTGTAGAATTGCCGAGGGCGTTAAATAAATATTCATAACTTTAATTCCAAGTTCTCAAGATTGCTAAATAAATGAAAAAGAATAATATGACGCCTCAATTTTAAAATATCATATCCGGCTGGAGAACCGGAAGTTCTATTATTAGTGTCATTATTAATTCACATCCTGCTAATTTTTATTTAGACGAACCACTGCAGGACTTAGGTCATGTGCGAATTCGTGGCCCCCTGTTAGTTAATGCTGCAATTAAAAATGTTCATGCATTTTTTAATTGTGATTATTGTAAATTGCGTGAGTTGAAATTCTTATTTATACTCATCAACTGTTATTATTCACAATAAAAATTTTTTTCATTATCAATTTTATCAATTTAATCCATTTTTCTTATTTTCCCTATTTTCACTATTTATTCAAAGTTATATTTTAAGTAAATAAATAGGATTAATAATTAAGGGGGCATAAATTTAAGAATAATAGCATATAAGTAGCGATAACAGTGATTACTCATAGAATAATTAAAATAGATATTCAATGCGATTAATGAAAAATTGAAATTCTGGTTGTAGCTTTATATTATGATTTAATGGCCCTACTTAGACGTACTTAGCTATAATGAGTACAATTAATTCGTGTTTGAAATTTTGTGAACAAATGAAGTAATCACAGTAATCTTAAAAGTTTTTGAAAACACATACCAAAATTAATTTAGACGATAGTTACAGTTCATTTCGTATTTCAAAAAAGGCGCCCTTTCACCGACGGAATGGAGTACGTTTTAGCTGTCAACGAAACTCACCAAAAGAACTTTAATCCAATTGTTGATAATTATCGACTATTTTAATACATAATATGTCTTCAGTTCTATATACGTCTGTAATAAATAAAAAACGTCTTTTCATATATTTCTTGATTGTACATAATTAAAGTTTTTAACGCATTTGTCCGAAGTAAATAAAAAAAATGTTGAAAAAAGGAATTTTTTATTTATAACATTCACTATGAAAAAAAAAAAAAAACATAAATGGTTAACTAACTTCAAGATTTTTTACTCTGTTGTAAAACTTTCCGATGCTGCTTAAAAAAACGGAAGGTGATATCTTGAGGCGGTGTCAAGTTTCACGTGTGTTTAATAATTCCAGCCACGGAGATATATAAAAAAAAATAGAGTAAAGAAATATATGCCTGGAAGGATGAGTTTAGTATTTTTCTTTATTCGTAAAACAGAAGCCAAAGTAAGCAGAGTTTTTTCTAATCCAACAAACCAGCGATTGCCTCAGGACAAGTGTTGGAGATATCTATTCTATTTGTATTCCCAATTGAATCTTGTTAACTCAATTTATCACAGGATATTACCTTTGCTGAACGGAAAATAATAAAAACTTATATCCACAATATATATAACAAAAAAAGTGCATACACTGTAAAAAAAAGGTGTAAGTCTACGCTACCCCGGTGTTAAAACTATCGGTGTTAAATTCAATCCCAAAAGCGGTGTTAAAATTTTTTCTGGTGTTAATTTTTCAAGTATCAATATTGATCTTAAGTATTTAATTTGATAAGAGATAAAAAATTTCTGCAGTTTGTTCAATTTAATACAAGTGACTTCTTATTTTATAGGTAATAAAATTATTTTTATCTTAATTGACGTCAATTTCGTCATTGTAACGAAATATTATTTTTTTTTCTATTCTGTAGAACTTAAAACATTTATACACCGAAAAAAAAATTTTCTTAGGACGACAAAAAATTTCTCCAAGAAAGTTTTTCTTTTCAATTTATAAAGTAAAAGACCTAGTACCCGATCACTTCATGTATTTGTATACCTATATTTAGTAAAATTTAGTAAATATAGATATACAAATACATGAGTGATCAGGCACTGGGTCTCTTACCCCAGTACAAAAAATTTTTTTTGGACAAGTAAAAATTTCTTGTTCCAATAAACATTTTTTTTTTCTGTATACTCACATCCGTATATTCTGATCGAAGTTAATTTACTCTATATTTACACCAATTTAACATCCGTTGGACAACACCGTGAAACTACACAAAAATAAATAAACTTTAAAAATTAGTGTTTGAAATCATAACCCGGAACCCGGGTGTCAATATGGAAAAATTTTAACATTCCAAATAATAAATTTTATAATGCATGTCGTTAATTTTCATACTTATCCTGTAATTACTCACGTCTTAATCATAAATAAAAAAATGACTATGTAGAATGATAGTATTTATTGATCACTTTATCATTGTATTACTTGTCGTTCTCAATTTATATAGTTCATTTTTTCCGTGTAGTGTAAATTCATTTTAACACCGCTTTTTTACTGTGTAATATTACAATAAAAAAGTAGTATTTATAAGTATCCAAATATATACTTATATTTTTTAATCAAGCTCATATTATTGTATACATCGCACTACAAATATAGTAATAATAATAATAATATTAATAAAGCAACATCATATAAATTTGTAACATTGAGTGCAATTAGGAGTAACACAGGGAACACCAGGAATTATCGGAGGTAAATGAAATAATCCAGCAGATCTTGACGTGTGTTCACGCAACTGTTGCTGTATGTCAGCATTAAAATAATTATTATACTGAACATTGAAAGCAACGCTGCTGTCTTGTTCAAGCGGACTGATAACCCGAGATAATTCACCGCTGCGTGACAATGCCGCGTCGGGCAAGATGTTGAGAAGACAGTAGCCGTCGTTGTAAAAACTGCGGGATAAATTCGAGTAAACTGGAGGCAGTGTAAAGACACTGGGGTAATCGGTGGTGGTTCGTACATCTGACGATGAACTCTGGAGCGGGTGAAACGCCGATGTGGTGCATGAGTTGCTGTCATTGGCAAAGTACTCAATGGCTTTAAGTAAATCCTGGCCGCATCTCTGGAGTACCAGTTGTAAAACTGATAATTTAGTGCTGGGAAATAATCGAACGAGAGTTTCAACTGATGTCTGAGAAATAGCTGGTGTTTCTTTGCTACTTTGGTCTTCTGAATCACTTCGATCAACGGCATTGAAGATATTGCTTTTCTTTTTGTCCTGATAAAATCAATTTAATTATTACATAGTAAAAATTAACACAAAATTGTGTGTGAGAACAACATTTTACACAAATTTTTATGTTGTTTTAACATTATTCATTTGTGTAAAAAAAACAACACAAAAAATGTTAATATTCTCTTTTACCGGCTCTAAAACTTTAACACATTGAAATTTTATCTGCAACATTTGTAAGGTGTTAATTTAACATTTTTATTTGTATTATTTTGATACACTGTAAGTGTCCATAGTTTCTGAGTTATAATCATTTTTATAATTTGAAAATAGAATATCAATTGTAATTTTTTTTTTATATTATATTTTTTAAATTATTAAAATAATTATAACTCGGAAACTATAGACTTTAGCGGTTTGACACATAGGACTTTTTTTAAAGGGAATAAAATTTCCTATAAAATTCTCATTAGTAATTTTAGTGTACTTTCATTGGTTTACGTTCTGGAAGCCAATAAAGCCAGTAAGTACTTAGCATTGGAATTAAGAGCTCATATTTGGCGAGAATTTTTTTTTTTTCGATGTAGATTGAGATTTTGCTTGAGCACTTAGAAAAAATAAATTTTTTGCGTAAATGAATCACTCTAATATATAAGCTAGCAAGAGAATACGGTAAATTCAATACATTCTTTGTGTTACTTTGATAAATTAACAAGCGCTCTATGTTAAAGTTAAATTTTAAGTGTTAACATTTATTTAAACAGTACCACTTAGTAAATGTTACTTTTGTTTCAATTAAATTTTTTTGTGTTAAAAATGAACTGGTAAAACAACACAAAAGCAGTATGTTAAATTAACACAAAAGTTTTAAATATTAAACGTGATTTTTAACTCAGACTTCTTTCTTTACACAAATACGAAAAATTTTTTACTGTGTATTCTATTAATTAATTATTAATTATTATTAATATGACTTACGAGTGATGAGTTGAGTTTAAAATTAAGCTCATTTTCTTTGGCAGAATTACCACCCTCTGACTCGGTCGACTCTTTATTGCTATCTGTCGGTTGATTAACGTCAACATCAGCATCAGTATCCATGTCAGCTTTAACTGGGGATGTTATTTGAGGATTAGGGTCAGTTACAGCCATACCGAAAATTTTTCCAGGTGGTAAACGATCCAGTTTCTGCCCGGTAGCAACTTTGGCCATACTCAAAGCTATCGCATCTTCAGCGGCCTGCTGTCTTTTCAATGCAACCTGTAACCCAAAAAAATAATAAAATAAAATGTATCCTTTGATTTAAATTTATTTATTTTTATTTTTCTTATCTATCGCTCTGGTATCTTTATTCTTTTTCTCTAAACCTATTTGCGCTATCGCTTGATTTAAATCAAGTAATCTTCCGCGTCTCAAAGCCGCTATACCGAATAGAAAGCAGTAAAGACTATCATGCTATCTTGGAAATCTATTTCAGTTCGCTTTCATGACATCGATCCTCTTGATCCTATTCTGTAAATGGACTCGTCACGGCCTCAATACTCTAGTGTATATATACATATACCCGCAATCCGCATATGTATACATTTAATATGTATTATATAGATATATTTTCACAGCGTGACATCTTACAGTACGTCAAACATTATATGGAGATACACATTTGGACACATTTGGCTTCATCTATTATTATTATTATTGTTATTATTATGGTTAGTGAAAGACCACCCGTTAAATATTGTTTCAAGCTCAATAACATTACGAGAGTTTTATTTAACGTATAGAAGAAAAAAATATCAAGTAGCATTATCCATGAAAAGAAAAATATTTATTTAAAAATAAGATAAAATAAATAGGAGCCGGGTTCAAATTATCCGAAAATTTTTGAATTATTTATAATTTTTCAAATTACTCGATTTAAATTGACAAAATTTTGATCAGTTTTCAAATTTATTTAATGCAGAGCTTAGTTTTTAAGTAACCAAAAAAAATTTTACGTAGACTCGTGTCTGAGCTCTGTTTACCTCCCTATCAAAAAAAACCATGTGGGGTTGTATGAGAACCCATAGAAATCGGGAAAGAAAAGTATGAATTTATGTAAGAATCCATAGGAATGAATATAGGAGTGTATGGGTTTATATAAAATCCAAGTAGAAAACCATGGGTATCTGGATTCCCATATGGGAACTTGGATCCATGGATGTCTCTATGGGAAATTCATATAAGAATTTGGATTTCAATACAAGTAATTTCTATAGAGTCCGGGGGATCTGGATTTTGATGTCTATCGTTTACTGACATGCGTATATGTCTACAAGAACATATTCCTATAGAAAACCATATGGGAATCCGTCCGAAAACACCATGTGGGAACCCTCATAGGAATCTAGGCTGGATTTCCATATGGATTTTTTTCAAAAAAAAATTTACGAATAATTTGAATTATTCAATTCGATACAAATGATTCATAAGTTAAAAATATTCGCACACCCCTAAAAAATAATAATAATAAGTGAAAACTTGTCAGAAATTTATCCGTGACGATTATAAAATATCAATTTATATCAATATGAGAGAATTTTTATCAAGTGAAGTTATCAATGTCCATCAAGTCGATACTCTGGTATTGACATGTAGACATGGTGAATTTAATTTAAAAGAACATCAATCATCGCGTGATGTTGATATTATATTAAATATATATAACAGTACTAAGCTTTTATACTGACAGTTCGATATTTAACTGCACACATAATACATATTTAGTCAAGTGTATGATGATTATGTTAGAGGGTGCGATACTCGTAGTGCTTGAGTTGATGGTAGTAACTGGAACGGATTGAAAGCTATGATGTAGACTCAGGATCGAGTGTCGTAATGCCAGTACAAACACACAGATGAAACGCAACACCGGGCGTTAATGGATTCTACTTGAGAGTGATGACAGTAACAGTACTGAGAGAAAGAAGAGCAGAAAAGAGAAGAGCACACATCAGTAGCACAAGAAAATTACGTGATTCTAAAAGAAACTCTTGAATTTTTCAGTGCGACTAGAGTGAATTGCTAAATACGTATCCACTCTCTTTTGACATCCGGTTGCTATTTTTAAATAACCCGGGATTTTTAAATGGAATAGTTAATGATAGCTGTACGATGGTGATTACAATAAAAGTGGGAGCAAGAATAATAATAATTAAAAATACTCAGTGCTTACCTGGGCAGCCATAACACGTTGTCTTTCAGCAATGAGAGAACACTTCGCACAAAGACATTCTTTATAACGACACTCTCTTTTGTGTCCCCGCAACCAGGAGATGAGTCCATGATTTCTGCAGCGAGCACACTTTGGCCGTCTTTGTTTCCCGTCCTCCTCATCATGATCTTTCTTAGCCGACTTTCCTCTCAACATTCTCCAGTCCTTTTCTTCTTCACTGCCAGCTACCACCGCAACTCATCTATTGTTAAACTTGAACTTAAACACCAGTTTCTGCTCGGCAGCTCTTTTTCAGCGGCAATTGATCATGACAAAAAAAAATAAATAAGATAACATTAGTAGCGTTTGTATTTAATCGTGAAAAAAGTTTTAAATTAAGCTCGTCAACAAGATCAGAGACTTAATCACTGACTGAAGAGCATTATTTTCGGGCAGCTTACCTCGTAAACTATTAACCGCGGGTTCAAGATGACGATTGGCTCTGGAAGATCCTCGTGGATATCCGAGGGTGTCGACCAAACGTGACTTGAGCATCCCTCCAGAGTCGGTTAAAAGACAAACATCAGCTGGACCACCCTTTATACTCGATTGGTTCTATTCTGTTTACTCTAGACGCCACTCCTACTAGGATTCTACACCACTGTTTTCATCTTTATTATTTTCTTCTTCTTCTTCATTTTTATACTTCTTCCTCTTCTTCTTCTTCTTCTTGCTCGTCTTATGATTCTTCAGTTTTTTATTTCAGTAGTACGCGTGTCACTACTGTATTTATCGGATTTATGTGTTACGTGCATGGATACCCAATCCAAAAAGTCAATATCACGTCTATTAACTTTGGAATTTTTATACTTTACCCTCGTATTCCTATTGTTGTTGCTTTAGATGTTGGTACTATAAATTTAATTATAAACTAGCATACAGACAGGAGAAACAGGATAAATGAAAAGACTGGATAAAGCTATTTACTGGCAAGAATCAAACTCGTGTAATTCGTATAAGATATTATTATTTTTTTTTTTTAATTTTTTTCCAACGAGTACAGGTGTCATTCTCGTATATATTTTAAATATAACATTCTTCAATAAATTTTGTTAGTTAAAAAAATTACTCAACAATAAAACCTTAATTTATATTCTAAAAAAAAGCTACCTCTAAAAATATCAAAAAACAAAAAAACGAAATTTTCATTAAATACTTTTTTTAACTGACGGATAAATTTTATTATTTTAATAATACGTTTCTACAATTTTTTTATTTTTTATTAAATAAATGATCTAAAATTTAGCAATTTATTATAACAATTTAAATATATATATATATGTATAATTTTAAATGAACAATTTTTTTTCTATTTTTATTTAATAATTGATCGCTCGATCAAGCATACCTTTAATTTTTTATTTATTTTTTACTGTTTATACACAGAAAAAAAGCTTTTCTTTTTTCAACAATTTTTTTCTCGCCTCAAAATTTTTTTTTTGCTTCTAGAAAATTTTTGATTTCAATTTATAGCAAAAAATATGAGTGTGAATGTAGCAGACATCAGACAAATTTTAAAACTATAATTAAATAGAGTAAATAATAAAAAAAAAAATATTTATGAAAAATGCACTTATTAATTTAAAAATTTTTTAAACTCGCATTTTTTTTTTAAATTTAATTTTATTAATTATTTACTCATTTTATTGATAATTTTAAATTTGACTAATATCTGCTATATTCACATTCATGCCAAAAATTTATTGGAACAATAAAAAATTTTCTTGGGGCGAGTAAAAATTTTTTGCACCAAGAAAAACTTTTTTTCTGTGTACTAAAATTATTTATGCGCAAAAAATAACTGTACAGTACACCGACAATTTCCAAAATTATGGAACTTGCTCTTGATATGTGGTCCATTCTTTTGTCCCTATTTTTTCCACTCAAACTTCGCGACTCTCATCACATATTTTACATTTAAATTACACTCTTGTACCTCTAACATTTCTTTTTTTCATTCCGCAAACAATGAGGAGAATAGAAATAACGAGAGTCTGAATTACATTTTTAGCCCTTTGTTCTAATGTCACAAACACGCATTTCCATAGTCGTCATCATCATCACCATTATTATTTATTATTAACATTACTAATATTAATTATGTATAACAATTATTCAGGCAAAGTTTAATTATTCAAAATAAACAATTAAAAGAACTAAAAAAAATTTGTTTAACGCAATAGTTATAATAAAGCTCATTAGCTTCTTAAAATGCAGGACAATTAGCTTTTATTTAAGTTACGATAATTTATATCACTTAATTATTATTATTATATTTAATATAAATTTTGTTGGCTCAATAAACAAATAAAATGAATTTATGTTAATTACTTTAGTCTATTGACCCAGTGACACAAAGAGGAAGAAGAAGAAGAGCAAGAAGATGATAAAAAGTTTTTTTAAATTTAACGAGTACTCATTGAGTAAGAGAACTACTAGTATAATCTGTAATCTCGTGGCATACAAATGTCATGTACAAGTTTGCTTTGCTAAGCTTCTCAACCCCACTAACATATACTACAGCCACATGCAGGATATAATGAGGGTCGTTTGAGAGTCGTCCTAGCGTTAAATATTTACCAAGAAACCTTTTTATGCTTTAAAGTAAAATTAACTCTCATAGTCATAGTCATAATCATAGTCCTTGAGTTCCGAGATAAAATTACTTTTTTTTAATTTTTATTTTTATTTCTCATTATTATGCAACAAGGAAATATTTCAATTAAAAATAAACTAATCAACTGTATCACTAGATAGACTAAAGTATACATTAAATTTTATTAATTTAAAAATGCAAAAAAACAATAATTTAATTATAAAAACGAGTGTTAATGTGGCTGATTAATGGCAATTTTTTAAATTTTAGAATCAATGGATAAAATTTAAATAAAATAAAAATAAAAAAATACATATTTAGATAAACGCAAGATCCGTATGCGCATTTTTTCAAATTTAATTATTTTAATTAATTAGTTTATTTATTTTAAAATTATAAATTGTCTTATGTCTGCTACATTCAAACTCATTTGAAAAAAAAAAAAAAAAAAAAATAACAATAATAATTTTTAAATTCGGCGCGCTTTTACAATAAATTTAACGCGTGAATCTCACGCTCACCTCACTCCAATTGGCCCCGAAAAATCATAAATTATTATACTTTTTTTTTAGTACATATTTAAATCTTTCTTTATGTATTTTATTTAAATTGCTTCTGCTTAATCGTTTATTTATTAATACACAGTACACCCTTACTCTTATCAGATTCTTACAGTCATTTAAATTTATTTTTACTTTGTTTTTATCACGTATTAATAATGGTCATTGTCATAATCATGTCGCAGAATACCCAATAGAGATATGTATTTAATTTATTCTTTATATTAACGATTAATCAATTTATTTAATAGACATTAATAATCAATATTAAATAAAATAACATTAGTATTTCTTCTTTTTCGCCTTTTCTCATTTCCTCTTTCTTCTTCTATTCCTTATTTTTTTATTTATTTTCCCTTTATATTTCTATCACTTATTCAACGCGCCGATATATATATATATATATATATATATATATATATATATATATATATATATATATATATATCACTGATTTTTTTTTCTATCAACATTATTTGTTAATAAATTTAAAAAATGAAAACTTTTAATTTTTAAAATAAAATTACACAAAAATATATTCACGTATTTATATTTAATTATTTAAATTTATTATCTAAATATGTTACTAATATATGATGAGAAATTTATTTAAACTTTTAAAATATTTTCAGTG
This sequence comes from Microplitis demolitor, assembly GCF_026212275.2. Classification (NCBI taxonomy): domain Eukaryota; kingdom Metazoa; phylum Arthropoda; class Insecta; order Hymenoptera; family Braconidae; genus Microplitis; species Microplitis demolitor. The sequence goes on along the minus strand of NC_068545.1, from coordinate 23,058,152 downwards.
TTATAATATATATTAGACTGTGCCAAATAAAATCGACTTTTTTTTTCGATCTCTTACGAATATTACGTTAAATGTAACAGAAAAAAACTTCTCTCTCTTTTTCTAAATTTAAATTTTCTCAGCGAGAAGTTCAAAAATTGGGTACCGAGTTGGACTCTCGAACTCAATTACAAAAACGCGCGCTCACTTAAATAAGATTTCCCATTTAAAAACCATAGGAAAATTTTTATGATACTGAAGTTAGCCGACGTTTTAGCGAATGCGCGTTTTATAATTGAGTTGCAGAGCCCAGTACCCAGTTTTTTTTACATTACAGTCAACGTAATTTTTGTATAGGACCGAAAAAAAAAATTGATTTTATTTGGCACAGTCTAATGTATATATGAAGAGTTTATTTGTATATTATTTTCTACAACAGATATGCCAAGTATTTGTTTAATCAATAATCGATAATTCATTGTCATCGATATGCTTTAAGTTAAAAACGTTTATTTAAATCAAAGACTTTCTCGTAAGTAATTTTTTTAAATATTGATAAATTTTTTTTTAATTTATTAGAATTATATCGCGGCATAAAGAAATTATATCGTTATTTTATGACAAGTATTTGAAATTTATTTAAATGTATTTCCATTTGAATAATGTGATAAGTTTTGACGAATAAATTTTCAAGTGATAAACCGTATTTATTCTATTTTTAATTTTTTTATGACACAATTAAGTCATAATTTGATTAAATTATACGATAATAAATTTTTGCTGTTCATACTTTATCATAAAGTAATTACAGAATTTTTTTTAATTATGAATATTTACATTTAATTAGTTCAGTAGCAAAACATTAATTAATGAAAGAAAACTAACGGATGTTATAATTATAATTGATAATACAACTGTTTAAATTTAAAGTAAAGAAAAAAAATTCCCTCCAAACAACTTTTATTCATTGCGCAAACTTTATCCAATTCTACTTTAATACGTTTGAACTTTTGTGTTTTTTCCTTCATTTATTACCATTTCAATTGTATGAAAGTTAAACCTTGAGAGTAGAAAAAATATATATTTTCCACTGCTTTTTCACTTAAATTAAATTTACATTTTTCTTTGATCTTTCATGAAAATTATTATTTAACTGCATCACTGAATCTAAATACGGGCAATAAATTTTCTGGATTCAAAAAAAAATTATACCCGCGAAAAAAAAATTTAAAAAATGATTCACTCTGTAAACGATATTTGACGATTGAAACTACGGAACGAGAAAGTCTCGAATACGTTATTAATGTAAATTTATATTTATTTACGATTTAATGGTCTGAATAATATTTACTACTTGAATCACTAGGTATCACATTAATAACTACTATTTTTTTTTTTTTGATAATTTATTATCAATCACTCTCTATTACCGCGATAATTTTCTTAATTTAAATTACTATAACTTTTAAAATAAATTCTACATTACGCTAATTTACACACAATTTACTTTTCTCTCTCATTTAGTCCCTAAATCGCGAGTTAATTCGTTATATAATTATTTTTCACACAATAAATTCTAATAGCATCATTACAAAAATCTTACAACTATTCAACAAAAACCAACCTCATAACAATTTTATTAATTATAATATTAATCGTATTTTGTTATTTATTTATTTATTTTATTTACTTAAAATTTTATTTATTATTTGCACGGATGAAAAATAAAATTAAATGTAATTATTATATATTTTTGTATAGCTGATATTGCATTTTAGAAGCTCTTGTTTAATTTTTTTAGGTAATCACAATAATGATAACCGATAAAAAGCACTCAGATATGATCATATCCAAAAAATGCTGGTATCTGATCATATATGAAAAAATATAATTATAAATGAGATAACCATACATTGAAAAGAGTGAATATATATGAACATATATGGTCACGCATACTTCGCATGTTCATATATGATCAGATAAGACTTTTTTCTTATTTAATTTTCTTATTTAATCAACTCTTAATATTCATTTATTCATTAATATGACTCTCTTTGATTATATATGTTCATATCTGAACATTCAAATCCGATCAGATAAAAAATGACTTTATCTGATCATACAGAGTCGTATGTAAACAAATATCACTATATATGACCATACGTGTTTATATATAGTTTACATACACGGTCACATATGAGCATATATAATCATATTTGTCCATATTTAATTAAAAAGGTCCAATATTTTATCTGATCAGATAAACGAACAGCCTTATCTGATCATGTAAGATTATAATCATATATAAGTAAATATGGTCGTCTGTTTATTGATAGTTATATACATTCAATTATGAGGATGCATAGTCATATATAATCATATAATTTTTATAAACTTTTATCAATTTTATGGATTCATATATTTATTAGTATAATCTTCTGGATTATGTATGATCATATATAATCACATATGACTACGTATGATCATATATGGTCAGATAGGATAACTTTTATAATCTTTTGTCAATTCTATAGATTCATATATTTACAAATATGGTCTTTTAGATTATATATGATCATATATGCCCATATATGATCACATATGACTACGTATGATCATATATGATCAGATAAGATAATTTTATAATCTATTATCAATTCTTTGGATTCATATATTTATCTTCTGGAGTATAGATGATCATATATGACCACATATGTCAGATATGGTTACATATGATTACATACGACTGCATATGATCACATATGACCGGATATGGTCACACATGACTGCAATTGATCACATATTATCATATATGAATTAATATCTGATTATGCAAAAGCATTTTTATTCACATCTGAGTAATTTCTACCAGAAATCATTATTTTTTCACATATTGAAAAAAAAATTTAATTACAATAATCTTTAAAAATCGAATCGACGACTCAGACTTAAATATACATTTTTTTTTTAGAATCACAGTTATTTAACAATTATCGTCTTGTGTATTTACTTGTGCGTTTATGAAACGTTTCATTATCGTTGTGTATGATATAATTATTATTTATCAATTATTATTATTATTTATTATTTAATACAAATATTAATAGGATTATTTCTTTATAGTAATAATAATTATAATGTACTATATGTGTGCCTGAATATGACTGAGAGTATATTCATTGGAATTCTGTAATCAATTAAATTTAATATATCATTGTAAATTGAATTGCTATAGAGATAATAATTGCTATGAGATATATAAATTAAGTCTGAGTTGTCGTGCGTTGTGTTCACAGCTGGCTTTATTGTTTTTAAATTATATTAATTAATTAATTATAACAATAATAATTCAATTATCTGATAATTAATTTTCAATAATAGTAACTAAATAAATTTTTTTTTATCTTCTTATAGTATATCTTTAATTAAATCGATTTCTTATTATATAATATCGAGCGATCTACACTGCATCTATTTTATATTTTTTCCTAGTAAATTATTCATTTATTTGTTTATTTATTTATTTATTTATTTATTTATTTAATTAATTAATTAATTATTCAATCGCACTGATTTATTTAAAAATTAGTTACATTTTAAATCGAGCGACACAAAACCGATTTGAATTTATATTTAATTAATATTCATTAACTTTAAAATAACTCGAGCGTTAAATCGTAAATTGGTCTCGGATAAAATAAATAGAACTTGCAGCATTTATACATACCAACTACCAATAACTTTTAACAATAAAATCTACAGACAATTGTATTCGTCATCAATAAAAATACAAGCGCAGTTTAATAAAAACAATTTTCGGTTTATTTTATGCTACACAATATCAGTTAAACAACTAAATAACGGACGGTTGCATCGTGTGTCGTCCGATTTATTTATTTATTATTATTTCATTATTTTTATATGTGCGATGCCATCAGATCGTAAACGATATTTAATTTTTCCTTTGTGTTAACAATAAAAGACCACATCATTTTTTTTATCATATACATTTCAATAAGAATAATATATCTATAAAATATAAATTTAATTAAAATAAAATTATTTTTTTAAAATAAAAATATTTGTACGATTATTTTGTGCTTGTAAATTATTAATTAAAATATACACATTAAAAAAACGGGATAAATCCAGGTGTAGGTGTTAAAATTTTCGGTGTTAAAAAAATTTCCTAGAGTTAAATAGTACATTTTTTTATTCTAATTTCTATAAGTGGAATTTTTTTTTTACACCAATTTAACACCGCTAAATTAGACTGCTTACACCGGTGTTAATTATTTTTAACACCATTCTTTTCTAGTGTAAAAAATAAAATAGTTCACGACCTAATGGATGGACATGAAATTTAGTCACAATTATTTTCATGAAAGCATGACCTAAAATAATTAATTTTAGTAATACTTACAAGCCAATAAAATTCAATAAGTATTTATTTAATGAATTGAATTATTTAATTAATTAAATACTAATAGTAATTAATAGTAATATTAATATTAATAATTTTTAATAATAAATTTACATAACGGCACATTTTTCCTTAAGGCTTATCGCGTTGTTGCTCTGCACCGGCTGTAATGAGACCGAGCGATTCTTCTCTAGGGTAAGAAGATCGCGGAAAAGTGCATTAACGTTGTGATTAGTCTTGGCAGAGGTTTCAAGAAATCCACAGCCCCAATTAGCAGCCTCGGCCGCACCCTCGCTCATTGATACTTCGCGTACTGAAGGGCTTTCATCGCACTTGTTGCCGACCTGTCAAGAATCAACATCACGCCACACGTCTACATCAATATTTTAGTCTATATAAATTTATATATACATGTATACATATATATATTAAAAAGCTATTGGATGAATAGACTTTGAATGAGTATATAGAAGAGGAGGAAATGAAAGGAGAGAGTGCCCTCAACTCAGCGATATTAACCTTTGGTTTTTTTTTTTTAATTTTTTAAAAAAAAGATTTTTAACATTCGTAGCAACTTGACCTGGTTTTTGTTTTTTTTAATTATTATAATTGAGCGGTACTTGAAATAAAATACTAAAAAAAATATGATATCTTGTATATATTAAATATTCACATGGACTTCTTTCGAATTTGAGTATGATCTCTTAAATGTAATACTGCGGATTAAACTATAATATGAAATGTAAATGAAACTTTTTTAATTAAAATATAAACTTTACAAAGTATAATCCTTCAATTATTTCATTTAAATTCATAAAAAATTAATAAAAATTTTTTTTATCAGTTCTATTTTACCGAAAATTATTCAATTTTAATTTAATTAGTCTGTTAATATTATTTACTGTAAAAAATTGGAAGTGAATTTTGAATGATTATGAATTTTATTTCAATCGGAATTCACTTCCCGGAGTTTAAAAAAAAATCACTCCGCGTATGGAGTAAATAAGGAGTTGGTTTCTCAACGAAGTGACTTCCGAGTGATTTTAATTTTATTTGAATCCGCATTTACTCCGATTCGGAGTTTTAATATCAAAATAAACTCCCCTTCGGAGTAAATTTCACTCCGAGATTAAATAAATAAAAAGTCATCGGCTCCGGACTCACTCCGGAAATATTTTACAGTGAAAGTAAAAACAAAAGTCAATACGATTTTAATTTGAACTATAAAAAATTAGCAGAGTGAACCTGGAGTAAATTCGGAATGAATGTGGAGCAGATGACTTTATTTATTTAATTCTCTCGGAGTGTAATTTATTCCGAAGGTTTAATGATCGGAGTAAAATTCACTCCTAAAAAGAGTTTAAATGAAATTCAAATCACTCCTCTGAAAAGACAAACTCATTTACTCTGAATGCGGGGTAATTTTATTAAGACTCCGGAACTCCGAGTGACGGAGTGAATTCGGATTGAATTAAAGTCCATAATGACTCTCAATTCACTCTCAATTTTTTAGGTAATTATTCATTTTATTTATGAAACAGAGAAGACTACCCAGTCCTCAATTAAAAAAAAAAATTGTAAGCCGTAACAATATTAAAAAAGCAGACTAAACTCAAACCAACTAAACTTTAATTTAATTTAAAATTATTATCATTATTTATCTCATTGTCTTTAATCCCAACATACATTAAATTAATATGAAAATAAGAGATCATCCGTCTTTAACTCAGTTCACCTAGAAAACATACAAAAATAAAGTTAAATTCTAGCGGTCTATAAATACTCAAATAAATAAATAAAATAATTGTTTAAAATAATGAATACTGTAGCAAAGTACTTAACAAATATGTCTTGACTACAACAAATGTATTTTCCGAGGGTATAAGTATATACAAAGAAGTTTGTCAATAGTCGGTTATATAAAACAAAGGCAACTTATCTATGCCGATAAAAGTTGCCTCGTCTTTGAGAAGCTCGAGCTTATATTTATGTATTTATGTACATATATGGACTTACTGAAAGACAATAGAAATATAAGTGATTGACACGTCCATGTATATTCATAAATATATATATATATATATATATATATACATATATATAGATCAGTGTAGAGCATAGCAGAGTAGTCTAGTTAGTCTAAGTCTAGGTCTGCGGTCTAGTCTATCTGCGGGTACGAGGGAGTTTGAGGCCATTACAAAGTTGAGTGGAATCGACACGTCTAGTCATCTCACTCTATTCTCTCCATCATTGCCATTAACGTCAATTATCAATTATCAATTATCAATTAATCACCATTTACCTTGGCATCTCCTCTTTCTCTTCTATTCCTCCTCAACATATTAATATATATACTTACACGGAGAAAAATTTATAGTAAATATTCCTATGTGATTTAAAAAGTATAGCTTATATTATTTTACGAGCATAGTAATAATTACATTGCGGTAACACATTTTTTTGTTCTATGTCCTTTCAACAGTAAAGTAATTCGTACACGCCAAGTTTTTAGTAAAAATTACCAATAAAACTTTAGTACTGTGAGGACATCTAGTAGTAATTAAATTTTTACTATGTTGTTACTAAAAATTACACTTCATATATCCATGCTGTCGAGTATTATATTTTACAATGCGCATAGGAAAAATTAAGGTGTTTACGGGGATTCTACGGTTTCCGTGGCGCCGTCAAATGATCGTGAATTCATATAGAACTCAACAAAATAGGACCTTTTTTGAGAATGAAATTTTCCGATATCTCCTTTAGTTTTCGAGAGAAATGGATTTTGGGAAAAATTTGATTTTTTAAAAAAAGTGAAAAATTTCATAGATTTTAATATCTTAATTTTTTTTTGTATTTTTTTCCGAAAACTACTTTTAAAGATGAAAATTTTGAAACAAAAAAAGTCTGAATTAGTCCATTTTTGAAAAAATTACAGCTATTTGAAAAAAAGCCTTATTTCGTCAAGTTCTACAAGAATTCGCAGTCATTTGACGGCGGCACGGAAACCGTAGAATTCCCCAAGAATGTAATACGCGCGTTGCGGCAATGTAACCATTACTATGTTACGTAGGCTTAACTGCTGTATTTATATTTATATATAGTATTTTTTTTACTGAAAATAAAAGTACTTGACAGCATAGGACTCATTACACCGTAAATCGAAGTGTTTAAATTTAAAATACCTGTCTTTTGTTGGCATTCAAATACATTGTAGTCACTTTTTACACACGTGCAAACATTTAGAAAGTGACTAAATTGTATTTGAATGGCAATCAAACACTTAGGTGTTTTAAATTAAAGCGCCTCGACTTAGTGTACTATACACTGTAAAAAATTTCCGGAGTAAATACGGAGCGGATGACTATTTAATTATTTAACTTTCTCGGAGTGAAATTTACTCCGAAGCGGGGTTATTTTAATATTTAAACTCTAAATCAAAATGAATGCGGGTTTAAATAAAATCCCGATCACGAAAAGAGAAACTCCCTATTTACTCCACATGTGAAATAATTTTTTTAACTCCAAAACTCTGAGTGACGGAGTAAATTCAAATTTAAATAAAATCCGTAATCACTCTAACTTCACTCCCGAGTTTTTACAGTGTAAGCATATGAGAATTTACTATACGACATAATAAAATTTACGTTACTTTGATTATCGTGGATTAAATACTATATGGCAAAGTAATAATTACATTAAATAACAACATGACATTTCTCTCCGTGTACGTATAAATATATATATACTCATCTTCTACCTGACTTAATAACGTTGGGTTAACATGCTTACCAGCATTATCGGTATTTGGGAAATATCCTGACCCTTAAGCTCCCGTATCACTGCCCAGATTGGCCGTAATTCTTCTAGGCTTTGCCGCGAGCAGACCGAGTACACCAGGATGAATGCGTGACCTTTACTTATCGAAAGCCGCTGCATAGCAGGAAACTGGTGGGACCCGGTTGTATCCGTTATTTGAAGTGTGCATATATTTTTATTACAGCTTATCACCTACAATTGTATAATTGTTTTTTTTTTTTTTTTTTTTAATTCTACTCTATTTATTTGTGTCATTTACTATTATTATTGTTGATTTATTTGTGTTTTGTAATTTAACTCGTATCGAGTGTTTTGCCTCAGCCTCACACTGTCAGCACTTTGCTCGGATGGAAGAAAATTGAGTTTGCCGGAAAAGAGATGATGAACATCACGGTACAAGGATCGGCTGTAGAGGGTGTGAAGAGACGAGTAAAAACGAGGCTACATTTCCGGCTCTCTGCAGATATATATCTAGAAGCAACTGCACAATTCTGCAGTAGATATATGTGCCGCATGGGAATCCCGATGATGTACTGCTAGAGAGAGAGAGAATGAAAATTTACCGGTATATTGGTAAAGTCGATCGATAAAACAAGAATAAGAATTTAACAGGCTATTTAATTTTAATATTTTTAAATTTTTTATCTAGCGCCGAGTGCTAAGTTAAGATAAGGAATTAAAAATTAAAATGTAAATCAGTAATGGAAGATCAAAACCAGACAACTGAGCTCTATATCATCGTATTTTTATTTAGTTGACATGAAATAAATGAAATTTTTTTTAAAAATAACACCGAGTCCTTGATAATTTTTATTGATTTGTTTATTTGAACGATAAAAATAATTTTATTTATACTGGACGGAGCGGTGTTGGAATTAACGTATCAATAAAAACGAGTGTCGGTAAATATTTTCATCCATTCGAGCAACAAATAAAATTTAAGTGTGTCGTTGTTTGTGTGAGTAAATAAGCAAGGATGTGTAGAGAGCACACACGTCGCATAGACGTACACAGCACAGATCCCAGGCCAGTTTACCCACATTCAGCTATTTAATTATTAACAGTTGATTATAAAAAATTTAAAGACCAGAAAACAATGGACTAGAGCTGGAGTACCAGAGCTAGAGACAGGGGATACACAGCAGTAGTACACAGTTTATATTACAGTGACATTGTGTCTACTGTATGTACATTATTGTAGTGTCAGGCAGACTCGTTTGAGTACTCGAGTTTGGTTCTTCGACCCTCAACGGGTCATCAGCCCTAAATATTTTCCCTGTCCCGTAGCATTGAATTATGAATAAACGGGGCTAAAAGTTTTTATACTCCCTCTGACACTCTGCTGCTTCATAAATATATTCATAAATACATTAAATATAAATATAAATCAGCGAGTTATTTAGAGCTATGAATATGAGTTCAAATAAAACTTTTTAATTCGAGTATGAATATTAACAGTAATTGCAATAGTAAAAATTAATAATGAAATGTATGAGTGGGTGGATATTAAATAAAACTTGACCGGAAAAAATTTTACGGGAGGTTTACTCATGTGGGCAGATTTTATTATTAGTCATCGAATTTTCGTGGCTTATGACTCGTTATTTTGTACATGAGTGAAAAGTAATCAAAAAAAATCAGAGATTAATTTTTTCAATGAAAAGAAATTTAGTGAAAAAAAATTTATTTGGAAATTAGATTCAAATTCAGATCGGAACTATTGTAATTTTTTTTTAAAAGAAATAAACTTAAAATTTTTCTTTTATATAAGGAAGGGCAAAATGGGACACCTTTAAAATTTTATAAAAAAAGTTTGATTTTTAAAAAATCCAAAATCACTTTTGTAAATATAATTGAGCATTATTTTGAATTTTTTTTGTTAATTTTTTTCAAAAATCGAGTGTCAGTCGAAAAATATTTGACTTTTGTTTTATGATAAAAACAATTAAATTTTTTTTTCTTTGCATCCAATAACTATGTAAAATTTAATTTTTCTTTATGTAAATTACTTACAAAAAAATTTATCTAATATCCAGAATTTTTTTTTACTTTTTTTAGGGGGTACCCCATTTTACCCAAAAATGAATTTTTTTTTAACAGCAACTGAAAATTTTATTTATTTACTTTGTATTTCCTTAAGTATCCCGTTTTCCAGAGTTTTTCGTTTTAAATTCGAGTATGGACGTAATAAAAGTATAAAAATAAAAAAGTACCTGTCTATAGGTGTCTTCGATAGTTGGTATATAAGATTCGCGAAAAGTTCCTTTCACAAAACGCAATACCAACGAACTTTTACCAACTCCACCGGCTCCAAATACCACGACTCTATAGTCGTTGCTCTGTTCCGGCATCCTGACATCTGCCGTCGCGACTGATTATACCCCCGGCCACGGGGTCCCTTATATACGTTGGTTATTTATTCACTTACCCGTGCTCACGCACGAGGCTAAAGGAGCATGCGATTATCCACCTCGCTATCTTACCGCCACTGATGACGATATATTTTTATATTTTTTACCCAATAATCTTCTCTCCTCCGTCAGTTAATCAAGATATCAACCTATAATAATTTTTCCCCTATTATCTGTCTGGTCGTACTCGTAATTGTTGTCGTTCCTTCCAGAACTGGTGACGACAGAGTCGATGACGCACACAAATAACTCTTACAATTCAATAATTATTCCCTCAAGAATAACAATTCTATTTACGCTGACTCCAAATACGTCTTGTTTACCAAAGTAATCACCAATTTATCTTCCGCCTTATCAGAGTTCATATATTTATTTATTTATTATTGCTGGTTATCAGAAACATCCCTCATAATTCCGAACAATGCGCGTTTATTTGGGTATCGTGTTTCAATGAGACTCACTCTGGTGTCTAAATTACACCAGTGTCAAGGCTGCAATTGAGATTATCTGACGGCACTAGTAAAATCAAAACGCGACAGACTGTACCACCTTTTATCACATTTAAATATTTTTTAAAATATCAATTAATTAGCGCGGGCGTTTCAAATATGATTGACTAAAAACGCGTCTTTGATCTTGTCTTCAAAGTTTTAATTCTGTAGATGTACGGAAGTAAAACACCCACGTTTATACCAAGAGTTACATCAATGATGGACTAAACCCTATATGCTGTATCTGTATCAACTGATAAGGGCATCAGACTATTAGATACTCCAGTGAGTTTACGGGGTTTGGATCCCCCAGTAAGTTTACAGCGCGTGGGGGCTGCTCCTGCAGGTTAAGAGAATACGTAGGAAGCACCAGCGAATAAGGACAGAGAAAAGTCAGGAGTGCAGCCACTCCTGTCCTCACTGGGTCGACGCACTGCTACCCTGTATATATTTATTTATAAAAGTTAATTACATCCGTATTAACTTTTTTAATTATTTATTATTGTTGTCGTTCGTTGCTCAATTTAGTCGTCGGCACTTTGGTTTACACGAATGACTTTTTTTATTTTCTTCTCAATTATTTATTTTCATTTATGCAATATTTTAATTTAAATTAAAAATTATTTTTTAACTTTTTTAAAAATTTTTTACACGCTTGTGGGTTTTATTATTTCGCGTCGCGAGGACTCTCTGAAGCACACCCACTAGGAACAACACCGGGTTCGAGCGCGTTTCTCGTTGTGTGCAGATATGTGCGCACTGGGTTCCTACGGCGACCAGTCGTAATGCTCTACGAAGACATGAAAAATCAATAGCCGACGAGAGGGTGGTAGTTGATGGGACGGATGCAAGCTTTTACTTGTGTAGGTGCTCATAAATTGCCACTGTGCTTTTACAATAATATATGTATGATATATCTATCTATACTTATCATCTATATACATATATAATTGTAAAAGCTTATCAGCATTAATTTAAAAGCGTAACTTATAATAATTTAATTACGACATTAAATCCTTTTTAGTTTAATAATTAATAACTTAAATTTATTTCTATCAAGACTTTTAATTATAATTAATCTTGGACGTTTAATAAAACATTTGTTTAAATTTTAAATAAAAAATGAATGTATATTTTATGTTTTATTGATAATAAATATTATTTTTAAAAATTTCTAAGCATTATTTTGAGAGGTCAGTTCAAAATATAAAGATTTTAGTGCTAAGAGTCTTTAATTACTGGATTTTTTAAAACTATGTCACTTCCTTCATTTTCAATTGAATCATATGTCCATCTGCGATGGATCCTATTGAAAATAAATTTAAAATTTAAATAATATTTTAAATACTTGGGTTTGTTTATCTGTAAAAGTTTATTGAATAAATTTGAAATAAATTACCTGCACTCGTGAGCGCACTTGGTGGAGCCGCATTTCGGGCATGGGAAATGACATCCCGAACAATCTGGCTGTAGACAGTCACAGATATTTGTTCCAGTTTGTATAAATATCCCGCACTCGTCATACAAAATGTGTTTTTTACTTCCCGGGTAAAGACGACGATGGAGTTTACGTTTTTCTCTTTCGCTACTTTGGGGATCAAAGTTCTGGAGAAATTTTCTAGCTACATTGTCAGTGACAATCTGCTTACGGGAGTAACGTGTGTTTGGTTTCTTAAAAAAAATTAATGATACTAAAATTAGCTGATATTTGATAATTTTGGTATCGTTTTTAAAAACGACAAATTAAAAAAAAAAAAATTTTTAAAATTGCACTTATAGTTTTTTAAATTTTCTTCATGTGCATTTTTTTAGTTTTTTTTTTTTAAATGGAACTGATGAAAAAAAAAATCGAACATTTTTAATCTTCTGGTAACCAGAATCTTAAAAATAATGAGTGGAAATGTAGCAGATAAGACAATAAGAATTAAAAATAAATTAATTAAAATACTGAAGTTGAAAGAAAGGCGCGTACTGATTCATCAATTATCTAACTACGTATTTTTTTAATTTTTATTCTACTGGTATTTTTTTTTTATTCTAGAATTTTAAAAATATCTAATAGTTAGATGAGTGTTAATGTAGCGGACATCAGACTAAGTTAAAATTATTAATAAGTAGAGTAAATAATTAATAAAATGAAATTTTTAAAAAATGCACTTTTAAAAAATTTTGAATTAATAAATGCAGTTTGTTTTTTCTTTTTAATAGAATTATTGAAAAAAAAAATTCAAAAATTGTTAATTGTCTGCTAACTTCAGTATCATTAAAAAGTGACACTGAATTTAGCCAACGTCTAATATTTTTTGCATTTTTTTTAAAAACGATAAATTAAAAAAAAAAAATTTCAAAAAATTGCACCTGCAGTTTTTTTAATTTTCCACATGTGCATGTTTTTACTTTAATTAAATTGTAAAAAAAATCTAAAAATTGCTAATTGTCTAGTAACTTTATGTTCATAGAAATTAAACAATATATATAGTCAATTAATAAACTATTGATTAGTTGCATGACAAAAAGCATTAAATAACAAAGTAAAAATAGATAAATACATATACATATAAACGATAATAATCTTACTTTGGAATTGTTTGTTTCATCAGAGTCCATAATTGCAGTTTAACGTTTTATTAATATCATCCCTTAATGTGAAATCAATGAATAAATTACGTGTTATCAGGATGTATATTTGCTCGGATTATAACCTTATCCTCAATATGTATTTATAAAAAATATTTTCAAGGTTCCAGTTTTTAAATATTCAAATTAAATTACATACGTGTTATTATTATGCCATAAATTTTACTCATAAATCAATAAATGTATTTTTCATTAATAAATAATATAAATTTTCTGTACTTTTAAAAAAAACCTCACGCCGTTCAATTATTTTTCTATCATTACTTTTTGTAAACATATTTTTGCGTAACTACTGCCCTCTATACTGCAAAAAAATATTTATATTACCTGTACCATTACTCGGTAACGTTAATTACTTATCTTACCACTAATTGATTACCCGAAATTATTTTACCGATAGCCGTTAAGTTTTTTTTAAAAATATATAACATATATTTTATTTAAATATGATTATCTATATATATTATAATTCAATCAATAATTTATGAGGAGTATATATACTAAATATATAATTATTCTAATTACTCTTGGAATATATATTAATAATAATGAGCCTGCAAGTTAATTTATCAGCCCGGAAACAAAATGTAATTAATAATGTAAATACACGTGTACTCTGACGAGTTTCATTCATAAAAAAATTTTAAACTCCCCAAGGTCGCTGAAATAATAATTGATATGATATGACGAGGCTATGATAATAAAAAGTTATTATGATAATGATAAGCGCGATGTTAATCAATAAAACTCAATGATTTTATCACTATTCATAAGTACATAATTTTTATCTAAGGCAAACAGTGATAAATTTTCCTGTTATTGTCGGACTGAGCTCTCATTCATTATATTAATAAATATATATAACATGCGTGATAAAAAAAAAAATAATAATTGAGTATGAGTATAAAAATAAATAAATAAATGAATAAATATTGAGTTTATTTTTATACTAATAAAGTCTGCAAAAGCCACACAATAAAATTTATAAATAGACAGTAATTTTTTATGGAATTATTTTATCCGTAAAAAAGACGATAATTTGGGATGTGAATTTACTTCTACAATTGCATTAAACGACCGCCTACATGCGAAAAAAAAATCCGAAGGAGCTGGAATGGGTGAAAAAATAAAAAATTTAATATGATAACTTGGATATAGAAAAGAGAAATGAATGAAAGATAAAAAATTTACGTGGGATACGAGCTGAAGTTTATGTCAGGACGAGGTTTCGTGTGTAGTGGCGTGGGCGCTGTCGCGCATAATTTTTCACCCCCTCATATTACTCCCTCGCTTTTTTATTTAAATAAAAATATTTAATTAGCTGAGATTGGTCAAACCACTTATTGACATTAAAATAATTACATAAATAAATAGTAATAAATCAACGCAAAACGACATGGGTTCGATTCCTGGACTAAACCACCATTATTTTTTCTCTGTTCCTTTCTATTATAACATTGAATTCAATCACAAAAATAAATCAATTTCTTCATGATTACTTTGAATAATTCCTGGCATAGAAGACAAAAATAGCTTCCACTTCTATAATTCATAATATTTTAATCGCGGAGTATTTCATTTACAAGATACCGCAAATAATATGAAATAAATGTAATCGAATTATTCTTAAAATATTTTTTAGTTATTTTTATAAAAAGTATATTACTTATAGTAAAATTTTTTTGCAATTTCTGTTCCTCGAACATGATTTGTCTCTCGGCTGTTGACTCGAACTTGTCTTAATGAAAAGTCAATACAATTAACTTATTTTTAGGAAAAAGTATCGAAAAAAAAATCTAATTTTTAAGGTGCGCTCTATTCGGTCATCTATGTACACGGAGAAAAATGTCAAGTAAATATGCCTATGTATCACAGTAATAATTACATTACTCTATAGTTTGTGTATAAGAGCGACGTGACACAAACTATAGAGTAATGTAAATATTACTGTGCTGCATAGGCATATTCAGTTGACATTTTTCTCCGTGTACGTTTTATAAAGACTTGCACGGAGTGATTATTCTCGTTTGAAATTCTACGGTGTCATAGTAAAATCGGGCCATGTTAACCACCTACAGAAATTAAAATAAACATCGAAAAATTACTATGGTCATAGTAAAATTGACAGCGATTATATCACAAATTACTGTAACCATTGGAAATTTGACAATGGCCATATTAGTAATTTTTCCATGTTTCTTTCGATTTCCATAAAGTGGAAAAGATGTTTCGGCTTTACTATACCACAGCATTTTAAACAAGAATAATTAATCCATGCACTTGTGAGAAACGTGGAGCTATTGGTGACATCTATCCCAAAATAACTTAATCGATTACTCCAGTCATATTCTACTCCCTTGCAGACCTAAATTCCGCCTACAAATCACAATATGCAATATTTGATGAACATTATCTTCTTTCCCTCTTTAAAGTTATATCATGTGAGCTCATTCAATTACTCGAAATAACGTGTAAAGTGGATATTCAATTGTACAAATGTATACAATACACATATAAAATAAAAATAAATATATTCCCGCGGATCTCACTTTTCTATTTCACATTTTACGTAATACATCATCGTTCACAGATACTCGCGTGAACGAGTTGCAAATCATCAGACCAAGCAATTCAATACACGTGCGTTTAAATAATTATCTTAGTCTTAAATTCCCTCTCTCTTTTTCTCATTTATCGTAACTCGTACATCTAGTAAATAAAAAAAAATAAAAATATATAAGAGTACGAGAGTAAATCAAAGACTTAATAAAAAAAATGGTATTAAAAGCCGACTGGATTTACGGTTGACTAATATAAATATATATAGTTACAATAACTAAACCTGGAGTATAGAATGTGGGCGCACAACTTTTGAGAGAGTTTTACTCATTGAGTAAACCAACCGGACGGCCATATTCAGATTCTCGTGGCTCTCATCCTCCTCTGATTCTCCGGTAAATTTTTTTATCTCCTCTTTACTACACTCTGGGTATGTATATACTCTGGTGCTGGTGATGGCATGTATGGATCTCGTCTGCTCGGTGCTTCATTCCCCTTTAACGTCCACTCTGCCCACGCCGTGTTCTCTTACACAGGTACACACTGCACCATTACATAAACTCTGACCAAGGAAACGTGTGTACATACTTAGTACTTAGTCTACCAGTATATATATTCATTATTAAATCGAGCTTTAATGTTCACTCCATGCCACAATCTTATGTACATACATATATACTGTATACATATAATTAATCCTTTAATATGAGGGAGGGAAAACAAAGAAAAGAAAAAAAAAATGTATACAGCTCAAGTATTATTAACTTCAAAGAGTATTATTAACTATTTCCAGCTTAACGTTTTATATATTTTGTTTTGTCTTTATAATGACTTAGTGCTTTCATCTCAGTCTCTCCCTTTAATATCTCACTCTCCCACCATCTTTATCTTATTTTTTATGTATACATATATGTATATACATATAACACGTTGATTCGAACGATCAATGCTGTATGTTATATATGTTAGGGCTCTGATATCGCTGGTCTATTTTGTCAGTGTTGTGTTGTGTAGCAAGAAAGGTCAGAGGCGTCTCTCGTTCATCTATATTGGGATTTAGCTTTAATTTTTTTTTTTTTTTTACTTTAATATTTTTTGTAGACGTTAACATTATACAGCCGTTTTAACTTTATGCTTAAATATATGTATATATATTATAAAACAAACTCGCGACCTGGAATTTATAAATAAAAAACTTAAATGATTTTATTCCACGCAAGGATATTTCAGTATTAAATAAATATTCTATTTTTATAATATATCCTATTAAAATTCATATTTTCTGTTGATATATTCATATATATATGTATGACTATTAATATAAAATAACTCGTTCTATTCCCAGTATATCAGTATTATAGGAGAAGTGAATATATACTATATATTATTCTAATTTTAGGATATTAAATAATCAATTACTGCAATCAAGAGGCAAGAGCGTATTAATTCACATTGGATTTGTGTTGGTTGATTAGTTAGACGGTCTGCTAGCATCTGTATAAATTTATTATTGTCCAATAGAATTCACATGTCATGTCTTAAAATGAGACATTGCATGTTTTAAACGTGAAAGCTGTTACTCTCAGCTATTCTGGGATACTTTCTATGGAAAAGTCGTTCCGGGTAATGCTACTGTACACCAGTTTCCATCATCCTCATTATTATCAACGTTTAGCATTATCATTATCATTATCATACTCTACCACATACCCAGATATTATTTTTACTTTCATTATTTCATTTGATTTTGTTCCTACTACATGCTCGCCTGAAACATTTAATTAGTTAATTATCAAACCCCTTTGATAATAATAATAATACTTAGTAATATAATCAACAGTAAAATAATGACGTCTACATCCTCACTTTTCTATTACTGAGTAAATTAATTTATTAATTAAATAATAAATTACAATCTCGTGTTTATAAATATTATTATGGTCATGGAAATGAAAAAAAAAATAATAACTCCAAGACAACAATTGTGGTAAATATTATTTTTAATAATGATAATAAAAAATAATGAAGAAACAATTGTAAATTGTACGGATGTACACATGGTAAAAGCCTCTCTCGATATAGATACATATCAAAGGAAGTAAAGCTCTGCATCATTTTTATCGTTCACTTTTATATATCCTTCTCTTTTGCGTACATACATATGTCTACGTATATGTTTTTCTTTAACATGTTTGTACATATATATATATATATATATATACCTGTCTAAGTGGAATATAAAGAAGGCTTTATAAAAGTCAAACTAAACGGCATATCGCGGTGGTGAAGGATAGTGGCAAAGAAAGCTACTATACGACTCCGGATGCAAGAGAGGCGAGGGACGTAATTATCTTATCTCGAAGCATTTCCTGTCAACCTGAGGCCTCCTTTCGTGGTAATCACATGGACTTTACACACGCTCTTACACTCATCCGCAGTTTTACAGTCATCACACTTGAGTATACACAACATAAACAGTGTCAAGACGTTAAGATGTTGATACACGTACAGCCATCACATATTCTCACACACACAAACATGAATACATGATGAGTTCCCTACTCGTGATGACTTGGCTATGCTTGTAGGCACCGGCTTCCGGTATGCATAGGAGCGGGCATCAAGACAACATCTGGACGAAACTTCACCAACGATAATCGGTTTCCTCTTCATACTTGAGCATGGATGTGAGTCCGTTTCTGTCCCTATCCCTGTTCCTGTTCCATCACTGTCTCCCTCTGTCTATGCTTCAAATATTAAGCCTTCAAAAAAAAAGGCTTTATGTTATTTAGTTAAACTCGTTCAACCCTTGGCTCAGCAGAATATTAACTTCCAGCCGTGACTCGAGATTATTTACAATACGGAGTCTACTTAATCTTCAATATTTCCAAAATTTTATAGATAAATTTACTATAGACACGTACAATATATTCTTAACGTGCAGTCTGCTTACTGATTTATTACGGTGACATCTATCACTCATTACTTATAAGGTCATGCTCCTCTCTTTTGCCCACGATTCAAATTACGCCCACAGTATATATGTACTATTTATTTAATTTCGTTGATGCTTGAAAGACTTGTTTGTACACAGTCATTAAGACCTCACAAATTTTAGTGTGCGTGTGGGTGTGTGTACTTTAATATGACATTACGTGTCGCATCGCCATAAGTGCGTTAATTATGGGAAAAAATTTTGAGTAAAGTCACACACATTAAAAAAAAAATGAAACCTCATGTATTTAAATAAAATTATTTGTTGTTATATTAATTATATATGTAGCTGAGATTATATTAATTGATTACTCTACTTGACAGGGCATGTAGAATTGCCGTGGGTGGTGTTTCCGGTCCATCTGGAAATTAACTGGAAACTCCGTGGGCTGATCGATCACACACAGCAGTCATCCGCCCACGTGTTAAATATATTAGCTGACCACGAGTGTGCCAGAATACATTATATATATATAATACAAATATATATGTACCAGTGTTATTTTATATTTCATAATAACACAGTATAACTACCATACGTTGACGACCGCAAGTATATGCTATGTATGACGTATTAAACATCAGTATCCAGGAAATATACAATGAATTATAATAATAGCAGCAGCAGTAGCACTACCAGAAGTAGTTGAGCTGTATAATGTGTCATAAAAAACATCTGGTGACTGTAAAGAAAGAAAAAAATAAAATTACGTAATTCAAGTGCGTGCTCTGGCTACTTGATATAACGTGCATGACCTACCTGATATTCTTCAGCTCAATTCATAAAATGTTGGACAGTTAAAAAAAATAAAGTAAGAGAGAAAACAAGTCCTTGAAGGCTATTGTATTTCCTGTTGTTGGTTGATTACATTGATGTTGATGCCAAGACCCAGATAATCGATAGCTCAATAGACTTTCAGATATATTTATATGTATGTGTGTGTATGTATGTAAGACTTAAATGATTAGAAGCATGACCTAAGCGTAAAGAGAAAATAGGATAGGATTGGTGAATGCAAGACGGTAAAGTTGGGGGTTTAGTTAAAGTTAGACAGCTCACAGCTCGCAGCTGACAATGGCTGAATTCTTTAAAGCGCAAGTTAATGTAGTGTGTATAGTATAGCTAGCTAGGTGCCTACATATACACAACACAGGTACAAAAGTCCGAGAATGAATGAAAAGACGAAGGCGAAGGTAAAGCCAAAGGCGAATCGAGTTGAGTGTAAGTTAAGTTACTGAGAAGTAACCATGTTGCCGAAGGCAAATAAATACGCTGTCGAAAGTTGGATTGTGTAGGTGAGAAGAAAAGTGTGAGTTTTGGGGTAGCGTGAGAGAGTTTCACGAGTGAAAGGGGCGACACTACTCGGGTAATGTAAAAGAGAAAGAAAGAAGGAAGAAGAAGAAGAACGAGTACCGGGATTCAGCGGGCAGGGGATGAGAGGAGAGAACAGGATTCCATACACGCGAGTTCACGTGCCAGGGTTCCACTTCGCAGAAGGTCGAGTGTATTATATATACTATAGTCAGTCTCTCCTCCAATCTTTCTTCTGTCTCTTGATCCCTCTTCTAGCTTGATATTATGTATATATACATATATATATATATATATATATATATAAATTCTATCGTTCTATCTTGCATCTTTTGCTCCTCTCCGCCGCTGTTTCGAGGACACCGCGAGTAGGGACAATGTGGGGGAGTAAACGAGGATCGAACGTGGAGGATCTTCCGCCGACATCACCATCGCCACCACCCTACCAGACCAGGTCACCAAATGAATGGAATGCTGGCCCACGTTCGTGACGAGTGGGAGTATTCGCCCAGCTTGAAGGCCTTTCGTGTAGTACGACCGTGTGATAGTTCTTTACTCCCTCTCTTTTTCTTATTCTCTCTCTATTATTTATTCCGTACTCTGTATTTCATAAATACAAACACAAATAAAAATACCAAATGTGTACATACAAACTGGTTTGTTTTATTTAATTTTCTTATTTGATTCTACCAATGTGTGATCCGTAAATCCGCGGTTTTTTTTATGCAGGTGGACGCAGTCCTGCGTGCGCATCATCGCTTACATTTACATTAGCTCTTGTCAGATTATTTTACTTATTCTCTTTCTCTTTTGTATAGTTAATATATATTTTGTTTTCATGAGCCAACACACAAGCCAAAGTACATACACAGAGTCCGGGATGCTGCCCACGCAATGAGTAAAAAAGACAAATAAATACCCCGAGGAAGAGAAAAAGTGAATAAGCAACATAACGATTTCCCCTCCATCGTCATCACGAACACACACTCGAGCATCCTAGAATATAATTTCCCCGCTTGCGCAGCAACCTACGCCTCGTTAATGAAAACATCTTTTGTCAATGAACTGACGTCAGTCTGCTCAGCGATTGGCTCCGAAAGTGGTACCTCGTGACTTTCGGCCAATTGGACAGAATCTCTGGTTCCCCTTGCGCTTGTCCATGCCGCCATTTGCCCATTCTCGACGGAAGGACGCTCGCGGTAAGGTGTGGCTGCGCTCAAGCTGAGGCTGAGGTTCTCTCGATCGCGGGTACCACGGGGTTTTGCTTTGAGTGCTCGGCGGGTAAGCGGACGAGGAAGAACGAGAACGAGAACGAGAACGATAGATAGCAAGCAAACGGTCTATGTGCGATAAATTTTTTTTTTACATAAAAAGAGACATTGCCGTTTTAAAAGACATTTAATTATCATCCACATCCACTATCATCACATCGCTTCTGTATCGTCAGAACTCGTATCGGTTGTGTTCGTTTTCGTTAGTTTTGTTCGTCGTTCCTTAGTTTCTCGGTTGATCTCCACTGTACTGTTACTCTGTTGATCACTCCGCTCGTTATGTTTATGAAGATCTACACACATGACATATACATATATTGTTGCCATTACTGTTACTATTATTTTTAAGTAATAATAATAATAATAATTATAATAATAATAATAATAATAATAACTACGACGATAATTGTGTGATAACGTTGCGGTAGACAGTGAAATATTTAACAGTGAGTTGACGACATTTATTGTATCAAGTGTAAAACTACTCTTACTAAATATTTAAATTATTTATTTATGTAAGTACTTTATTTGATTACAGACTTTAAGTTTATTTGAGTGATTAATTTTGACAGATAGTGTAAAATATTTTTATGAATTTTACAGCCGATCAAAGTGGATATAATTTATTATAAAACAAAAAAAAAAAAAAAAAATTACTGAGTGACAGGAAGTTGAATAATCGAGAAGACGGATTTTAAAAATTAATATTAAACAGAGGGAGTAAGAGAGCAGTGATTCCGGCGTACGCGCAGCATCCCCGTGAGATCAGAGCACGAGTACTTGGAACTGTACCGGAAAAAAGGTATCCAGGTACAGCAGGGATGGAGACGATGCTCGGTCACGGTTTGTTAGATAAACTTAAGATAAAACGTCTTGTCACGGTTTAAAGTGACGTAGGGATGACTCGGTACACCAAAGAGACCGGTTAATGTGTATATATATAAATATATATTTATAAGTATATTTTATATACGTGAGTAGATATTTTTTTTTGTGTAGGTACTGATTTATGTAAAGTGGTGTCATGGTGGCGACATGTGTGCATGTGTACATTTAAGTTTAAGTAAACAACATTCCAGTGGACCGGAAATGAATTTACATCGGTATTGCTGTTTAAATTAACGGTGGGATCGATAATCGTGAGGTGACGAGCATCAAAAGACTGCATAAGGCAACTGCTGTTGACTTTTTTTTTTACCCGGTTCAAATTAGCACACAACGCTGCTGGTTTATGTAATAATAAAACATTTACGCTGGGTCAAGAGATCAAATGGATGTAACGACGTTTGCTCTCGTGATTTTTATATCAAAGTGCCATTGAGACTGGAACTTTATTATTTATTATTTTAAATGTATGTCAGTACTGACAGCTAGATCTTGTGCCATATTTGCTGGTGCTGCTGGTGAGAATAATAAATTGATATTAAAGTTTGAGATTATAAACCTCAATAGTAATCGAGGAATTGAAAATGCCGGGCGAAGGAATGGTTGAAGAGGAGGGATTCGTTGGGCCTGAGTGGCTTTTCAGAGAACTCAGGTCACAAGGTGGACCCGACAGGCTTCTTATTTTGGACTGCCGTGCACACTCAGACTTCTTGGAAGCTCACATCAGGAACTCGGTACCATTGGCCATACCCAGCATCATGCTGAGAAGGTTAGCCGCGGGTAAAGTTGATCTACTGGCTACCATCAGGTGTCTTGAGCTGAGAAATCGAGTCGAGGTTTTTTTGTATGGCGACGACGACAGCAGAGGTACATTTGTCCTGATTGGCGATTCGACAGACCCAGCTGGACACCAGGGAGAGACAATACAGGTCTTGAGCCGGAGATTGAAAAACTCGGGTGGTTATGTTGCGACTCTTATTGGTGAGACTTTATTTATTATTATTATTATTATTTTTTTTTTTTTTAATACTCAAGTTGTCAATTATTGTATAGGACCGAGAGGTCAATAGATTTAACTCGACATTAGACATCAGTACGGGCTCCAATTAACCCAGCGTACGTAGGATGATAAATTCATTAAAAAAAAAAAAATAATAGCTGTAAGAATTCATATGTAGGATAGATTTGAATTGCTAGTATTTCTGTACACTGTCTACATATTGTGGCAACATAAAATTAATCAAAAGTAGGGGAGGGATGGGGGCAAAACGGGGTACTTAAGGAAATACTGTTTTTGAGGACTCAAATACTCTGAATCTTTTTTTTTTAATAATATTCAAAGTAAATGGAAAAAATTTTCAGTTGCCGTTAAAAAAAAATGTTCACTTTTGCGGGTCCAATGGGGTACCCCTTAAAAAAGATGAAAAAACAAACAAATTCTGGATATTAAATAAATTTTTTTGAAAGTAATTAACACAAAGAAAAATTAAATCATATATAATTATAGGATACAAATAAAGAAAAAAAAATTTAACAGTTTTTATCATAAAACAAGTCATTAAAATTTTTCAAATCACTCGATTTTTGAAAAATTTCAAAATAATGCTCAGTTATATGTACAAAAGTAATTTTGAAATATTTAAAAAGTATTTTTAAAAAAATTTTGAAAGTACCCCGTTTTGCCCCCTGTCTTCTAAGTAAAAAAAAAAATATAAATAAAAATAATAAATTGCATTAAACGATAGTGGTTTAGTGTCTCGTTGACTATCTATCAAACATCTCGGTAACAGTAAGTAGTAGATTTACAGACAGCTGAAACACAACCGGAGGGGAAGTTGTGAATGAAGTATTGATTTGTGTGGGAGGCTTTCTGGTACAACTCGAGGACGAAGAGACAGCACGAGAGCGGTAGAGGGAGGGAGAGAGAGTAATATAATTTGTAGCTTTAGTTTAAACTGATTCTATTTAATCTATATATATGTATGTATAGAGTATACCTATGGTCACTCATTCATACAACTGTCATAAGTGTGTTGTCCATTCACACTTATCTTGATCTTTATTCATTGCCGTACCTGATTACCATAAATTAGCATCTTTCATGTATGGTAATAAATATGAGAGATTACTTTTAAAATAATATATTTTTATTTAATGTCTGATTGACTACTTGACTACTGAAAAAAATGAGACTTGTTTTATGTATTGTTTTAATTAAATAATTAAAATTATTTTTAATTTTGTTGTAGGCGGATTTGGAACATTCAGAGATCGATATCCAGAGTGGTGCGAAGGTAGCCAAGCAAATGCTGAAGGACAACCAGGCCAGGAGAACAATGTAGGCGAGCTAATGGGTCTTAGGACTTTACGAATTTCTACACCGCCTACAAGAGCTTACTCGGACTCTGACAGTGATAGCACCTGCGATTCCGTTGGTAATAATAAATTATTTTTTTAATTATCAATTTAAAAAAAAAAAAACAACGCTGAGATATAGAATTTTAAAAAAATTACTTACAGTTGACATCAATTGGGAGTTAAACAAAATTTGGAAAATAAATTTCAGTAAAATCTTCATGTCAATTTTGAAACTCGAATTTTTAAATTTTGTAGTCTAAAACTTATTTACCAAATTTAGTTCAACTCCTAATTGATAACTGTGAGTATTTTTTTTTTAATTTAATATTTCGGTGAAATTGAAACTGCGTTACCTTGTCTTCAATTAATGCTTTAACTTTTTTTACTAATTATAAAAATTTTAATGCTGTTATGACAGTTCAAGGTCATCGAATATTTTCAAAAAATCGGGGGCAATATTTGAAAATTTCCTCAACTCCCACTTGATATCAACTTTTAGTTGTTTTTTTAAAATTCTATATCTAAGGTTTTATTTTTTTTTAATTGATTGATAAAATTTTGATAGACTTATGACAGTCATTAAAAATTTTAAAAAAGTGGAGGCAATGTCTGAAAATACCCTGAACTTTATAAAAATGATTAATAATTAATATGTTTATTTTTATTTTGTAAAGTAGGTCCAGAAGAAGACAAAGACTTTCCTGTTGAAATTTTACCTCATCTATATCTTGGTAATGCGGCAAATAGTGAAGACCACGACGCTTTATCCCGTCATAGAATACAGTATATACTTAACGTAACTGCAGATTTACCAAATGTCTTTGAGGACGCGGGATTTATAAAATACATGCAGATACCCATCAATGACCACCATAGTCAAAATTTAGCGAGTTTTTTTCCTCAGGCCATTCAATTTATCGGTAAGTTTGATTAGTAATTAAGTAAACATCCATAAATAAATGAATAAATAAATAAATAGAAAAGTCTGTGTGATTAGATAAAGCTGATCTAATTGATGATTTACGCTACACATTAAATCCAATAAAATCTTAACACAATGAATAGCACACTCATATCCAACTACTGACAATTCCCCTACTTGTAATGACGATCAAATGGGTTCAATGTACTTGACTTGATCATCGTAACACTTAATTTGTCCGTTGCGCCAGATGATATAAAGAGAAAAAATTAACTAAGTGGTAATTCACTAGCATGCACTTTGGCTGCATCGCGTCAGCATCAACATTACCATTAGTACCAGCATTAAATCTTACTCAATTGATTAAAAAATATTTTGAAACCGTCACTTGTTAAATTCATGATTACTAATTGGACTAAAAATATTTTCGGAATCAACTTGTTCTTGATATTATTTTCCTCTTATTCCTTTTATTTATTGTTTCATTCATTCATTGAGTGACGTAAGTCTAATTTATAGTGTCGGTCTCTCAGAACGAAAATTCCTGGATCACGTCGTCGTCGTCGGTGGTAGTGTCGGCGGCGGCGGCATCTTAAACAGGATTTCCTGTTTAAATACTTGGACGCCTGGGTGGTGTTTGGGTGAGGGATTTTTTTTTTTTTTTATAAATAGAAAAAATTTCCCACGTGCTGGGCGGTAAATGCTAAATAATTAAACAACGGATGTCCGCTCAGGGTACGTGGCTTACACTTGTAAGAAATACTGACGACCCTCAATTATTTTATTATTCCGTTTGTTATTACGTAGATACTAAAAATAAAACACAAAAAAAAAATGATAATGAAGTTAGCTGACGTCTAATAATTTTTGAATCTTCAGAAATGATAAATTGTAAACAAAAATATTTGAAAAAATTGCACCTATAGCGTTTTCAATTTTCTATATATGCATTTTTTTTTTAATTTATATGGTAGAAAAAAAAAAATCCGAAACTTTTTGAATTGTCTTTCAATTATGATAATGAAGTTAGCCGGCGTCTAATAATTTTGAAATTTTTTTAAAAATGATAAATTATAAAAAAAAAAAATATTAAAAAAAATTGCACCTATAGCTTTTTGAATTTTTTATATATGTATTTTTTTTTTCTTAAAAAAATCCGAAAATTGTTTTCTAATTTATTATAAATAAATATCCTGAAGTTAAGATACTAACAATTTTGGGATTTTTTTTTCAACGTCAGGTAAAAAATTAGTAAAATTACAAGTACAATTACTTTAAATATATTTTTTTTATAATTTATCGATTTTAAAAAAATCCAAAAATTGTTAAACGTCGGCTAAATTCAGTATCACAAAAAATATGATCCTGAAGTAAACAGAGAATTAACAATTTTCGGTTTATTTTTTTTTTTTTTTTATTTATTTTTTTTTTTTTTAAATCAATTACAAAAAAATAAAAACTAAAAGCTATGCTCTTGTATAAAAATTTCTATAGAAAATTAAAAAAAAAAAACTACAGGCGCAATTTTCTAAATTTTTTTTTTTTTATAATTTATCATTTTTAAAAAATGATTAGACGTCGGCTAATTTCAGTATTATACAAAAATACACAAATAATTTATTTTGTAAAAAAATTATTTTTACTTATTAGACGTTACATCGTTATCAATATGAGTACTCATACAATTGTTATATATGTACATTACCTTGACATCAGTCATGCCTATTACACTTATCTGTATGCTATAACAAACAATATTGTAGTAGTGGTGGTGTCTTATCACTGTCTGACTCATGAGCAACAGTGAGGCATATTGATAATAATTCTAATAATATTAGTAATATAAATAATTGATTGATAATATTTTAATTACAGAGGAAGCGCGTAGCTCGGACAAAGGCGTCCTAGTTCATTGCTTAGCTGGTGTATCAAGATCCGTTACGATAACGATTGCTTATCTGATGCACAAGTGTCATCTGAGTCTCAATGACGCATTCAACCTTGTGAGAAATAAAAAGACAAACGTGGCACCGAACTTCAATTTTATGGAACAGTTGTTTAGGTTTGAGAGCGAGTTGCGTGATCGAGGTGATCGTAAACGCAACAACCGTTGCATTGGCGCTTGTCAACCTGGTGGACCATGCAATTGTCCTGCTCCGAGTTTTCTCAGTCCCGTTGACTTGGGGCCGAGTCCCGACTCGGGTATTGAATTTGACAAATGGGCCGCGAGCACTCCAGCAGAATGAGACGGGCCAGGGGGGACCCAATACAATTTTTAGGTCCCTCCTTATTTTTTATAATTATTTTTTCACTCATTAGCTAGGAAAAGTTTTAAAAAACCTAGTAGTTAAAAAAAAAGAAGAAATAATAATAATAACGTAGATATTTAAATTATTTTGTTTAAATTTACTGTGAAATAGTTTTATCTACGTTATGATTTTTTTTTTCTTGTTTTTTAATGTCGTATGACGCGACACTGATAAATAAAATATAATGGTCACAACGAATTAACGTCAGTGGTTGTGACTTTCTGGGAGAGAGGAGATTTAACGACTGTTGATGATATATTGATGATGATGTTGTTCGCTGGTCGAACGGGCCAGATTAAAACATTAAAAACTATGATAGATATCAATATAATATTTATGAGAAATAATTTTTGAATAAAAATATAAATCTAAATACTTATCAGTTTAATAAAAAATACTATCAAAGCATTAAAATTTTTGCTTATTATTATTGTGGTGATCTTTAGCCCGCTTAATATTTTAAATCATCAACTATTCCGACGTAGGACTTTACAATTTTATCCCGCAGGCTAGGAAATTGTAAATTATTATTAATATTATGTACATCTTACCACATTGTATGTAAACATTTAAACTAATTGTCAAATTATATATGTACGTATATGTATATATATATTACACTGTGTCAAATAAAATCAAATTTTTTTTCGGTCCCACACGAAAATGACGTTGGAGGCAACATAAAAAAATTGGGGGCGAGTTGGACCCTGCAATTAAATTACAAAGCGCGCGCTCGCTTAAATCAGAGTTCCCATTTAAATAACATGGGAAATTTTTTTAACTTTGAAGGTTTATACCTCGGAAATGGATTAATTAATTGAGACGATCATTACATATTTTTGTAGAGAATCTAATGCTCTACAAAAAAGGTCTCTAATAATTTTTTGATAAATCTAACCGTTGAAAAGTTACTTTTTTTTTTTACGAAAATTTCAGTTCTTTTTTCACATAATTAATTTGTAAAACCTGTAAATTTTTAACGATGAGAGTAAAAAATTATTAAATAACATATTTTAATTGTAAAAACAATGATCTACAAGAAAGGTCCTAAGACGTTTTGCTATAAGACTGATAGTTTTGATAGAAAAGTAAAAAAAAAAAAAAAAAAACGATAATGTCACCATAAATTTGAATTCAAACTTAAACAACTTTTGAACGGTTAAATATATCAAAAAATTGTAAGAGACCTTTTTTGTAGATCATTAAATTCTCTACAAAAATATATTATGGTCTTTTCAATTTATTAATCCGTTAACGAGCTATAAAAGTTTATTTAAGCGAGCGCGTGTTTTGTAATTGAGCAGGAGAGTCCGACTTGATATCCATTTTTTTTTTTGTTACATTCAACGTAATTTTCATATAAAACAAAAAAATATCGATTTTATTTGACACAGTCTAATATTTATGTACATATATTTTTTTTTATTGTAACAAGCGGTTACGGTCACTCGCGGTTTTGTATAGCTCTTATATCAAACACCCGATGACTTAGGGAGAGAGTAGATATGACTGTTGACATTCTACGTAAAAAATATTTAAAAAAAAAAACATTTAAATCTCAAGTTGTTATAGATATCTACCGACACTTTACTATAATACTAATAATAGTAATAATAATAATAATAATAATAATAATAATAATAATAATAATAATAATAATAATAATAATAATAGTATAAATACATATAATATAATATTATTTTTAAAATTTGTCTTGCACGATTAGCTCGGTACATTTGAAAGTATTTTGTAAGAGAAAGAACTTATGTATAATTTATTTTTATTTTATATTATTTTTTTTTATATAAAGAAAATTGGATCTAATAAATTAGTGTCATATATAGTTTTAAGCAAAAAAAAAATTATACTAAATTTAAATAATAATAAAAATAAAGAAAAAAAAATCTCAAGTAAAAAATTGACTTTTCAATTTTAAATAAAACTTCGATACGTACAATTACTAAAAATAATAAAATAAATATGGATTTAAATAATTGCATTGTTGTTGCAATATTTATACAAATTTTGTTATACTATAATTTTTTACCTGATTAGTATCGTCAAATTTAGAAAAAAAAAAAAAAGTATATTATATATTTTAATATTTCTTCCCTCCCTTGAAAACCGTCGATTATCGAGGCTGTGTTTAATTTTTTTCTGGATACGATTCAATTATGATAAAATTTAAAATTTAAATAAACACATTTTAACACGTATAGAAATCGCCTCGTAAAAATAAAAAAAAAGTCTATAAAAAATATATTTCTTGAAAATAAAATAAAAATTTATATGAATCCACACAATGTTCGACTTGTCAAGTAAATTATTAACCGTAGATTATAATGTGATTTTAATAACTTAAGAATTTTTAAAAACAAAATTATTAAACAGAAAAAAAAAAAAATTCTTGGCGTAAAAAAAATATTTTCCTCGTCTTAAGAAAATTTTTGCATCATGAATTGAAAACGAAAATTTTCTTGGGCCAAGAATGAATTTTTTTACGCTAAGAAAATTTTTTTTTTATCTGTGTAAATGTACACACTGACAAGGACACACTAAAGTGACTTAGCTATAGTTTAATAAAAAATAAATAAATAAAATTATAAATGTAATTAAATTGTGTCTTCTACACTTTCTGGCTTCCGGATTGTAACAAAAGTACAGATATGCTCACCGAGCTTGATACAAGTCCCTTTATATTAATTATTATAATAATTATATTTAATAATAATATATAAAAAATATATATAACAAAAAAAAAATAAAAAAATATATGTATATTAGACCGGTGCATTTTTAAAAACAGGGCATTCCTCATTAATTTGATTTTAAAAAATAAAATTAATTTAAAGGATTTATAAGAAATATTAAATCATGTAATTTCTTCTATATATTATATATATAAATATTTGTAACAAGCACAGAATGATTGTTAATTGTTCAAGTTAAGAGATTTTGGAAGTATCTCGTGAAATCTGAAAGATAATAATAATTAATATAAAAATATTTGTCTTTTTCCCTTGAAAATGAGAAATTAAAAGCGAATTTGCAAAACGGAAATGAATGACAATTATGTTTTTAAATTCCTGTAATTTTTATTATCTGACAGATCTCAGAGATAGAAAGTTTATTTTTATAAATAAAATGATGAAAAAAATGTTGAAAAAAAAAAAAAAAAACAAAATGAAATGGAAGGAAATGAAAATTTAAATGTAAAATAAAAGTAACATTCCAGTTAATAAAGTTACATGCTGATAATTGTAATCAGTTCAATACTTGACCGAAACTTGAGTTATCTGAACATTTATAAGTAATTAATTTTTATTAATCGTCCAATCTGTCATCTGATAAGAGCTACCATAGTATTTATGTATTTGAATGTTTGTAGGTTCGGCTAATCAACGGTAGGTGTCACTACTAGTTAGCCGTCTCTCACAAGTGCTCTGCCTTTTATTTAAATTTATAACATTTCCAAATATCTTTACACTGTGAAAAATCGTGAGTAAATCCATTCCTTCACTCGGAGTTCTGGAGTTAAAAAAAATCACTCTGCATATGGAGTGAAAAGGGATTTTTTTATGGGAGGAGTTATTTTGGTGTGACGCAGATTTTATTTCAATCCGCATTTACTCCGGTCTGGAGTTTTGATACTTAATAAAAACAGCTGTTAATTATAAACATAATGATTTTAAAAAATAATTCATTTAGATATTAATAATTAAACTTGAAATATTATGTTTTTAACTTATAAAATGATTTAATAACTCACTAAATTATAATTTTATATGTATAATATATAGTGAAAATATTAAATTAATAAATAGCTATAGTAACATAATTTTTATGGGAATATTTTATATTTCGGTACAATATGAAATGTTATCTCGTGGTATGGTTGATGTCAGTCTTACGAGAGTTTGTAACTCAGTGGTATTATATTTGGAAAAATTTTAGTATCAGCTGCTTATAATTTTTAAAAATCATTTCGCGTTAATATATGGAAAGGAAGCTCGTAATTATTTCCGTACTCAGTATAAGTGTCTAAATATCAAAGACCTAAGCTCACTATGTATTAGAATTTTTTTTATAATTATTATTTTCCGAAACTCCCCTTCGGAGTGAAATTCACTCCGAAAAAATTAAATAAATAAAGTTATCTACTCCGGATATACTCCGAAAATTTTTTACAGTGTATCCAGGTGAAATGTCTTAATCAGTAAACCGGGCGCGCATTATAATTGAATGTTGTAAACGATTGTTTACTTATAAATATATGTAATTTTATTTCGGGTATCATGGAAGATAAATAGACTCTGGAATTTAAATGACTATGGGTCGTGGAAGTGGAATTTAATCTTCTTACATTTATTACACCGTAATAATCAGTGTGTATTATTTTTTTAAAAAAATAGAATAGCCATTCACAATAAATAATAATAATAATAATAATAATAATATTAAATAATATAAATGTGTAATAACTTGAATGTTATTTTGTCATGTAACTATCCGCGAATTAAAACTAACCCAGCCTTGTAATTTCAAATTAAAAATAATAATGAATATTATATAGATAATTATAATTGAATAAATACATTTAAAAAAATATATATGTATATATACATATATATTTGACGTTAATATGTAATAACAATATTCTACTACTACACTGTTGTCTGTTGTAAGTTTTACGGGTGTAATTATCCGATGATATGAAATTAATCAGATATTATATTTGAAAATCTATATTATTATATATACATATATAAATATAAATTATTATTTTGTATTAATCGTTGTAAATACTGGAAACTGACTTTAATTAGTAATACAAATGTATCTTACCTGACTTAATTGTTTCTTACTTCACTGAGCACATTGTTGTTGTAATTATCAATTATTACTAAATTTATAAAGTAATTATTTATAATTTAAATATTATTAATGTATATATTTGGTTCTTGATAAGAAAAGTGTAAAAAATATTACAGGCTAATACAAAATTTGTGTTTCAAACTTATTGGAGTTTTAATTATTTTTTATTTTTATTATTATTAAATATTTATTTATCTGGCCAAAGAGTCAAGACTTGCGGCAATCATTACATAGATTTACCGCAACGAATTATGCTATTAAAAATTTTCAATCTAATATATTTTTGGTGTAAAAGTTATGAAGGAATGTAGCTGACAATTGTCAATTTTAAAAATTTTTAAATAAGTGAATTAAATGTAAATCAAATAAAATTAAAAAAAATGCGTATTTATAGAATTTGAAAATCAGTATACATTTTTTTTATTTTATATTTTTAATTGTTTAATTCGTTTATTTGTAATTTAAAATTTGGTACCTCCGCTACATTCAGACTCATCAAAAATTTGAATGATAGTGAATTTAGGCGACATTTAATAATAATATTTTGTTTTCTTTCAAAATCATAAATAATAAAATCAAAATATTTCAAATAATTGGAGCCTTATTAAATATTCTCATTACCTGCGCGGTAAATTAAAATTTTTAAAAAATAAATTATTAGAAATTGGAGATAAATTCAAAATCGTACGTCAAAATAAAATGGTGGCAGAATATGATGGAAAAATATTAAAAAAATTAAATAAAAACACGTAAGTGTTTGAACAAACCTTGGCAGAGAAATAATATGCAGAAGGGTATCCTAATACACCTGGAGATTTGAACTAAATTGCTCCAAGTGTATTGCAGCTAAAAAAACGTCACTTAACTGCTATTTCCTTACCAGACGATGCCAGATGATTTTGCTCAGGAAATTGGAAGTGATCAGCATCAGCCATCAGCATTACTTTACACTAGCACTGAACACTCAAGACTTAACTACACCACAGACAAATTTCACAATTTAAATTTAACAAGCACTGCACATTTTTATTAAACAATGACTATGAGCAATAAATTTTGTTTGTATAAATATGAAATAAATCATTATAATAATTCCGTAATTACTTGATACTGTTCTAACTAAAAAAAAAAAAAAGTTTTTTTGAATTTACTCACTCTTCCCGCGATTTTTATTCTCAGCTGAGTATTTGGACATCACCGGTGTCTAATTAAATGAATTAAAAATATAACCACTCACAAAAAAAATTAAATTTATACAAGTAATTAATCACTAATTAACAAGAATAATATAAAAATATTATTTTTAATAAAACTAGATCATTGCAAATATTTATTTGTGTATTCAAATTCCGAGAATCAATATGGCGTAAAACGACGCGAGAACTACGTCCGCACTGAATTTAATTTATTATTGATGTCACGTTCACTGACACACTTAATTTTATATATTTAAATATTTATCATTAAGCGAACAAACATTTAATACGATTTATATCTTCATAATCATGCCACACAATTATTAAACGAATTATTTTACCGAGCTCAAATGACAAAGACAACGAAAGCGGCTATCAAGCGGGAGACTGACTGGTTTCTGCGCACGCGTATGTCTATTTCGTCTCTACTGCGCAGGTCGTACCACCCGTTCCTGTAACTGCGCAAGTGTTCTGAGACAAACTTCACTTCGACGCCATCGTATTAACTCGGGCACTATTTAAGTCGTGATTAAATAAATAAATTCAGTGTTTTTTTGTTAAAATAAATTAAAACTCATGTCTTTAAATATTCTCTACTACTTAATGAACATTTCGTGATAATAATTTTATCGGTACTTGAAATATAAATAATAAAAAATAACAACTGATTAAATCGTTCTATCTTTTTTATCGTTCGGTTGCTGGTGTTCGTCGTCATTTGTTTTATTAATTTAAAATCCATGATACTGAAGTTAGTACGAGTTTGAATGTAGCAGACATCAGACAAATTTAAAATTATAAATAAATAAACGAAATAATTAAAAAAATAATATTTAGAAAAAATGCACTTATTAATTTCAAAATTTTTCAAATGTGCATTTTTCTTTATTTCATGTGATTAATTATTCACTCTATTTATTAATAATTTTAAATTTGTCTTATGTCTGCTACATTCACACTCATAAGTTAGTTAGCGTTTAATAATTTTTTAATTTTTTTTAAAAACGATACATTAAAAAAAAGAAATATTTTAATAAAATGCACTTCTAGTTTTGTTGATTTTCTATATGTGCAATTTTTTTTTTTTTTTTTTTTAAATTTTATTTGTTGAAAAAAAATCCAAAAATTGTTAAGTGTCTGGGAACTTCAGGATCATGTTAACTTCATAGTCATTAAAATATTTAAATAACTTTTATGAATATATCAAAGTGTTTAAAAAGTACTAGTGAGTGTTTGTGTATAATGTGATTTTTTTTTATCAAGTATCAATTAGAGTGAGAGTGTTTTTTATAAACAATTTTTATGCCGCCATTGTAAAAAAGTTTAATGAGAATTTAGTTTTTTTTTTTAAATTACAAATCGTGGTTCGTGAGTGATTAATATCAGTGCTTGTGTAAATAATTTTAATTAGTATATTTGAATATAAATAATTATTAAAATATACTAATTAAAATTTTGAAATTTCGCGCTGATGGCGTTGCTGCGCGTCACTATTTCACGTTCAAATTTTTGCTAGAGTGGGGGTAGTCGATGAATCGCAAAATCAATTGCTTTGTATCAACTGGCGGTTCGATAGCGGCAGTCAGTATCATAGCTAATGGCAGTAGTAGTCCAGATCTTTCTTTACGTTTCAATTGAAACATAGTATTGCAGTTGATTTGCGGAATTATTCATAAAATTTATTGCTCGTAGACATTGTTAAATTAAAAAGTGCAGTGTTTGTAAAATTAAAATTGTGAAAAGTGTCTGTGGTGTAGTTAAGTCTTGAGTGTTCAGTGCTAGTGTAAAGTGATGCTGATGGCTGATGCTGATCACTTCCAATTTCCTAAGCAAAATCATCTGGCATCGTCTGGTGGGGAAATAGCAGTTAAGTGACGTTTTTTTAGCTGCAATACACCTGGAGCAATTTAACTCAAATCTCCAGGTGTATTAGGACACCCTTCTGCACATTATTTCTCCGCCAAGGTTTGTTCAAACACTCAAGTGTTTTTTTTTAATATTTAAAATTTTTTTCAAACATTTCTGCCACCATTTTATTTTAATAGACGATTTTTTAATTTATCTCCAATTTCTAATAATTTATTTTTCAAAAATTTCAATTTACCGCGCAGGTAATATTAAAAAATTATTGATGAAAAATAAAAAATTTAGGGCATATTTTTTAGTCAAATTAATAAAATTATTCACACAAATTAATTTTAATAAAATTATTAAATTTCAATTTTTAAATTTCGCGCCAAATCGGTACTACCGTGCCTCGCCGCTACGCGTCGCTGTAGTCGACTGACATTTTTGCTAAAATGGGGGGGGGGGTCGAATGAATCGCAAAATCGATTGCTTTGTAATCAACTGACGGTTCGAGCTCCCTTAAGTTGGCGGAGGGAATTCAATGTTTGGCAAATTTTTTCAAGCAATTTGTTTGATCGTTGATTGTTCGTCAATGTTTGCTATAAATAATTATTTGTTCGTTTTAATTTAAAAAAAAATTTAGTATGTGTAAAAAAAATATATGAGGAATTTTTGAAAAATTAATAAGAACCTACAAAAATTCGTAATAACAAAAAAATAAAATTTGGGAAAAATTTAAAAAATCCAGTAACCAACAATCAAAAAAATTTTATAAATATTATTTTATTTATACTTTTATTTACATAACATTTTTATCGGACACTGTAAGATTACTTAGAGAGCTTTGGTATTTTTTTTTGTTTGTTACAACTTTCATTTTATATCAAATATAACAATATCTTGCTAGCTCGATGTTTTAAATTGATAAATTATTTGTTTATGAAAGGCTAATTGTTTTTATGAAAAGCATTAATATCAGTAATTTATTGTTATTATCATATTATTAATAATAATTATTATTAATTCGCCTGCGATAATTAATTTATTAAAAATTCTACCTGAGAATCCGAGGTACATTTATCCTTAAACATATATTGTGAGTTTACGATTTCATTCGAGTCTTATTAATATTTTTAAATTTCCAGTACAAAGAAGTTATTTGATAAAAAGTTTTGTACTCGCAAAATAATAAATAGATTCGTACCAGAAATATAAAAAATTTTTTTTTTCAAAATATGATGAAATCATATGTGATATTTGTCTTTACTTATAATCTTATAAGTAACATATTTTTAAAATTAAAAAATCTATGCTAAGATTTAAAATTAATTATCACTTGGTAAATTTTTTTAATCGGTCATACAGGCTGGAAGTTGTGTAGTTCGAAGGACAAACTGCAGCATTCAGAATCACTCCAGTGATGATTTTCACTCGGTTCTATTTTATCAGTCATGTTTGCTGTTAATCCGTAGCCTTCTGAAATCTTTAAATAAATAGTTTATTATATTTATTTATATTAAAACTAGACCGGATATTTGTAATTGCGCTAACATACATTTGAATAAAATGATAACATTGACTGATCTGTATATTTGGAACGTAATGGTGATATTTGATTGGTCGTTTGTCCATAACTGTCTGGCAAATTGACGCCGTGTCCCTGATCAACAGACTCCAGGTATCCTCTACTGCTGGCTAAACTACATCCTCGCGTTGTAACGTCTGTGGATAGATATTTTACATTTAGATTTTATTTTAGCTTCTATCGATTCAAATTTCATTTTTTAATTAATAAAAAATATTCAATACAGTTTTTTATAGAAAATTCAAAATTGATTTATCGGTAATTAAATAGAAAAAAATAATATATTAACTGTACGACAATTTTTTGTTCATACAATAGAAATAACACCTTGAGTACTCGCCATCGAGTGATTGGAATGATGAATATTTTTTTCATTAAAAAAACAAGGGCATGGTAATTGCCACCAAATTGTTTTTCTTGTTTCCTTGGTGATTTTAGTAGCATTGCAACTGCAAGTGCTATTACAGCGTGTGGATGATTTTTGGCCCCATCGGCCGCTGCCAAATTTTGGCCATCTTGTAGTCCTCAGAGCTCGTGATACTTCTGTTCTTACTTCGGCATTCAGAAAACAGTAGAGTACAGCAACAAAAAAACCCTAAAAGAAAATACATAAATTTATGATACCAAAGTTAGCCGACATCTAATAATTTTTTATTTTTTTCAAAATGATAAATTATAAAGAAAAATATTTCGAAAAATTGCACCTATAATTCGTATAATTTTCTATACGTGCATATTTTTAATTTTTTTTTTTTCGTAATTGATTTGTTGGAAAAAAAATTCAAAAATTCTGTAAAAAATTTGCGGAGTGAATGTGAATTAAATCCGTTTATTTAAATATAAAAACTCCGATTCGGAATGAATGCGGGTTGAAATAAAATCCATAATGACTTCGAATTCACTTCCAATTTTTTACAATGTAATTAATATAGAGAAGAGTAAACAAAAATAAAATATTTACTTGAAATGAAGCGAAAAGTTGGTCACCAGTAAGCCAAATAAGCTCAACTCTTTCGTCTACTCCAATACTGTAAGACAGTCCAAGGAATACGGTGTAATGAACTCCAAAAAGTGGTACAAGTACTAAAGTACTTTGAGCCCATCGCCTTAATTCATTTATATAGGTTAATTAATGTTTGCAAATTAGTTGAATGATATTCAAAAATATATGATTAGCATACCTGTAACGATGTGTTTCTTCAGAAACAGCTGATTTTAATTTTACATAAAGCACTCTTACAATATTGACAAAGAGGACGAAATTTATCTAATAACAACAATAATAATAATGTTTAAAGCGAATTTTTTGATTTAAGTAAAAGTATACAGAGGATTGGGTATGATGGGTCAGTCTAAAAAATTTTTGATCGTTGAGTAGAATTTTTAAATAACCCGGAAGATTTTGATCGAACTGTTTTTTAAATGAACAAAATTAATTTTAAAATTGAAATTTTTTTTACAACTCAACTAATTTTAATAAAAATTTTGTATTTCTAGCATATGAATGCTTTTTGAAAAAAAAAAAAAAATTTACAGCTTTTACATTTAAAAAATTAAAAATTCAAAGCTTCAATTTTTTTCTAATACAAAAATAATTATATGAAAAAAAATATATGACTTATTTAAAAAATATTTATTGAGTCGCAAGAACTTTTCTCAATATAAAATAATGAAAATAAATTTTTAGACCTTTTTTGGCATTTCAATAAAATTTCAATGCGTTTTATTTTTAATTTTTTAATTACTTAGATACCCTATCACACCCCATTCTTTTTAAAAATAAACTTACTAATACTGAAAGTATTATCGGAATACGAATAACAGAAAAAACATATGGATTTTCATTGGTAGTCCAGCAAAACGTATCTTCAATCGACGCTCTCATAAATATCCACGGTACTACAAATATAACTGGAAAACCTTAAAAAAGAAAAAAAGAAAAACAATTATTTGTTTATTTGTTTGTTGATTGAGTTATTTATGTATTTAATAATTGGCTCACCCCATCCTAGAGCAACATAACCAGCGATACTGGAATTAGAGTCGGTAAATAACGCAAAAAAAACAAGATTATGGAGATAGAGACCCTCCATCAATATCCACGAGTAATTTGCAAGTATAGCGTACTGCCAGAAACTAGTGAATGCTTTGCAATGCCAATTACTTTCAATATCATCAACAAGCCAGTAACTCTCTCCATTTTTTATAAGAACGTCTGAAGAAAGACCCAGACCGGAGATGAAAATTATTTCTTTGAGCAATGCCATAAATGCTCGCATTATGAATGATGCAAATAGATGCATGTGAAGCATATTTCGCGGGCATCGTAGTTTTCTTAATAAAATAATACGTCATTATTATTATTATTATTCATTATATCAAAAAAAATTACACGGAAAAAATAAGCTTTGAAAATTAGTGTTTTAAATTATAACCCGGAACCTGGGTGTCAATATAGATAATTTTTAAATTTCAATATTTAGATATTTACCACATACCCTCTTGGTATCAAACTTTTTGGGTATTTTTACTAAAAATTTCTCTGCGAATATTTAAACTCCAAATGAGAATTTAAGTGAAATCTAGATCACTCCGGAATCACTCCTGATTTTTTACAGTGGATAATTATTTACGGTTTAATTATAAATTAAAGAATTACTATTCAGAATGATACTATTTATTGATCACTTAATCATTATCTTGTCGTTTTTGAATTTATATAGTTCACTTTTTTCCGTGTATCTTACTGTCGTGAAAAAGAAAAGGAAAACAATAATAATTTATGTAAGCTACTTACTTTATTATTGCTAAGATGCAGAACGCAACAATGAGAGCTGACAATGACACGGCGTAACCAACTGTTGATATTATTTTAACTACTGGCAGATATTTCTAAAAATAAATAATTAATCTTAGTAATAATCACTATTTTTATTTAATCAAATATTTCTGTTTTGCTAAATAAATTCTCAGCATTAATTTGCATTTTATTTACTAACGTAATCAAAAGGGGTTTATTAAATTTTTATTTTTACGTACAGCAATTCTTTTTTTTTTTTTTTTTTTTTTTTTTTTTTTTTCATTTAATTTTATCTGATCCAATTCTAGCAGGTTCTCATTATATACGCTTGTTTTACTGCACGTTTGGAATTCATTTAATCTATGCTGTAATTTTATTTTCTCCCACCTCGTATGTCTATTTGAACTCTTTTACAATTTTTATTAAAACTTTTTTTTTTTTTTTAAATTAATCTCTTTGCGTCTAACTAAACTATTTACTTTTCTACTTTATTTAATTCGTTATTTAAATATCTGTAGTATGTTCATTGTGGAATACCTATAAGATTCTTCTATCCGCTTGTTTTCAATAAAAGGAAATGAAATTTTTACGAAAAAAATTTTTTTTTCAATTTTTCAAGAATTTTCTTAAGTAAAAAAAAAATATTTATTATTAAAATTTTTTGCTGGGTAATAAATGCAAGTTTATAATTGATCGATTTTCATAATAATTTTTTATTCAACATCAATCATACGAATTTTTAAAATTATGTCCTCGCTTTGATCTTAAAAAAAGGAGCCTCTAATAATTTTAATAAAAATTATTTACTCATGTGGGGACTCGAATTTTCATTAAAAAAAAATTTAATTTAGACAGAAAAATTATAAAATTCATCATCGATTGCTTAAGTAAAAATTAATAACAAATTTAATAGTTAATATCCAACATTTACAGAGAAGAAAAAAATTTTTTTCATCATGAAATGAAAAAAAAAAATTTTTTTAGGACTCGATAAAATTTTCTTGCGCTAAAAAAAATTTTACTTTTCCATTCATAATTCAAAAAATTTGCTTAAGACAATAGGAAAATTTCTTGGGACGAGTAAAAATATTTAGCGTCAAGAAATCTTTTTTTTTTCGTGTAGATTCAATAAATTCAGATTTCACAATTTTTCTTAATGTAAAATAATTATCTTAACAAATAAACAAATCACAGTTTATTATCGATAATTATTCATTACATATTATCAATGATTAAAAAAAAATCCTTGACATTAATAACTCATAAAATTTTCTGCAATCATAAAATAAACTAAGTACATTTTCTCATGAAAGAGACTTAGTAGGAATTATATATTTTTTGCTTCTCAATATTATTAGTTCTTTGAAAGGAATATCAGCTTTGTATCGAAGTGTACTTAGACGCTATTTGTGTGTGTATTTCCTTCAATCGAGATTTAAGCCGCAGAAACCATCAAAGCTTGCGAAATGAAATAATATCATGGAGATGTATATGCAGGACTATACATTGCATTAGATTATTATTGATATGTCTAATCTTCCTTTGTGTACATCTACATTCGATTACACTACCTTGACAAGTGTTGCATTATCCGACTGCATCTCTGGTAAATCCATTAGTACAGTTACAAGCTGAGCATTATAACATTCCGTGTAGTTACTCCAGGTACTATTTGTTTCTGCGCTCCAATACCACTGTCCGTTTGACATACACTGTCTTGTGGCATTTGCCTATTATATTTACATATATATTTATTATGGATCATGTATAATAGAGTTATTGATAAAATAAATATTTGTCAACATCTACCTGTAAATCGAACCCGGCGATGTAGTGAGGACATGAAAGTACCGCAAGCTCGTTGGGTGCAGTGGGTGGCCAACAAAGAATGCTGTCCCAAGTTTCAGGACACCAACCTGAAAGTTCAATATAGTTTTATTGAATCCTTTGAAGGAAAAGCTTCTTTAATATACGCATCAATAAGTTCAATAGTTTTTTTGTTAAAAAGAAACTTATATAGAAACTTTTATAGTGGGATGTAAAATTTTTCCTTTCAATTTTTTACTTTTATTTATTTATTTTCATAATAATATTTTCTGAGTTGAATTCTTTGATATTTATTTTAAATAAAATGTGACATAACCCAGATAATATATATATATATATATATATATATATACTATATTATTCACATTGTAAAATATATAACTTTTGACATATATATTTATGATGGAAAATTGCTGATATTTTAGTTTATATTAAATTAACTTTGTAGTTCAATTTAATTTAATTTATATTCATTTAATTAATTTTATTTTCGGGGGAAAATGTAATTATCGGGATTTATTTACAAAGTTATAAATTTACATGAGAGAATTTTTAAATAGGCACATATTTTAATTTATATTTGTAATTAAATTTCATGGATCACTTATTAATTGGTAGTTAAATTGTAAATATTTGTGCGTTGATAGTGACAATAGAGGATAATGTTTAACAATAGTACAATTGACGTATGGAAATTTAAAGTCCATATCACGAGTGACATACACTGACGTTAATTGAACAATTGAGAATCCGGAATAGGTAATAATTAATGCTCTGTTGCAACCTTGCAACCACATGTAGTATGTAAAAATCAATTTACTTTCCTATACTATATATATATATATATATATATATATATATATATATATATATGTAAGGTAGATACTACAAAGTACTCAAGGATCGTCCAATTATTAGAAAAAAATTTTACCATTTTATATTTTTTTAATTACATCAATAAAAGTTATTTATTTAAAGCTTACTGTGAGAAAATTTTTAACGAAACTTACAAAAAAGTAAAAGTGGAGATCGAGGGTTTTTTGATAAAATTTCCATCATTTTTCTTTTTATTGAAAAATTTTTTTAAATTATTTATTCTGTGGGCCCGCCATTTTCGAGCTCGAAGAGCTGGAAAGTGTTATTAAAGGTAAAACTTTTAAATTCTTCGAGCTCAAAAAACGGCTAGATTAAAAATATATATATATATTGTCGAAAAAAAGTAATTTTTGTCCGACGATATCTTTAGAACAAATCGACTGATTTGTACCTGTTTTGCGGTAATCAAAAGAGCTCAATGAGACTTAGAGTTTGTCAAACTTAGAAACTTTTTTTTTTACTTTATTTTTTGTAAAACTTGTGAATTACTCGACGATCGATTTTAAAATCTAATCAGTGCTAATTCTTGGTGAGCCCTTTCGATTGCCGCTCAAATCGGTTGATTCGTTCCAAAGATATCCGTCGGACATAAAAAGTTTATACCCACACTCACACATACGTTTACCGATGGACGGACATCCGTCCAGAAATAAACAGAAAAGTTTCCTAGGATTTTATATCTTCAAGATCTGACGAAAACTAAATTTTCGAAAATCGGACCGAAATTAATAACTTCTCTTTTTTTGAAAATTATTAATTTTTATAGCGGGAAGTTAAAAAATGAAAAATTGAACGAAAAATAAAAAAATCTGCTTGAACCGAATTAGATAGAAATTCAATATATTTTTTTGTTCTGGCATGTAAAAGCTTTTGACGAAAAACAAAAATTTAAAAATACCATAAATTTTATGAAAAAAAAATTGTTTTGATAAATTTTTATATACATATTTATAAAGAAAATAAAATAAAAGGTGATTGTTCGTTCATACCCTATAGTACAATAATATATTTAAGCTTAAAAAAAATTTTTAATAATCGTTTTGTCATAAAAATTTTTCACAGGCTAATAGTTTTTTTTCAACTGTTAATAAATTTAACACCTTGACGGGGTATAAAATAACAGTATAAATAAAATAAATAGCCCCGCCGGATTTTATCAGTTAAATACTTTTTAATATAATGAAACAAACATTTACACAATACACAAACCGCAACGCAAGGTGATAAAATTGTCAGCCAGACTGTACTTTATGTACAAAGTAACAATGGAAT
The DNA here is from genome assembly GCF_026212275.2 of Microplitis demolitor. Taxonomy (NCBI): domain Eukaryota; kingdom Metazoa; phylum Arthropoda; class Insecta; order Hymenoptera; family Braconidae; genus Microplitis; species Microplitis demolitor. Next base: position 23,013,503 of record NC_068545.1, on the reverse strand, counting down.
TTGAAATACCTGGTAACATCGGGTTTTTTTTTGTCGAACAATATTTGATATATCTATATATTTACATCGCATGTACATACATTAAGCAATATATATTACTCAATAAAGTTTGGTAACAGGCATTAAATATAAATTTCCTGCTGCTGAGTAATCCTGTGGTATCTAAAATTGGATTGGTTAAATTTCGAATTACTTATTAGTGCATTTATTATATATTCTGATTGATAATTATGTCATTAATTAATTATCATAAGTCAAGATTTGTATATTACCTCATAATTTTAAATATATGCATTAAAGAATGACCTCTTTAAAAATATTTTCGATACTGATGTTAGCCGACGTCTACTAATTTCCAAATTTTTTCTAAACGATCAATTATAAAAGAAAATAAATATTCTACAACATTTCAAAATATCTGCCTTAGTTTCGACAACTAGCTTACTTAGTCACGATTTAAGACGACCAAGTCTAAATCAAGTTTTATTTTTGACTAGGGTATCGTTAATTAAACATTTACCAAATTTAACATGAAATTTGGTGTAATTTTTAGACCGAGTCTAAAAATTTTTTACAGTGCAGTAATTATCGTTCATAACCAGTATAATTTTATAAAAAATTAAATTTGGTGCTATATATGTATATATATAGGAAATTAACGACTAAAAAGTAAATGAAGAAAAAATAAAATGTTTAATTAATGATTATTTAATATTTTATCGCGTTAATTATACTCAGTGAATTTTTGATTTGTTAGGTAATAAAATGATAAAATTCAACCGTTAAGACAAACAGTGATATCGATTATGCATTAATTTAAATTCGTGTTGTTCTGCTAATGTTCGGTAAGATAATACTTCGTTATAGCTCATTGGGCTTTCTTTCTCTCTCATTCATTCTTAAAGCTATTCGTATGGATTTAGGGCAAGTTAAGATAACATGCGTTACATATTATAATAATAATGCGCACATTTATAGTAGTAATGCGATAATAATATAAAGTAATTAATCTTTGTGATAGTACGTAATTTTTTTAATTTCACAGCACTAAGAGTTAATACACCCTAAAAAAAAAAGGTGTTAAAATACGCTCACGCCAGTGTAGTGGTGTTTTTTTACCAATGATAAAACGGTGTACAGGTAGAGTACATTTAGCTCTGATGAGGGTGTGAGTCCAAGCTTTTCAATATCTACAAACGGAAAAAATTAATAATAATAACGTTTCGTTAACTACAAAATTGTCTTTAATTGAGAAAAAAATTATTTCAATAGCTTTACGGAAAAATTATATTCTTGTTTGAAATGCTGAGGTGTCTTAGTTAAGCCGAACCATGTTGGCCATCTACAGAAATTCAAATAAACACCAGCTACCGTTTTTATTTTAACACCGTTTTTCGAAGTCAAATTTAACACCGATAACCTTAACACCGGAGTAGCGTAGACTTACGTCTGTTTTTTTATAGGGTACCCGGATCGGAAAATTTGATCTGTTTTAAATAAAATACGAATTTTAAGTTATTTCTATTCAATTTTACTTCGTATTTAATTAACATAGGAAATTTGATCGAGTTTTGCCGGTATTATTCCTTATTGAGATTATTTTCAGACTTGTTTTCAATAATTTTTAATCTACTTTCATCGTCTGTAGAAGAAAATCAAATTTTTTCTCAAAATATTTTGCTTTTTTTTGCTTTTATTCAGATCAAAATTAGACTTTTATTGTCTATCAATTATTTTTTAGTCTATTTTCGATTGTCTTTAGATTAAAAACAGCTTAGAATTTTCATAAAAATTTTAAAATAGATTAATTAGTTCAAATATAGATCAATTAGTTTAAATACAGTCCAGTTACACTGAAATCAGATCTAATTTTTTGACCCGGGTAATAATTTAAAAAAATATTTAATATAAAAAAAAAAATACCAGCTTCAGGTGTCGAACCGTTGTTGCATAATTGTGCCTGCGATTCAAGGATTCTTTGTTGAATACTCGGACTGTTGAAATCAATATCCTGAAATTATATCATTAATATTTATTATTAAATAGTTCACTTACTTATTAATCAATTTATCATTGGTATTAAATGACACGTTGATAAATTGTTTTGTTAAAAACATTGTCTTTTTGCGTTCACGTTGCTCACATCTGTTGTGATGATTTCCATAATATCAAGGGGATGAAAATGGACCACGTACTCAAAATATGTCCTATTTTTTTTTATAGTGTTTTTTATATATATATTTATGCGGGATATACTTTTACGACATGATATATGGTGTTGAGGGTTTCAGGTGCAATATATGAGTTTCCCAGATACTTTAAAATATATTTATATTCTGAGTAGATTACAATTATTAATATCACTATTTTTTCTTTTACAAAAAGAAAAAAACAAAAAAAAAATCGTCTAGGTTATTTCAATAATAAAAAATTTATTTTCGATAAAGAAATATGTAATATGAAAATAAATTTTTATTATTATTATACGACTATAATTTTTATAGCTTTAGTTATTTGACATCTATACTATTAAGTTAATTAATCGGCTCTTAAATATATATTTTTCTCCGAAATTCTCTATTTGTCATTGATTGCTATCTTAAGAATTATATTTAGCAGCCAAAAACGATTCTTTGACCCCATTGCACTTTTTTTATCACTCAACTATTCATCGATAATCTCAAAATCTTGACAACAAAAAAAAATGATAATAAAAGTAAATGAAAATAAAAATTCATTCATGTTTACTTTTAAATCCTTTTATCAGCAATCAAACTTTTTATCTAAAAAGTATAAAAATTTAAATACGAATATATTAAGTTAAAAAAGCATTTACGTATAATCGCGTGACTACTTTTTCTCTAATGTTCGTTATACTATACAGAGATCATCTTATAAAAAATCATCGCCATTTGTAGTTCAGATACCCTGTATATTTGTCTCTGTATATCTGTTCTAACGAGCACATCACTTTTTTACTTAGACACTAATTTATAGCTTTTAAAGTGATTTAATACTTCTTTCCTACTTTGAGTTCAAATTCTCAAGTTAATGTTTTTTTATTTTTATTTTTAAGTTACCCAATTTCGAGTCAAATATTTTGAAATTATTTTTTAATTTATCAACTGTATTAATAACAAAAAAAAATTTAATTAACTAGAGTAAAAATAAGTTTTAAATATTGAACAAGTATTTTATCATAAAAAAATCGCAAAGACAACATCACACATGTGTGGATAAATGTCAGTATTCATTCTCAGTACATCCAATTTGTTAATGAAGTAAACACGACGTGACGACAATTCTTATGTTTCATGTCAACTCTTACGTAAAATAATTTTAATTTGATTATAAATTACTAATTAGTTCAAGTTCATTTTTAATTTAAAAAATATATTTTTTATTACTATGCAGAAAACAAAGATTTCCTGGCGTTAAAAATTTTTACTCACCCCTAGAAAATTTTTACTTGACCCAAAAAATTTTTTAAATTATACCAACACCAACACCAATAAATTATTTTTTTATGTATCGGGTTATCAGCAACCAATAAAGGGAATCTAGCGTCTATGCTTTTAGTTTTTAGTTTCAATAAAATTCTACTTGTAATTTAATTCATCAACCGTATTCAGTTTCCCGTAACTTTTTTAACTTATTTTAGTGGTCGGGTGAGAATTATTTTCCTTTGTTCCCAAACATATTTCGCTGGTTAATCAATGACTTTTTTTTTGTCAAAGTAAAAGACCATCAAATGGAGAGGCAAGTGATAAAATTGCACATATCAATTAATTGGATCAATTTATTTTTATTAGATTTCGAATGAAAGAAAATGTTGGTGACTTTTTTTGTTACAATATTTCCAAAGTAGATAGAAATATATATTTTTATTGGTTAATAAAGACAATAATGTTATTTTTTACTGCTAAGATATTGAAGACAATGGTATCGTAATCAATTATTTAAATAGTAATTAGCTCAGCGATGTATTATTTAATTAGAATTCTGAAAACTTGGTCAAGTATTTAATAATCGTTGGAAATCGGTCGATATACCTAATAGACTATCAGATATAATAATTAAAAGCTATAGTGGACAAACAAGTGCTGAGTTTCAATAAGATCTATTACAGACATCTCAAACGCGGAGTTATTCAGTGTGCTCTAAGCATTACTCCGTATTTCAGAGTTGTTTATATTTGAAATATCAGATAATATATTTACTACGCGCGAGACACATCAATAAGATTTAATAACAATTACTTCCATAAATTATAATAGTCGTGATGCGGCATAATATTTTTTCATAAGAGCATAATAATTTTTTGGATCCTTCCCTTCCTGTTTCAAGTTTAGTCGACAGCATAATAAATAAAAATTGGTAGATTTTGAGCCAAAATTTTTCTCCGTATACTTCATTTAATTGAATTGTTTACTGATTTTTTTTTTTTATAATTGTATAATTTTTTTTACAGTCATATTCCCGTTGTCATTTTTCGCGGTAACGATTGACCTTTTCAAATTATTATCGTGCGTTTATTTTTAGAATTCGCGTTTTTTTTTTTTAATTTTTTTTGAAGCCGAAGCATTTCAGAAAAATAAAATCTCATAAATTTTCAGTAATTTAATTATTTTTCTCTATCCACCTTCCTACACACTAGATTTTTTCTAGTTTTTTATAATAAAATCAAATAAATAAAAAGTTAAGAGAGACTATTTTGTCATTAGTAATGGTTTGACTGTTGACCTTTTTTTATTTATAAAACGAGAGTTATTTTGTTTCAGAAATTTGATTACTCTGATGTTTACGACTTGAATATATATATTGTTTATAATAATAATAATTATAATTTAGCCTGGAGTGGAAATGTATTAATATTAAAATTAAATTTATTGCTAATTTAAATAGAGGGTAGATGAGTAAAATCTTACGACGGAATTATTAATTAATTTTCATCGTTAATTATTATTATTATTGTTATTATTTTCGAGATAATTCTTGGTTTAGTTCTGATTATAAAATTAAAATAAAATTATTGCAAATTTAATTAGAGGGTTGGCGGTAGTATTACAGTTATTCTTTGTAGGCGTAAGTGACATTTTATACTCGGAAAATAGTATTAATTAACTTACGTGCGCAGACATGGTGCTATTTTATTTTCTCCGGTTTATCCAACCAAATGATTTTTGAGAACTAGTTCACTTTTTTGATCTGGAAAAAAAAAATTCTAAACTTTCAATCTCATTATTATAATTAATTAATTAATTAATTAAACCTTTAGATCACATTTATTAATTGAAGAAAAATATTTTAATTAAAAATAATTTTAATAATATTTATTTTTCATATCACAAAAATCTAAACACATGAGTATGGATTTTTGATTCTGCTGTTTCAGAAATTATTACTCCTTATTATTTTAATTAGAAATACTATTTTTAGTCGATTAATTTATATTAATAACAGCGAATTCGAGAATTCAATAATCATAAGCTCATGAACAAAAGGTTGCATTGTTTGCCTGTAAATGCGTTGCCGATAATTATCATAATCAAATGAATAAAATAAAAAAATACCCATCTATTGAAAATTAATAATAATCCGCTAATTCAAATTTCTTTTGAAAAGAGAGTACAAATAAGATAATTCATTTAATTTTTAAATTTATTCTAATAAAAAACATAAAATCTCAGAGCAAAATGAGACACCATTTTTGAAAATCAAAATTTTAAATCGGCCGCATTTCATTCTTTTCAATAAATGGCAGCTAAGCAGTTTTTAACAGAAAATATTTTTTTTGCCTCTGAAGCAGTGTCTTATTTTATTCCGAGCCCTACAGTGCCTATTTTCATAAATATTTGAGTAAAGGTTCTAAAAGCATAAATTTTCGTTCGTGATTCAAATTTACATCAGTAAATTCTTCAAAATAATTTAATAATGAGAAAGGTACACTCACACGTAAAATTAACTGAACCCAGAAATCGATTTTCTATAACAATTTAGCTAAATAATATCATCAATATTCTCATGCAGAAAATTATCAATCAGTTACTCGAGTATCGAGCCTATCATTTATTTAACTTTTCATTAAAATATTTTTTGAGTTATTTTGAAAGTTTGAAATTCAAAGTTATATCATTAAAATTTTGAGTAAAAAGTAATATTGAAGTATAAAGTAATTACATTAGATGGAAAAATTTTAAGTTTGAAAACTATCTTATATTATATGTCTATATATAGAATCATGAAATATATAGGTCTGTAGTTTGAAAGTTCGCAGTTGTGTATATTTATTTACAAAGTGATACGATAATAAACTTTTCTAGATATAAAATATTTCGATTTCAACAGAGAGCTTTGTGCACCAAGTATCATGATAAAATTTTATGCTACTCACTGGATTTATCTCGAGTTTTCGCGTTTATGTATCCGTACTGTGTACTGAAAAAAAACTACTTATGAATTTTTCTCTCTCAATCACATAAATAATACCACACAAATCTAATTCTAGAGTTGAAAAAATTTCTGCATCCTCTTTAGAATTTGATTTATTACTTGAATAAAAATCGATTTCTTGCTAATAATTTAATAAATTGTATTTTGGTTTTATTGAGTAATGAATGAAAGATAATAACATCGATAATAATTTATTAAATAAATTGATAAAGAAGAAGTAACAGTAATTTGTGAAATTACAGTGACATACACATACGCACGTACCTTTTGGACACACCCTCGGGTAGTCAAACAATTAATATAGGAAATATAATGACGCTTCTGCCGGCAATACCATGTTATTAGATCTGTGTATATAGAAATTTCATTGATAATATAATGGTCTTTCGACAAATTCATCAGCAGAATGAGTCACTTCAGTGTCTCAACTGAGAAATTTTTTTTTCAGCTGAAACTTTCTATCGTTATTTATTCATTTAATTTTAGAAATGCATTTTTTCGTTTGTTTTAATGGCTGCAATTTTTCAGTTTTTTATTTTTGTTGGTCTTTAGTTGGCTACGGTGACATTGAATCTTAAACTTTATAATGTGCAAAAATAGTTGGGCTTCTTGAAAAATTGTTTTGAACTTAATGAAAATACTACTACTTTTGACTATCAAGTTTATTAAAATAGTTTTTTATGAAATTTATAAGTTATTATTGAAATTCCTTATTAAATTTCCATTTATTTTAATTTCAACTTTTATTTTCTTTTTTCATAAATTATATATCTTCATTTAATGAAAAATGGACATAAATTAATTTACAGAAAAATTTTCAGTAAAATATTTTTCTTCTGTATTCAATTTTTTTTTTTCTATTTCATTTTCTGTTTATGAAAGTGACAGTGACAGGAGAAAATAAACTCTCAAGAAAAGAGAAAATCTTATTAATTTTATCATAAACATTTTTTTCTAAAAATATGATATCAAAGTATATTTTTATCTTTTTCTTGCAAAAGCGCTGTTATATAAGAGATTAGTATTCAAAAGTTTCATGTCAAAAGCATTGATCTAACTTAAATTGCTTTAATAATATCATTTGCAAAAACTCGATTATAAACTTTGTCTTTTACTGATTTTTGTTTTATTTTGCGACCAAAAAAATAAAATTTTAAGTATATAATGAGTTTGTGCATGCGATGAATATTTTAACTAGTTAGCAAACAATAATCCATAATTGTGTTTTCATATTGATATGCATATGGCTATTATCTGGAATATATATTATGGAAACCCTCTAATCTTCTTTAGATAGTATTGATATCTGTAATTGAGCTAGAAGTTACTTTATGTAAGTTTGACTTTGAAGTTTAGTTGAAAATTCAAATTTTGATTGCGATTATAATAACTAATAACGAATTTTTATTTCCAATTACTAGAAAATAGCTGTCATCAAATAAATTATTTTTACAAGAAGAAATAGTTAAACTTTTACGATAGTTTTAGTTTTATTTTTACGAAAAAATGTCGAGAAAAAAAAGAAAATATGAATAACCTCAGAATATAAATGTTCATTTTGATTTATTCACTTAGAGATTAAACTATGTATGCATACTATTCTATTTCCGCTATATTTCAGCAAAATATATGTATTATGATATTCTCAGAACTTAAGTATACATAAATGAAATACTGCTGGTTATTTAATAATACTTTATATTTATTTTATTAAATACATTAGTTGATATTTTGAAAATTGAGTTTTCTTTACGGAGAGAAAAATAAAGTCTTAATCGTAATTATTACAATCGCAGTTTTTTGCTGAAAATGTCTTAATATGTTAACAATTGCAACACATGTTATTTATATTAGGTGACATATTAACCATTACCATCTTGCGTTAGTAATATTATTAACGATCTGACGCAGCTGCGACTAGTCGATTTCAATACCAACTAAGATAGTATACTACAGAGGTGTTATAATCCTAATATAAAAAAATTACTATTTAGTACACAAAAGCTTACTATATTCGCATAATAGTTTTTATTGTATCGAGTCACTAATTCCAAAAGGACTTATATTTTTATACGTCTTTTTGAATTTAGTCACTAAGTTTAAAACCAAAAAGGCGTATAATTTTTTTTAAATTCCTAATCATATTGTAGACTTAATCTTAATCTTAAAGGGGATAGCCACTGTGGGGATCCAAAAAATAGGCGATTTCCGGGAATTTTTTTGACTGGGATAATAAAAGAATTCGGGGGTCGGGTTTTTTTTTGTTTTCTAAAGTATACATTGAAGATAATTCTCTTAAATTTTTATTAAAAAATATCGTGTTGTTATAAACTTTATTAAAAGCATTTTTGTGAAGTACCAAAAAAATTTCCCCCACCACGGTTTCATCTCTAACTCAAAAACGGATTATCTGAAACGAAAAAACAAAACCGCGTTGTAATCTGTATGCATATGGTTATCGTTCCACATAGGGGATTTTGAAAATTTTGATTTGAAAAAAAATGGCGACATATTAAAAATTTTTTTCGTTTTTTTTTTCTCATTTTTGTGGATACAAAACGATTGGCAATAAAAAAAATAATACGCCTTTTTGGTTTTAAATTCAGTGACTAAAGCCAAAAAGGCTCACAAAATATAAGTCCTTTTGGAATTAGTGCTGCGATATTAACATAATAGTAGATGTTACGTGACGATAGTGAATATCAAAATTTTTTTCTTTCTGTGATGTCATTATTGATTGACATTATTTTTTCGTTCTTAAAAGTTTGAATTATTGTGAAACCTTAAAGTACAATGGGTTAGAATACAATGCTCATTGCGCTTTAAGTAAAAGAGATAAATTATTTAAGCAAGATTTTTATCTTGAGATAAATCATATCCGCTGAAAAATATTGAATGAAATATAATGTGCTTTTGAAACTATGAGAAATATTTAATTTTTTGAATTATGAATGAATAATAAAAGTAGAGTTTATGCTCTATATGGACATTTGAATTATATAATTTAATAGATATTAAAATTTTTAGATTCAACCTTTGTACTCTGTCAAACTCATGAGTGGATTCTGAGTGAATACGGATATTTTATTTCGGTCCGGATTAACTCTGTCACTTGAAGTTTTAAAAAAATTTCACTACATATAGGGGAAAATTATTCATGTTTGAAATGCTATGATATCATAGTGAATCCGGACTATGCTGGCCACCTGCGGAAATTCGAATAAATAACAATAATTTCTTCGCGCCCGAAGTGAAGAAAGAGTTTTTTAAGCAGAGTGATGTGGATTTTATTCCAATCAGCATCCATCCAATCCGGAATTTAAATGTGAAAATTAACACCTCTCTAGAATTAATTTAACTCCGAAGAAATTACCTTAATAAAAAATCATAAACTCCGAATTTAATCTGCGTTCTGTCTTCAAATTTTTGGTATTATGTATGTTTTGAGGTTTTATGTATATTTATTTTTTTTCTAGTGAAATTTTACTATTGAAATAACTATAGTGATAATAGTTCAGATGAAATGTAAACGTAGTGAACGGTAATCTTATAAACTGTTCTGTTAAAATTTTTCAACAGTTTTTAGTTTGTAAAAATGCTTCACGCGTACATAATAGCTCAATCGTAAAAGTTTATTGTGAGTTTGAATTGGTACTTTGGGGATATGTATCGCAATTCCTCACCATTTTAGAGTGTTGAATTTCGTGGACATTAAATTTCACAAGCAATTTTTACACCCACTTGCTTCTTAACTTATACCCACATTATTATTTATTATTTGTTCTTTCAGGAGTTTTAAAGTAACATTTTTATTTAATTTATTTTTAGTAGCCAGTTTACTGTTATCGTGTGAAAAAGAAGAGGGAAAGCCTTATAAACCCATGGTATTTTTTATAGAGTAATCTAATCACGTCAACGATATTTCAGTTGAGTACTTCGAAGAAAGTTATATATCTACGAAAAAGGTCTTGCTTTCAAAGGGATTATCATTTATTAAAATCGACTACAGTCACAAATTAGTATTGATTAAATTATTTTTTATCAACTATACATCAATGTCGTGACTTTATATTATTATCTACAAGTTGCTCCATCAAAATTAATGAGAATTTTAATAAATTTATTAGTTCTTGTACGATTTTTGAACGAGCGAACTTTTTTATTTCTTTATCAAAATATAAGAAAAAAAATTCTAATGCTTTTACTCTTAAATTATATTTCTTAGTTAAATTTTCATAGGAATAATTATACTTGATAAAATTTGATAGAAACGTAAAAAAAAACAAAAAAAAAAAAAATTTCAAAATTTCATTGCTTCAAAAATAAAAATTTTTTTTTTCAGTTACAATTGAAAATTCTTCTCATTCATGTCAAGTATAAGCAAATAGTAGGATAATAGCACAGTCGGGATGAAAAAGTAAATTTCCCCTCAGTGACGTTCTTTTACATGCGATCTAAAATACGCACAATGAAATTTAAAAGTTTTGTAATAATAAATTTTAATGTTTTTAACTCGATTATAATCCATGAAATATTTAATTATATTGAAATAGTATAATTATTTGGTTTATTGAAGGCGTTGGATAGAATAATATACATTAGGAACTTTCATATAGCATGGGTTTTTTTATGTCGTTAGTATAAGTACCATAAAAAAAAATATCAGTCCGTTTTCGGGTAAAATAATTTTATTTGTACTCTATCAACTTGACCGGTTGAGCAGAAATTAAAATAATTACATTACTCTATAGTTTGTGTATAAGAACGGCAGGGCACAAACTATAGAGTAATGTAAATATTACTGTGCTGCATCGGCATATTTACTTGAGATTTTTCTTTGTGAAATAATTTTCCTTTGAATTTTGTTAAAATCTTGAAAATATATTTATTCTAAAAATTTTATAATCCTTTAAAAATTTTATTATGTGACTCATCTTACCTCCATTTCCATCAATAATTTATTTGAATTACCAGAATATATTTTCGTAATGGACATTTATATTTTTATGAATTTATTAAAATGTTGCCATGTTTCCGGTAACATTAAATATTTTATTAGATACACAAATAATCTATAAATAATTAATCTCGTCAAAATCTGCATGAGTAATATAAAATTATTATTATGCAACAAAAATAAATTCATACTTGTTTTTGTCAACATTCACCAACAAACATGACATAAATAATTATGAGTAATACTGGGAATTAATTAGTAATTATTTTCAGACAGTACAATATCGGATTAAAATATTTACAGAAAATTTTAATGAAGAAATCATAATTAAAAATAATAATAATGGTACCGTAACTTCATTAAAAAAAAAAAAAAACTACAACAGATTGATTATTTTCCTGTATCTCAATTCAAACTTTTCCTGTATCTCTAATTAGTAACTCACCCTGGTCGCGATGAGCACACTCTTAAGTAAATGACTTCCGCTTTTAAAATTTTATACTGAAAAATTTTTACTTCGTTAAAAAGTTTCTCAGGATAATAAAAATTTGCTCATTCACTGTAATATTTTTCATTAGCAAAAAATATGATTACAAGTATATATTTGTTTTCCGATATTTATACGAGTATAATAAACTCAAACAAAAAACTACTCTGATAATAAAAACTCACAATCCTATCCAGTTTACTGGGTTGAAATGTGTACTTCAGGATTAAAAAAAATCTGTCTATTCAAATTTTATGAATAATTTATATGTACGGATATTTTTCTTTTTTTTTTTTTATTTTAACTGAACAAAAAAAAAATACTAGTGAAGAAATAATTACAAAACCCGGAGGATAATAAAAGAAACGTATAACTCGAACATCATGTGTGTCTGACCATTCCTGATGGTTATTACTGCGACAGCTGCCAGAAAAAAAGAATTTTATCTCCCAATTTCTGAATTTCGCAATGTCAGATTATTATTTAACTTCTTTATTAAATTACTTATATATCATCAATGAAAAAGTGATATATATTTATTTCATGGTGAAGACATGGATTATTTTTTAATCAAACTTATACTTTATTTGCTGGGAAAAAAAAAACTTTTTCATACTGAAGGCTTTGATCAATCAATATTAAGTATCATATATATGATATAATTTCTTATCAATTATCTTTATTTTTTATCAACATATATCTTTAAACACAACACATTTTTCTCATTGATACTATCAAATATTTAAAATAGTAAATATTTCAATGTCATAAATATTTACATTTCAAAATTTTGTTTTTTTTTAATTTTTTTATCTGAAAAGTTGTCGAGGTGGAATAGAAGAATAACACATCTTTCAATTCAAACTTACAAAGAATTTTGGCCACCGTATATCCTAAGGATCCTCTGATAGCTTGAATTTGTTACAAGTTCATGTCGGGGCGATTTTTTTTTTATTTTATTTTTATCTATAATAGGGTCTTCCTTTTTTTATTTTATTATTTTTTTTTTATTGACGAAATGCCATAAAACCTGTCAGCACAATAGGACTCTCAAGCTTTTTCAAATTCAATTCAATACATTATTCAATTTTTGTAATAAAATCATTGATTTCAAATAGTTTTATATTTTTCAATAGCTTTTTATTTTATCAGTTGCGAATTTAATCAAAAGATTATCGCACGTTATTTCATTTTTTTTTTTTTAAATTCATCTAATAAAAAATTGAAATAAATAAAAAAAAAAATTTTAATTACTAAATTTGATCATTAAATATTTTTCATAATAATTGAAATATTTTTATCATTAGCTTCATTATTTTAATTAACGTTGAATTTGAATTTTTAAAAATACAAATAAAAGCCTATGTATTTTTAGATAATATGAAAAAAAAATATTTTAATTGTTTTTTAACCACACAATTAAATCATAAAAAAATATATGAATTTTTTTTAATGAAAACAATGTGAACAGAAAATTTATTGAGAAAAATGCTTAAAATAATATTCTACTTACCAAGTCGTTAAAATTAATTTCTCCGATATTGCATGGAAAACTATCATCAGTCACGTAAGAAAACTAGAAGCATTAAAACGCCCACGTCTTAAAACTATTTTAATTTGTCACCATAAATTTACAATTTTAAATGTTGGATTTGAAATTTATCCAATCAATTAAATATTAATGACTGAGATAACAAGTGATCTCTCGCTAAGTATTATTTTACATATTATTCATTTTTGATTTCTCACTGTTTATATAAATTTACCATCACTCCGATTATTCAATGCGAATTTTAAAGACACACTTGTTAATTATAAATTATGGATCTTTCATATTTTTCAATCATATTTGTTTTGTCGATTATAATGCAGAATTAACAGTTCATTTATATATCAATGTATATGTACATATATTTTTCATATACTTATATGTATAAGACTTTCATTGATTCTTTTATTTATTATTAAAAAAAAACAAAAAAATTAGATACTGATAAAAAAAATATAAATTAAATATTTTTGATTTTTCAAAATTTCATAGGCTTAATTTAAAAATTTATTTTTATAATTAGTATAGATTATTTAAATTATTATATTAATTTTCCATTCATTTTTTATTTTAATAATTTTGTGCTATTAAATAATTTTTTTTTAATAATAATAAAATTTATTGAATGAAAAAAATATTAAAAAATGGATCTATGTTTTTTTTTATTATCATTTGAATTTGTGAGTTGGTGGTAAATAAAAAAATTCAAATTTTCAGCTAAAACTCTCGCGTGTCCGACGTGGAGCGTCGTTTTAACGGTACTACACTTGAATCGTCGGGATATATTGTCGAGCTTTACGCATGACTGACGTATTTACTCTTTACTGCTTGTACATATTTCGCGTGCGCAGGTTTTATTAATATATATATCTATGTACCTATTCCTACCCCGCCAACTGTTGCTTCTTCATCTTCTTCATCTTTGTCTTGTTCTGGTCTTATTTTCTTAAAGTTTTTAAAGCCTCAGAGGTGTTGACAGTAGATTGTACAAGATGCAATAACAGAGTTTTTTTTTATATTATCAGTAATTACGATTTATTTATCTAATAATATTGATAAAATTCATTTTTTGTATCATTGGAATTTTTTTTTATCATCATATCAATAAATAATTATTTAATTATTTTCTTATTAACGATATCGCCTTTGTTGAAATAATTAACAAAAATTGTTTTTTTTTAAATTAAATTTCGTTCTACTAAAGTTTTAAAAATGTTAAAGAAGAAAAATGTTTGTTTTCCATTAGTTAGATTGAAGTTCGTGCATCCTAGTAAATTAACAATTATTTTTTTTTTTTTTTTTTTTTTTTTACTACACTGAGAAATTTGTGGAGTGAATGACTGTTTATTTATTTAATTCCCTTCGGAGTGAAATTTAAAGGGGAGTTTATTTTACTATAAAGACTCCGTTCTGGAGTGAATGCGGATTTAAATAAAATTCAGATCTGAAAAGATAAACTCCCTATTTACTCCGTATACGGAGTGATTTTTCCGTAATCACTTCCGATTTTTTATAGTGTATTGTTACACAGAAAAAAAAATTATCTTAAGTTAAGAAAAAATTTTTGAAGAAAAACGTTTTCGGGAACCAAGTCAAGATTTTTTTGAACCAAGAGAATTTTTCTTGGTCTAAGGAGATTTCTATACTTTATCCGAAAAAATTTGGGTTTTCAAAAATTTCCTGGAGTCAAAAAAATATTTGCTTTTAGTTGAGGATTTTATTTTCTGTGTATTATTATTATTTTTATTTTTTTGTTATTCGTATTCATTGACAAAATTATTCGGGCGAATGAACTTGTATGCGATAAAAAAAAATACAAAACCGTTTGACGTAAGAAGATATCAAGATAATAAAATTTTTAAAATAATCTATATCGATGAGATCCAAAAAAAAACCATCATATGATTATTGATAAGTCGCTTCTCGTGCACTTGAAAAAAAAAAAAAAAATTATAAAAAAAAAAAAAAACACGTTTATGTCAATGAAGTTTGTTTATCGTGTCTGTATTTGCCCACTTACATTATTTTTGATATAATTTTTTATTTTATCATATTTTTAATATTATTTTCAACTTTATTCTTATTATTTAATTTTTTTTAATTACACAGATGACACTTTAAGTGGCATCGACGTATTTTCGTCAACTCCACATTTTTTTTTATCTCAATATATTTTTAATATTTACTATTCTTATGAGATAGTCAAATTATATTTACTCTCCTTTATTTAAATACAAAAAAATATTCGATTTATTATTGATAAATCTTTTTGTTTTTGATTTATAAAAATTTCAGCCAACTGTTTATTTTGGTATTAATTTACATGATTTTAAACCTCATTAATTTGTTATCAAATCTTTTTTTATAGATTTTCTTTATTTATAGTTCTGTAAATATGTTTTTTTTTTTTTTTATAAATTTAACTCAAATCAAATTTTTTACTTTTCTACGAAAATAGCTTAAAATTAAAATCTTATTAATTAATAAAATTAGAGCTTTTGTAAATTGCTATCATGACATTCATTTAAAAAATAAATAATTAAATTAAAAAAATTCTACTTGCTGTCGAATAAATCGAAATTTTTTTTTTTCAAATCACAGTAATCGATCCCAAATAATTCAATTAACGAATAATCTGAGGAGGAAATTAAATTCATTTTAAGTATTTAAATTTACGTGGAGGGGGAGGAGGCAAAACGTGGTACCCCCAAAATTTTATAAAAAGAATTTTTCTTAAAAATATTTCTCAAACATTCCAAAATAACTTTTATAAATGTAATTGAGCATTATTTTGAATTTTTTTTTATTAAGCTTTTTCGAAAATCGAGTGTCAGTCAAAAAATATTGATGACTTTTTTTTTAAAATAAAAAGTATTAAAAATTTTTTTTCTTCGTTTGTATCCAAAAATTATGTAAAATTTGATTTTTCTTTATGTAAATTATTTATTAAAAAATTTAAATAAATCAAATTTTTTACACGGAAAGAAATTGTGGTTCTTCTAACCACAATAATGTATTAGCGAGTACACCAATATGTAGTATAGGATACTATATATAAATAGTACTGACGTTGCTACATGAGTGATTGAAATTATTCCAAGTTGGAGTTGGCATTTCTTCACTTCAACTTGTAGTAACCTCAACTGCAGCTACTGTTGTAGTAACTACAAATTTTTCTCCGTGTTAACACCCAGAATTTTTTTTTTAACAGCAACTGAAAATTTCTTTTATTTACTTTAAATGTCATTAAAAAAAAAAAAAAAAAAAAAAAAAGATTTAGCATATTTGAGTCTTCGAAAACTTAGCATATCTTAAAGTGCCCGGTTTTCCCTCCCTCTATAAATGAACTTATTTTTTCCTATAAATAATTTGCATTTAATAATAATTATAAAAACGGAAGATAAAAGAATTTTTCCCAGCGATCATCACTCAATAACTTAAAGAAAGATAATTAAATGCAACTTTCTACATTCTCTTTTTCTCGGCGCGCACTTTCTTGTTAACGAATTCGAGAGTGCAAGTTAAATGTATGAGTCTCTAGATATATGCAATCTATCTTTGCGAATAATCAACTTTAAAAAATAAAAAAGAACGTGGTAACTCTGAATAAATAAATATATTTAACCATTATTATTTTCCTTTATTAGTTTTCACATTTTCACTTGTATTTTTAGCAAACATAAAAAACTAATTACCTTTTTTCTAACAAAGTCCTTTTAAAAAATACAATAAATCAATTTTATTAACTAACCTATTAAGCTTAAAAATAAAAATATAATTTATGTATTACGAGTGTAAAATAAAATAAAACAGTTAAAAATATATTTTCCTGTTATTTTAAGGAAGTAATAAATGAGGGTTGTTTCGTATTTCATTTTCTCCAATGAGAAAGGTTAGTACATCTCTCATCGTTAGATGATAAATTGTGTCATTAACTCGCGCTGCTATAAAGTCCTGTATATCCGGCAATATTTCAGGCTTAATGATCTCAATACCTCGCGGGGTGAGTTCTTCAAAGACCTGTAGAGAAAACAAAAGATAAAAATTTTTATAATCTTTACTGATAATTACTACAATCATTTTTACTCATGAACAAATAAAAACATTTCTTACTTCATTCATGACTGAACTAAATTTAGAGTGACCCATAAAATTATCTAGACGTATTTTAACATCCCGAATTGAAAAGTCGAGATCAAAACTTTTCATGTACATCCCACGTGAGTAACCCAGAACGGTTTCAAAAAAAATACGAAAGTCACGAGCCGTTGCTGCAAATGGTCCAGAACCATGGAGCTCAAATGTGTTACCAAGCATTCCAGATATGTTGTAATAACCGTCGACAATAACTGTTGGTATTGTGAGATTTACAGCAATCGTTGGACCAATAAGTGACAATCTTGCTCGGTCCACAACGAATGTTGATAGTCCAGAAATTGTCACATTGTCAACAAATATATTTAGGCTGAAATAATATTTACAAAAATTATGTGCTGATAAAAATATCGTCATTTTCAGTGAAATTTTTTCTAATTTCAAATTTTTGTGAAAATTACTTTTTTGCATTTTTTGTAGTCGAAATTGTCGTAACGCACATTTTTTTATGCTTGATTATATTTTTTTTCAAATTTTTAAATTATAAGTTTTTGCACGCAAACTGCCTAAATCCAACGAAAATGTAAGAGAGTATCGATATTTTCAAAAATGAAGATAAAAGTTATTCTTTCCGTGCATATTGGGAATAAAATTTATATCAGGCACACGAAATATCTGCATATTTATATATTTTTTTATTTAGTTGAAAAAATGATTTTTTTTTACTGTTTTTCAGCTTGTGCGTATTTAAAAAAAATTGAGTTTTTCCTGAATCAGTATGACAGCCATAAAAGAAATTTTTAACGTGGGGTAAAATGAACTATTCTAAAAAAATTATATACATTGAATTGCGGTAAAGAGAGTTGTGTTTGATACCGCCTTTTCGGCTTTAGAGAGCTTTCTAAAGCTAAAAGGGCTTGTAGTTTTTTTATTATTAGTCGTTTTGGAGACATTTTAATGCCAAAAATTAAAAAAAAATTGTTTTTATATCTTAAAGAGCGTATAAATTAATTTAAGCGCCCTTTCGACTTTTGAATTTGTTTCTTCAATTTTTGGCTTATGTAGGTTTTCAAATTCAAAAGGGCATTTAAAATTATGTCCTTTTTGGAAGTAGTTATGCAAAATTTTTTCTTAAAGGTTAATTAACTTTTATAGATCTTAATTATGCTTTTAATTATGAATTGTGAATATTTTTAATTAAATTACCAGAATTCAAAATTTTCAGGCAATTTTCAGATTCAAATTTTTTATTTACAATTTCCGGTGATTCGAATCACCCAATAGTGTCCGTGTTGCCCCTATTTACTGTCTTAAAAGATTTGAACTTGTTCCCCCTTCTCTATATATTTTAGCTGAATATCTATAAAATATATTTATAAAAATAATTTATACAATATCCATTTTTTTCTTCTTTTTGATGTTAATAATGTCTTATCAGTACAACAGAATACATAATTAATGAACATAGAATTCAAAAAATAAGTTTATCTCGATAATAACTTTATTTTTCTGGCTATTTTAAAAAAAAAGTATGTACATGCTTCATTGTATATCAGTGTACTTAATTATCTTTAAATATCAACCACTCCTCTATTCAATTGCTAATGAATTCATTAATTGATAATTTGTTGTTGCATCTGTGCAAATATCGTATAACTATTAATAAATACTAATTTATATATATCTACTCCGAAAATATATGATACACACCTCTGTTTAATCTTCAACAGTATCATATATTTTTTTGAACATTTAATTTATCCAAAGCTGTAAAAATACTTTTGAGGCTACGTCTGCTGATATTTAAATAAATTAAGCAAATGTTTGTCGTCGATAAAAAAAATATAACTATTTTTATTTTTTTTAAATTTATCAATATATGATCCGGGTGTTTACTTACTCGCCAATTTCTGGGTTATGAGTTTCCACATAAATTTCACGCAGTTCCAGGGGCTCAAGTACCGGAACATCGAGTTCGGGAAATCCATGTGGCATTCGAGCACGAAATTTTTCAAGCAGACGTCTGAGTTTGAAGTCCAAACCAATTGACGCAGCACTGTCGACTATCCTTTTTTAAATTAGTAGGTGTCACGGACACAGAAAAATTTCTTTAAATTAATTTTATTTTATAATTATTTATAATTATTTAAACTTACTGTAATTAGTCGTCATAATAGCCGTGTTCATCAGGAGGTTCCGCGGCTTCTCCACAGCATTGGCGACTAAAAAATTTCAAATACTTTGCAAAAACATTCTTTAGCTTTTTCTTCAATATTAATTATTTATTACACCGTGATTTTATTTTGCTGGTAAACAATACCGTAGTCGGTTGCTGAGTCTGTCACATGATGAAGCAGCTCCTTTTGTCGCTGAACGACACCCGTCACTAAAAAAAAATTTAGTTTACATTATATTAATTTAATTACATTTGTTATTAAATCCTTTGTCAAGGCGTCGGGGTATTAAATACAAACAACTGTGTGGGATAAAAATAATCTCTACTACTCGACGCTCTCAGCAAAGGGATAACTTTTCATTGAAAGACATTCTAACAAATTAATTAATTAATAATTCATTCAAATTATTTGCATTAATGCACTGTAAAAAATTTGTGGGCTCGGTGTAAAAATTTTGGTGTGAAAATTACACCAAATATCGTGTTAAATTTAGGTGGTGTGAATTAAAAATTTTTACACTGTCAAATGTGTAACTGTGTAATTTATGATAATTTTTCACTAAGAAAAATAATCATTAAAATAATTAAATTTCAAAATATTGTTTAATATCTCAATAAAATTAATAGACTTGTTGATTAAGTAGTTAAAAATTTTCACTGATCATTTGTCGCTCATTAATCAAAATTATAACGAGTAACACGGAATGGTGTAAAAAAAGTTGATTACCCAGTATTCAAATTCCACGGAGGATTTTTTTACACCGTTATTTTACACTACACGGCTGAGTAAAGTTTTTAGGGGCCATTTTTACACCAAAATTTTTCTACATCGTAATTAATCACAAAAAAATTTCTAAAGTAGTTCAGTGTCCGAAAATCTTAACGCGAAAAAAATTCTTCAACTTTGATAAAGTTTTTATCCACCTTACGTACGCTGTAAGAAATTTTTTATTTTATAAAGTACTCAATTCCGTTATTTGTTTGTTTTTGTAAAAAATATAAATATTAAATTTTGATTTGTTTAATGTTGTTATAAGGATTGAAGTTAAAATTTTTTTTTTATAATATTGAGATAGGAATTGTGGAGAAAATTAAATAAATATTTTTTTTTCATTTTATCAACACGTGCATTGGATACATTCCGCTGTCAATTTCAAGTCGTATTTTTTTAAAATTATTCGTGCTCACAGTTACTGTACGGTATTTTTCTTAAATTAAAATTTCGGTGGTTATATTTGAAAAATTAAAAATAAATTGAATCCAAATATTCACATTAGAAAAAATATTTTTATTTTTTTTATTAAGACGGACCATGTCACAAAAATGAAAAACAAAAAATAACAAATCAAGTGATTATCAACACAATAATTAATGAGCATCAAAATTTAATTATCATAATTTTTCAATTTTTGTATCAGGTCTTTATAAAATCGTTATTTTTGTTTTTTATTTATAATTAAACAAATGTGTTATCCACTCGGAGTTTCGGAAAAAAAACTTTGCGTCCGGAATAAAAAGTTTTTTTTTTCATCGTAGTGATTTCGGAATGATCTGAATTTTATTTAAATTCGGATTCACTTTGAACCGGAGTTTCTATATTAAAATAAGCTCCTTTTCGGAGTAAATTTCACTCCAAGGGGGTTAAATAAAAACAACAGTCATCCGCTTCGCATTCAGTCCATACTTAATCCGCGATCACTCTGGATTTGATTCGCGTTCACTCCGAAAATTTTTGACAGCGTAGTTAAAAAAAAAAAAAATAAAAAACAAAATGAAAATTTTTTTTTTAAATCTGTGTAAAGTCAGCCCATTCGGTAAAAACTTAAAAATTTTAAAAATTTGCCAAGTAAATTACAAACATCATACATTCAAATCAATCTCTCCCCAAATATTTAATATCTCACAGTAAAAATAAAAATAAAACATTAATTTGATTTATAATGATAAACTTTTTGAATTTAACGAAAGATAAAATTTTGTAATAAAAGATCCACATGCATGGCGATTTATATTGCACCGCGATACTAGGATGTGACAAATACTATTCGTGCAGTATCACTTCCATCATCAATCGTTGTTTTATCTGATGTATGATTATATTCAATCATTTTTTTTCACTCCACAGTCACGTCATCACGTAAATTTTTCATTGTACACAATACAATGTACAAATATAAATAATAATCATGCCCTAAAATAATGTCATAATTAATCGACAGCAATAGTATCGTAAAATAAAAAATTTATCAATGCAATCTATGCAAGTAATTGGAAAGAAGTAAAAAAAATACCTTCAAATAAGTGACTTACTATTTAATGAGTAATTTAAAAATTATTATATATAAATAAAATAACATGCATTACATACTTATTTCAATGAAACTTTCAATTTTTTAGTGACATAACAGTTTATATTTAAAATTGCGTACTTAGTATTGCGCATGTTACAAATAATTTCAATTTAAAATTATAAAAACTTGTTTGGATTTATTTTAATAAAATAAATAATAAATAAAACCTACAGAAGTTTGAAGCGCTGTTTGCAACATTTGAGATCCCATCGAGCAGAAAACTTGGTCCAGGTGATGCTGGACTACGTGGACTGGAACTGGCAGTAGGACACGAGCCAATCGATGCCGATACAACCAAGAAAACTATCCGCCTTATGGCGGGAAACTTCATGTTGACTGATTAGTTCACACAACCAGGGTAGAAAAATTTTTAAATAATTTGATTATTATAATTATAATTATAATTATAATTATTAATTAACAACGAAAACAAATCAGCAAATAGTTGAGTGAAAGAAAGTAGAGTAAACTGAAAAAAAAGAAATTTAACGATCGACACACAAGAGAGTTTGCTACAAATCGAACCGGTCGCGAACGAGCAGGAAGCGAGACTGACAGGATGAAAATGTGCATCTGCGTTAGGCCTCACGGTGTATAGAGTAGAGAGTGTAATGTGCAATCCAATGTTTTAATATTGCCACTGGTATGAGGAATGCGTGGACGAGTGTTGGAATACAGTTAATAGTATTCAAGAGCTCTCGTATATAAATGTGACGCAATAAATGGAATATTATGACCGCAGGGTTCACGAACATCGCGGCGTAATAGAAAATTATTTATATCATCTATTTGTTATTTATTTTAAGTAACATTGAGTTTAATTACTTTAATTAGAAATTAGTCATTGATAAAAAAATAATTAATTAGAGAGAACTGATATATAAACTGCTGTTTAATTTAAGTAACAAATTAAATGTTTGTTAAAATTGAATTGTTTTTAATGAAACTTTTGGCTCAATTCAAATTTACAAAGTTTTAATTTGTGATCATCTAAGTTGAGAAGTTTATTATTAAGTCTCGAGTATTAAAGTTTTGTTGAACTTTAAATTTACTCGGCATATAATTTAAGATTTGTTTCAATATTATCCTAACGAAATTAGTCACTAATTCGTTGGCGTATAAAATACTTGAGCGATTCAAAGTACAGAGTGACAAAAAGATGCGTAATACTTGTTAATTTATTCATGAATTTTTTTGCCGAATTATAAGATTTATATGAATAAGAATAAATGATTTATTCATGAGGAATAGAGCAAAGTCTTGATATTGAGACTAGCGTGTTTTTGAATAAAAAAAAAAAAAAACTATTTTTCTCAGTACGTTGGTGTTGGAGATATTTTTTTTATTTCCTGCTCGTGTTTTTCCGCATTTCCATATGCATAAAATAGACTTGAATAAAGGTTGCACGTGACGAGTATGACGGAATTAAATCTCCGGCCTTCTAGATTTATTTAAGATTCATTCACAATAATACAATAAATTAAAATTTTTATTTAAACTTTTTTAAAAAGGCATAACAAAAATATTCCTTGCACTTTAACCGCGAAACAGATAATAGATTAATACAGTTTTGATATCTTTCTAAGTAGCAATAAAATATGATAACGATAATTAGTGCTGGAATTAACGAGCTATTTTTTTTACATTTTCTGTGATTTCAAGCGCAACGAGAGTACGTGATTTGTGTTGTTAAATATTAATGAGCTTTTATTTATTATTATTATTTTTTTTTTGTATTCATCCCTCATCGTATTCCAGGTACTTTAATATATAAAGAATTACTGAAAATTAGTAATAATATAAATATTTATAATTCAGAATATTTATTTATTTATTTTTTTTTTTCATGAAAATAAATTTATTTAAATATTTAAAAAATAAATAAATATTCACTATTTTTTTTTTAAATTTATGATCGTAATTAATTTTAATTTTTTGTCAGAATAATGAATTTTAAATTTTATATAAAAATTTTCGGTCATGAGTTTCAAAAAATTTATTTATTTTTCCTTTCATTAATCGAATTTTCAAGTCGTTAATTTTTCATTGAAATTATGAGTTTTGATTAATTTTAAAAATGTACAGCTAAGATTTTAGAAATGTTGATAATTGGAATTTTTTTCAATTAAAAAAAAAATTTTTAAGAATCGAATTTTATTTTTTCAGAATTTCTTAACTACTACACAGAAAAAAAGTATTTCTTGGTGCAAAAAATTTTTACTTGCCCGAATAAATTTTTCATTTGCCCAAAGCAAAAATTTTCTTAAAATAAAAATAATTTTTCTAGTCCAAAAAAAATTTTTGTTTTTATTCCATAATGCAAAATTTTTTTTGTGCCAAAAAATATTTTTTTTTTTTGGTGTATGATAAATTAGATAAAGTTTAATTGCACGTATTTATACCCGATGTTTATCAGTTACTGCTACACATTTACTAAAATTATAACATTTCTATATTTTATATAATTTACTATTGTGCATAAAATATTATTATTATTAATTTTAATATGGAGCTTAAATTCCCAGCAATGAAAACACTCGAAGTAAGTCAAACTCTAACTGTTTACTTGCCCTTAGAACCCATAGATTTTTATTAAACTGTTAACTGATTATTAAATTCAAATAACATTTTCTTACACTGTAATAATATTCAAAATTTAAATTGTTAATTTCGCTACTTGAATATATTTACTTTGCTTCACTTGTCTTCAATTCTTTGTTTTACCTTTGAATTATTCAATCGCCCTGTAAATAACTCCAGTATAAAAAAAAAGTTAAAAAACTACTCCGCCAAAAGTTAACAAAAAATATTTTATTTTATCCTTTAGTGTCAGCTTCTCTTCTCCATCTTGTAGCCTTTCATTTTTCACTCACGTCCTGAATACTGAATCATATATACGAACAAAATAAATATTTGGGTCAATAACATACCACTCGATCGTTTATTAATTTCATTTCATATCACCGACGATTAATAATTGAATTATTCAACAATAGATAAATGACAATGAGTAGAATGGAAGTCTAAGAAAGTTATTAATAGGAAATTATTAAAACTTTTTCTTTATATTAATACGAAAATTGAGTTTCATTTGATTTGTGAGAAATAACGTGTATATTTTTCATATATTTTTCTATATTTGACAAAACAATAAATAAATTATTTCATATGTGTATGTATACTTTTATTGATGGATATATAGTAAAGTTTAGGAAATTATGGTTATTTATAAATAAAATAAATTTTTAATTGTATTATGAAAATATAAAAATAATAACATCAATGATAGTATCATCATTACAAATTTGTAAACAATAATTAGCCAATAAGCCTTGACACGCTTGTGATAACGTACAATGAATATCAATATCACGTAATTCTGGTACATGAGTTGGTGAAACGCTTTCACTACTAAAATTAACAATTATGAAAAATCTTATATGTTATCATTTTTTAAATAAGATATTCAATGTCATTTTAATAATTTATGTGAACCATCGGTGAATTAGTAATTTGAAAAAAAAAAAAAAAAAAAAAAAAAAAAAAAAAAAAAATTGGTAAAGTGAGAAAAATTATTATTTTTACGAATGAATATATAGGGGGGGGGGGGGGCACTTAAAATTTTGAGTGCCTTGAATGATTTGGGGACAAAATAGGCCCCTTAAATTTTGGGGGCCCATTTCGCCCCCAGGGCTCCCCGTTTCCCTACATAAATTGTGAAAAAATGGTGTTAAAGTGTACTCACTTTAACAATGTTGTCGTGTTAAAATACTCACAGTGGTGCGGTGGTGCTACTTAGCGGTGTGATCCAACGTTTTTTCCATAAATTAATAAATTTGTCGTATTATTCATTTTTGAAACAATAAAAAATTTTTTTTTATTCAATATACGATTCGACTTTTGAAACTTCAAATATAAAACTACTTTTTTTGTAACACCGGGATAAATATTAACACCGTTTTCGGAGTTGAATTTAACACCGAGATAGTGTGAGCTTATACCGGTTTGTTTCTACAGAATATTGATTCAAGGATTAATTTTTTTAATGGTAAAAAAAAACATTTTTGTATAAAACATTTATCACTAGTTCAAATCCCGATTAAATTTTTTTTGCTGATTACGAGAAGAAAAAAGTTTTAATGAGAGTAACTAGAAGAATAATGAGTTTTGACTTCTTGACATTAAATAGGAAAAGTAAATTCCTAACTTTAAAAATCTGTATCAGTATTATCACGCAGTAATCATAGAAACAGTTATTTAAAACTTAAAATTTATTTTTTTTTAATAATTTTAGATCATTATCAAAAATATGTGGCCCTATTATAAAAAAAAAAAAATAATCTTCATTATAAAATTGAAATGTCATTCTTTTTAATCACCGAAAAATAAGTGACTAAGAAAAAATATACTAATATAATTTCAAATATTACAAGGAGTGTAGCCATACTTTCACTTTCCGAATTTTTAAAAATTTGAATAACATATTTTTTGACCTGAATTACAATAGTATAGCAATTAATTTTATTCAAATTTACACAAGCGCATTTTCAAATTATTATATTATTTTACCTACTTCTATTTAAGAGAATTATTATTATTTCTTGTCTGTGCCACATTAATAAACACTAAGATTAATAAATAAATTAATGATATATATGTGTTTATCAGTTCTTGTTAATTATTCTAGTAATTAATACTTGTGAATACCATACTATCTAATTAATTTCAATTGATATAGCTTATATATATATAACGCATGAATGCATTCCCGGGATATCATAGATCGAAGGGTCTCAGAACTTGAGTAAGATGATTCCTGTTCTATGAAAGTTCCTAATAAACTATTTAAATTTATAGTTCAATGATCTTACTCCAATTATATTAATAATAATCCCTATTATTATTATTATTATTATTATTATTATTATTATTATTATTATTATTATTATTATTATTATTATTATTATTATTATTTTATGAATTTATTTAACGATTAGATTTTTTTATATTTGTTATTAAGGGAATTACGGCTTTACTGATCTGTGTAATTGACAATATTTTTTCAAATTTATACTACGTATAAGTGATTACATGTGGATTAATGTTGCTAAATTGCATTATTTTATATGCGCACAGCAATACTATACATTAATTGAATAGAGTCTAGTTCTCAAATTATTATTTGATCTACAGATTTTTTTGTTAAAAGAAATAATTTGATAAAGGAAATAATTATAAATATGAAGTCATGCATGGATTATATTCAATATGTAATTGTGTGGAAAATAACATGATAAGAATAATTAATAAGATTAACCGGAAAAGTACTGTAAAAAATCAAGGCTAAGGTGATTTAAATCTGACACATGTCCATAGAACATTACATCGTTGTTTTTTAAATTATTGTACAATTAAATTTTTATTACTACCTCGTTGTAATAATTTTAGTTTCAAAATCATTATTCTGCGACGTGGTATTAAAAATTTAAATACTTGCGCATTAAATTTTAATAATCTATTGCAATACTTTACTTAAATAAATAATGAAAAACTAGTATATATACTTTTAATGTCTTTATTGCTCGTATACTTAAACCAAAATAATGTCTTAATGACGTAACAATTTGAGTATAAAATTATTTACTATAATTGTCAATACCTGGATAATAAATATTAACATTGAATACGTGTAATTACAGCTGATTTTTATTTATTAAAGAATTAAAATTTTATTTACAAAAAATATTTACAAATCATTTCGCATCAAGTCACGAATTATCAAATTCTTTTTGTATAAAAATTTTTCTACAAAAGTAAAAAAACAATTATTTTATTTTTTTATTAACTTTTTTTTTTTTTTTTTTAATAATTTTTTAGCTGTAATATAAAACATATATTAATGTTAAAAATAAAAAAAATATTAATAATGTACATAAGTTATGAAATACTTTTTTCACGAATTTATACGTTCTCGACTATGGGGAATTGTATTTACGTCTAAAGTCGAAACTTCGCTAGGATCATAATTATCTTCTTCTTGTTGATTAGCTCCTGATGATAAATGTATGACGCTAAAAAAGTAAATTAATTTTTTTCAAAAGAAAAAAAAAATAAATACAAAATGAACATGGCTTGCTAATAATTAAAACACAACAATGACTTACAGAATGAGAAGCAGTACTGCAATTTGTGTGGCAAAAGTGAGCCAATAAATAGCACTTGGTACTGTATGATATGTTGCATTATAAAGTTGAGAATATAATACCCCGCTAAAAAAAGGCACTGCATTATCACATACTGATAACATCGCAAAAACTTTACCTGAAATTTTTAAAAATTCAAATATCAAATAAAGATAAATATATTGTAAGAAATCGGCAATTAATTTGAAGTGATTACAGATTTTATTTCAATCTGAATTCCCTCCATTATTCGGAATTCCGGAGTTTTAAAAAATAACTCTACCTAAGGAGTAGATAGGAAATTTTTCTTTTTAGTGGAGTGATTTCGGAGTGGCTTTGATTTTCTTTCAATCTGAATTCATTTTGATTCAGAGTTTTTGCAACTGGTGTACTTTTCCCGCGCGTTTTTTTTTTAATTGTTCAAGTTTAAAGAACATTAAAAAAACAGGAATTAATTAAAAATTATGAACATTTACGACTCTTACTAGAATTATTTAGGAATGAGGCTAAAAAATTAATATGATTTGAAAATATTTATAAACATTTTTTGAGTTTAATTCGTACTTTTTGAAAAGATTAGTTTTTTTTTTACTTTTTGAATTGTTCAAAAAATGAGTGATGGGAACTAATTCTGAACTTTTTATAAACTCACAAAATTGTCAATTCAAATCAATTTTGCTTAAAAAATTTCAAAAAAAAACCCCGCAAGAAAAACCCACACTAGTTGAAAATTTTCAGCTCAAAGTTCAGAATTGTCTCAATTTTGGAATTTCACTATCGGAACGTTTTTAGAACAATTTTTTTTTACACGTAATCAATAAAAATGATTATTGTAATATACCTCGTTCATTAATTGGTACGACCTTGGAAGTCATTGATCTTAAAACTGGTGCGACTACTGGTCCAATTGCCGCGACTGCTGCCCCTGTGATAAAAATTTATTTTTATTAATACACAATTTAAATTAAATGATTAAAAATTCATCATACATATTGTATATTTACAAATACATACCAGCGTAAAATATATTTGGTACAGTAGCAGAGGCAAAAAAAATTCTACCAGCGGCATGAGATAACGCGCCAATCATAATAATAATAGTATCTTTCAATCCCAATAATTTACTCAGTGTTGGTCCGCCAATTAACATCGCTAATTGATTAATTATCATGCATAAATTATTTTAAAAATAAATGAAAAAGTATATAAATTTACCAGCGACAAAGAATGATGACTGAAATGTCCTAAATTTACTGAAAGTCGCAACGTCCCATTGAAAAATTCTCTGGGTGTACAAATAGCTCATGGGTTTTTCATCTCTTTGAAAAGTATAGAAAGCCATTGCAATAAATAATATCCACAAATGAAGTCTCGCATTGTTCTTACGTGGCTTAGTGAGAGTTTTAATGCTCGCAATAACGTGCTCTTTGTCAAAAAAGTCTGTGAAAACATTGACACCACCTAAAGACATTTGTCGTGGGTTTGTTTGCCACTTTAATACAATAAGCGAGTAAATAACAGATATTACAAGTAGAGTTGTGTTTATAGTAAACATTATTGTGTATGAATGATTAAATACGCTGGTAAATAGATAAGACCCAAGTGCAATACCTGAAAATTTTAAATTTAATTAGTAAAAACATTTTTATTTATTTATTTGTTGTGTTACCTGTTGGCATAGCACTTAAATAAGCGATATCAAGAATAGTAACTCGAAGTGTCCGTTGTTTTAAAGAAGAAACATCTGATATGTAAGCGAAACAGCTACCGAAAATTGCAACGTCTCCACCCAGCATACCCATGGGTATACTTGCTGTATAGATGATCATAAATAAATCCCAGTTGGGCATCAATGTGTTTACAACAATCATTCCGGAGTAAATAATTTTACCCAGAAGGCCTATTATTAACGGCAACTTTCTACCGCGTCGGTCACTCCAGTTGCCAAAGAACAGAGACAAAATTATTGGCACAACATGACCGGCGATGTTGTTCCATTGATGAAAGTCTGATACCGTCACCTGAAAAATATCAATACAATATAGATTTTAATATTTATTTTATAGGCATGAATATACACAAAAAAATTATCCACTGAAAGTAAACATTCTTGATTCGAGAAATTTTTTTTTGAAAAACTCAATTTTCTGAAATACAGTAAAAATATTTTTTGACCAAGACAAATTTTCTTGGCTTAAAAAAAATCTTGACTTGGTTCCTGAAAACGTAGGGCTTATAAAATATTTTTTTGACTCATGAATTTTTTTTTGTGCATGGAGTTATTCTTTTTTGAAACGCTACGGTGTCAGTAAAGTTGGACCATCCTGGCGACCTGACGGTAATTGAAATAAACCCATGCAAAAATTTACAATGTTCACAAAAATTTGTGATGTGGTCGCTGTAAATTTTACTATGGCTATGGTAATTTTTGCAGGTGGCCGACATGAACCGGCTTTACTAAGACACCACAGCATTTCAAACGAGAATAATTTCTCCGTGTAAAAAAAAAAATAAACTCATAAAATTACAGTTTCGCGTGGAAATATATAATGACAACAATGATAGAAAATAATAAAATTTTATGACAAATACTTAAAAATTTATTTGCGATCAATTTATACTAAAATTACAATTTATATAAATTTTTAATTCAGTGGTACTGAAATAATATTTTAATTTACTTTATAGTAAAAAGTCAATCGAATATAAAATAGAAAAATATATAAGACTATTGGCAAATCAAAAAATTATTAATAGTCTTATTGTAAGCATTATATGTGAGCATTAATTCATATATTGCATTATAACTTTTTTTTTTAAACATAAAATTTATCAGTTTCATTGAAGTATGATAATTTTATCACAAGTATTGTAATTTAAAAATACAATAATAATTTTTTTTTATTACACAATTGACTCATAATTTTACGATAAAGAAAAAATAAATTTTTGCTTCTCTTTGGTTCATAAAATTATTACAAAAATTTTTAACAATCTAATTAAACTGTAATTTTTTTTTTTCCATATGGAGAATAGATGAAAAAAATTTTTTTTTCTTACCTGAACAATATTTTTAACTGTGTCATTTTGTTTAATATTCTGGCAAACTTCTTCAGAAAACCCGTGATTAACTCTGCATGATTTGTATACAAAAAGTGCTTGCTCGACAACTGACGTTATCATGTAAGCCATGATATAGAGCCACATTGTCGGCTCTACAGATATGTAACGAATCCATCCGAAGTATTTTTTTAATACATGGGATGAAGATCTGTTTTGCACTATAATTACCTGGCAATTAAAAGTTTATTAATTACTTAAATTAAATTATGGAGTTACACATAAAGTTAAATAATTAAAATCTGTCTTGCAAATAATAAATTTAAAAAGTGATGAAAAATAAAATACCTCAGGTAAAATATCTTCGTTCATTTTTAAAAACTTATAATATTTTTTCACAGACTAAATACATTTATCAGTACTGTTATAATTATAAAGAGACACTAAGTCACTAAATTGTCTATCCCAAATACTTTAATATTCCCTCTATCTAATGTATCACGATCAGATGTCAGTGTTAATTCTATAAGAACAGTAATAAAGAACATTAAATAACTGGATGCTTTAAAGAAAAAAAAATCTTTTGCTTAAGTTTCATTTATGATAACAGTTATATACTTATCACAATATATGACGCAAACGAGAATGTGTTATTTAAATTAAAAATTTATAATAAATTTTTTTTTTTTACTTTCGTGAAAAAATTAAAAATTATCGTTACCGTAAGTGAATTTTTAATTAAATATTATTTTTGATTTTAAAGTAAAATTAAATTTCAAATTAGAGTAATTATTTGCATCTATTGCATAAGTAAAATAGAAGCAGTAAAAAATAATTTAAAAATATGACATAAGTTTTCGTGATTTTTAAAAAAAAATATTAAATTTAAAAAATGATTTTTAACCTTTCATTTTGGAGTAACTAAAAATCCATCTGACCACGTGTTTACAAGTAAATTCAAGTCGACTGTATACAGCATGCGCTCACTACGTTGAAACTTTCATAGATATTTTTATATAATGAAAACATTTCTACACTGCGCAAGAGCCGCAGAAACGCGTTTCCGTATTATCGATTTAAATTACACACACTCATTTCTCGTTATTAGTATGAGTATAAATGGTCCAGTTTTTTTAAAAAACTTGATTAACCAGTTCCAAGTCGATCCGTATCAGCGGTTGTTAAAAAATAAATAAATAAAATGCGGGAAAAATAAATAACCAGATGTTTATTATTTTTATTTATTTTTATAATCAAAAATTTATTTATCGTCAATCACGATTATATTTTTTATCAGAATTAAATATTGCACATAAAGCAAATTTTATTTTGTCAATTAAGACTTAATATTTTTTCTTTAGGCCATCAAAGATACGTCAGTTTGTAATAGACTTTAAACAGTTATTAAATACTATACATACATATAATATACATGTAATATAGATACAATTTATATATATATATATATATATATATATATATATACCTATATAATTATATCTTGAAACAAATTATATTGACTATTTTTTATCCGGACACTTTTTTTTCCTAATTTAGATTTTTCAAATACATAATAAATTTTAAAAGTTTCTATGATATTTTTTATTTCAGATAATTATTCTTTGGTACAATTACACAGAAAAAAAAATTATTTCTTGGCGCAAGAAAAATTTTATGCTGAATTAAAAATAAAAATTTTACTAAGAGTAAGGTAAGAGACCTAGTACCCGATCAAGGAACTAGTACCTGATCAATCACCTATTTTTATACTTATATTTACTAAATATAAATATACAAATACATGGAAGAATCGAGTACTAGTTCCCTAATCGGGTGCTAGGTCTTTTAACTCACACAGAAAAAAAATTTTTGATTAAAAGTAAATATTCTTAATTCAAAAAAATTTTTTTAAAACCCAAATTTTCTCGGTTAAAGTAGAAATCTCCTCTGACCAGGCAAAATTCTCTTGACTCAAGAAAACTTTTGTCTTCCAAAATATTTTCTTGACTCAAGATAACTTTTTTGAAGTTAAAAAATTTTTTCTTGCAATTTTTAAAGCAAAAAGTTTCTGGAACAGGTGAAAATTTCCTTGGGGCGAGTAAAAATTTTTTGCACCCAAGAAATAACTTTTTTCTGTGTCGGCTTATTTAAACCACATTTTATAATTATTTTTATTTTTTTAAAACTTCATTATATAACGTCATATATTTTGAAACATAAAAAATTTCTTCTTAAATATTATTAAATAAATATAATAAATACGTTGCATAATCAATCACGCGATACATTTTTTCAGCACATTTAAGTCACAATAATAAATATATACTCACTACTTTTAAATTATTTATTGACATATATATTAATATATTATTTGAATACGAATAACCATATCCGCATATTTAATTAAATATAGTTATACTTTGTTAGTTATCAATTATCACATATTTTAGTACTTAATTAATATTTTTGCATAATAAATAAAATATATATGCAAAAATAATAAATATACTCAATAATATACTTGACTTCTGTACTTCTGGACCTGCCAGTTAATCGGAAATAAAATGTTACTATGATTTAATTTCGATTAATTACTCATTCATTAATCTCGCATCAAATCCACTGTATATGTGGATAAAATATTATTTTTATCTTCGCAAATATTCCGTAATTGGATTTTTATCTTTTACAAATCCTATTATCTCTTAACCACACATTAATTTTTTAATATTTAAACAATTAAGACCACAAATAAAATTCATAAATATGCTATTAAATTTTATTTGATAACTTTTTTATAAGTCCGTCAACGTTAAAGCATTTTATTTTTTTTCATTTCGTTGTTTATCTGTATGCGGTCTCGTTGATTTTACACTCCATTTTTTTAATTATTGACAATTATTTTGTGTGTGTGTGTGTGTTTTTTTTTTATTATTGTTATTAATATAAATTATAACAAATAATAAATTGTATAATTTTTTTTTACAATTGCAATATATTTATAAATATAATTGCGTATTATTTAGGCAAAATATTACAAGGAATGTAAATAAATATATAAATTATTTAAAGTGAGTGTTTGATCTTAAAATTAAATACATTTACGATTCTAAATCGCTTTTGTGGAAGAGCCATTCAACAACTAATTACAACTATTTATTTGTTTATTTTTTCTTTTTATAACCATAAGTAGATAGTGGGAGAGGGGAGGCAAAATGGAGACATGATGGAAAATTTTTTTTTTTTTTATATTGAGTAGGTTACATCTTTTAATTTTTATTTATATAAAAAAAATAAGAAAAGTATTTACTTTCCCTTGAAATTTTTTTTTTATTTTGAAACAAACTGAGGCCTCTTAAAAAAATCGAAATAAAAAAAGACTATTACACTAAAAAAATTGCGAAGTGAACGCAGATCAAATCCGGAGTGAATGCGGAGCAAATGACTATCTATTTAGTCTTCGGAGTAAAATTAACTTCAAAAGGATTTATTTTTATATGGAACTCCGGTTCGGAGTGAAATTAACTTCTAAAAGAGGTTTATTTTAGTATTAAAATTCCGAATCAGAGTCAATGCGGATTTAAAAATAATCTAGAATACTACGAATTCACTCCCGATTTTTTACAGTGTAATATTTTTGATAAATAATTAAAAGTAGTGTAATAGCATATAAATTTAAGTAAGAAATAGAATATATAATTGTCACATTTTTAAAGTAAAAGAGCAAAAAATTTTATTTTAATTGTGAAAAAAAAAAAAATCAAATTTTTAAAAATTAAAATTTGAACATCAAATTCCTATCGAGGTAGGGCAACAACAGTCAAATTGAAGCAGATATTTCACGGATACATGAGATAAAAAATTAAGGTAATAAAAATGGACTTTGATGAGAACTCTCAAAATGATCAACATTTTAACTCGAAAATTAAAATGACACATTTGACATCTCGATGACGTCTAGTACACATAAAAAATTGCATGAAATTTTTTGCTCTCTCCCACCCGTAAAATTATATATAAACTTGATGTAAAAAAGCAGCTTTAATTTTACATCAAATTTACATGTTATTTTATGTATATGAAGGTTAAAAACTTGGACTAAAATTTTTGATGTATACTGTACATCATCGAGATGTCAAAAGTTTCATTTCAATTTCTGAGCTGAAACTCTGGTTTCCTGGGTAATTAAATACCCTTAAAAATTTTGAAATTGTTGAATTTTTAATGATACTCAAGCATCTGGTCATTAATTGGAGCTCGGTCAATATTTGCTACTATTGCCCTGATAAATTACAATTAAGGACCATTTTAAAAACTTTTTTTTAATTACCCCATTTTGCTTGACCCTCTCATAATTATTTGTTACTTATTTTTTAACAATATACATTTTATTGAGATTTAAATTTCCCGCTTGCCATTCAAATAATCTACTGATATCTTATCTGCCGCATAAAATTGTTTTACCGACAGTAAAATCGTCTGTTATCTACAGTCGTCATAAATAAATTCAAACTCTTAAAATAAAATTTGAAAAATAACAATATATATATATATATATATATAATACTATTTATCACTCGAATAAATAAAATAAATAATAAATAAATGTCTGTGCGCAAATACAAAAATGAATTATTAAATCTTAAAAAATGCTAACTAAAGATTAATAATTAATAATTAAAACGAGTGCTTAATTAATAATTAATTCAACAATAATCATATTAACATAAAATTAAAATTTTTCATTTGTTGCACAAACTAATGATCCAAATAATTTAACGAGATTCTTGCTATCGTTCATTACAAATATTTTTTCCACTTCAAGTCTTTTTAATAATTTAATCTATTTAAATCCAAAAATTTGTCATATATTTATATAGTAGCAGCTAATAATAAAATATAAGAAACAGTAGCTATATCGAACATCGTTAATCGAACGCAATTGAAATGAAATTAAATTAAAAATAACTTTCCTCTTATTGATATAAAAAAAGTCAATTGCGCGCTACAAATACTCTCACTTAAACAGATAGACAGTAAAAAAAATTAACTATCGATATTTCAAAGAGCCTGACTATTGATAATATCTGAAGGATCTGAAATTTTTTTATCGATACTATTGATATTGTTGTAATTAAAGTGACAATCGTTTTCAGGTATAGTAGCCATAGCTTTATTAGGATCGTTGCGCCCGTCTAAAAAGTAAGTTATCATACTTCCTTTGCCCTTGACCTGAATAGGGCCACGGCAAGTAAGTGGGTATCCTTTGGCACTGAGAATATCGCGTACTTCCTTCGTCACTTGAATGCTATCCAGGACGCCTGTCGAGTCCATTCTCGAGGCAACATTAACGGCATTTCCCCAGATATCGTATTGTGGTTTACGTGCACCTATCACTCCTGCCACGACTGGTCCGATGTTTATACCCACTCTCATCTTGAAGTTGTTGAAGCTGTGTTCATTTACGTAGGCCAATTGTTCGCGTATTCTCAAGGCATAATCTGCCATCGCTGTTATGTGCTTGTAGTCTTTCATATCACAGGTACTTTTTGTTAGACCTAACCCGATATTTATATCGTTAGAATCAATTTTTATTATTACTATTATTAATATACTGTAAAAAATTTTAAATAAAAAAAATTTATGAATTTTTAAATTATTATTTAGCAATGATAGAATTTGGAAATTAAAAATAGTATATTACACACATAGGACGGAAAGTACAAAAAAAAAAAAAAAGGATTTCTTGGTGTAAAAAATTTTTACTTTCCCCAAGAAAATTTGTAATTAACTTGAGAAATTTTTTGCATTATGAATTGAAGCCGGGAATTTTCTTGGGTCGAGAAAAAATTTCTTAGACCAAAAAATTTTTTCTAGCCCGAAAAAAATTTTTGTTTTCATTTTATGATGAAAAATTTTTCTTGCGCCAGGAAATTCTTTTTTCAGTGTAGGACATTCCGACCCACGTGTGAAATCACCTACTTGAGCCGAAGGCGAGGGTGACAAACACGCGAATTGGGTCTTGATGTCTATACAATTTTTCATTATCTCTTCATCTGAAAGTTCAGATTCTTGCCTCTGTTTGTGGGTAGAATGGCACATGCGCTAATTTTTATCATTTATTTTCTCATAATAGAAAAGAACGATTTTATTCCCTTTAAACAGGGCAAGAATTTAAACTTTCGGTGCAGGTATGGTGAAAAAAAACATTTTATTGAAAAAAAGAAAATCCCAAAACTGGATTTGAACCACTGTCAATATTTTTTAATGCCCGGGGATTTTGAAAATAATTTGAAATTTAAATTATGACAAAATTTATTTTATGGGGCTTGGCAATTCTGGTAGGCCATTTTACCCTACTCTACTGTAAAATTTATAATTTAAAAATTTTTTACAGTATTCAAAAAAGATAAATTCAAAACAAACCTGAAGCTGCCATATAAGTAGCTCCTGTACTCTTAATTTTTTCAATATACTTAAACTTATCTTCAGCAAGTATTTCATCAAAATCAGCAATTATTTCATTCAAAAGTCTCAGACATTCCACACCTTCATTATTAGCCTCCAACTCAACATAGAACTCGGAGAAGTTTGGTATTGACGCAAACATAATACACACAAAGTCGCACTGCTCATGATATAGTTCCTGCAAAGTCAGAGAAGCTGAGTTAAGATGAAAATGATATTATTATAGAAACATAATGTATATGTATCAAAATATTATAATTATTGTCAAGACACATGAGACACCAGCATCCATATATGTCGAAAGTGTAATTACGTACATCAGCAGAGTTTACAGTTCTCAAGAAGTATGCGGCGACATGCTCTGGCAGGATGTTTGCAAGAAGCTTTTGGTTGTAAGCCTTCAAATGCTCCATTTCCTCTTTCTCTTCAGTCGCCTGAAGCTTCCACAGAAAGTCAAGACGATACGTTGCCTCAGTGTGCTGGGAGTGTGCCACCAAGAAGGCCATGAAGAAGATCACCAGTACTCCAGCTAACCACCTGCCTGACTGATCAATGTCCTCTTCGTTTGAGGACTGATAAATGCTTACAGCCAAATAGCAGACCACGATTATGCTCAGCACTGCTACTTTGAAAACTGATGTCAGTATTTGATACACTGCACATGTTACCATCACTAGCATCACTAACACGGGAAATAGCTGCAATCAAATGGTTAATGGTGGTTCTTAAATTACATCATTGTTTTTTATTTTATACTGCTACTGCTACTATTACTACTACTACTTCTATTACTGCTGCGATAAATAGAGCAACGTAGTAGTATCTTCAAGTCTTTATTTACTTATTTTTTTTTCATTCTTACGTCAGAAAAAAGTGTATAATAACACGGTCCTGTTGCTGAAGGGATTTGAACCATTACTGTTGAATTGTCATGAGATTTTCTTGTCCAAGTGTTATTACTACAGACATTACTGTTGTCCAATGTGACCTATTTATGTGAAAAAAATGTTTTATATTTTTATACTATGGAAAAAAATTTTTAATATAAAGGGGCCGTTCTTAAAATACGTTAGAACTTATGGGGGAGGAAAGGGTGTCGCTTAATATGATTGAATATACAAGGGGGGTTGAGGGAAGGAGTCTAAGGAAACGTGACATTTGCAGCTTTTCTAACAATTTTTAAAATTTTTCTCTCGATTTTTAAAAAATTTCTTTTTATGATAAAAAGTCAGACGTTTTATATTTATAAATTTATAAATATTTCGGCATATATTTCCGTAATAATGGGGGGGGGGGGTCTATTATTTGTGATGGGTGTCCCGTCAACTGATCCCAACAATTTTATACCACGACAAGTGATCCCTACAAACTGATCCCATCGACGATTGATCGTTCATTGATTTTTATCAACAACTAATTTACACAAATTAACTTTTTATAATTATCTCATAGTAATTAATTATTTTTTGAAACTGTCATTGGGATCAATTTTCGGGCATCAGTTGTCGGAGATTAGTTGTTATGGAACCTTGTGACACAATATTGATAGGGAGATCGTAAAAAACGTGACGGTGTGAGGAAGAGGAGAGGGAGGGGTTAAGAAGGTAAAATTTTGCGTGACGTATTTTATGAACGGCCTGAAATTAAAATTACCAATGGTGATAAAATTGTTAAAAATGTTAGGAAGACTACGATTGTTGCGATACTTTGAGCTATCATACGATTTTCAAAAATGGCTATCGATATATTTCGTATCCACTCTGGTATTTTCTGAAAATAAATATTTATCTCATATTATATTTGCTTTCACGATACAATTTTTTTTCTTATCAATTTTTAAAATAAAAAACAAATTTTAATATCGAGCTAGTAATATAAAGTATAAAAGTTTCATGAAGCTGCTATATATCTGAAAGTTCAATGGATCTGAATACAAATGGAATTGTGAATTGAAAGATGATAAGTTAAAAAGAAAGATGAAAATGGCGAGTCGATATTATCACTATTCTCTATTTTCTATATAAATTTAAAAAAAAAAAAATTTTTAATAGATATTGTTTTAAAAATTTTACAAAAATTTAATTTTAATTATTTAGTTTATTGTAATAGTAAAGTAGAAAAATTGATAGTACCTCATTTTTCTCAGCTAGAAGAATACTATTTATCAAAAGTATGATAAATGAGCTGATTCCAGTGCACACGTAAAAATAAACACTCCTAAAAAAATTTTTACATTTATTTTTATAATTTTGAAAATTTATTTTATAATAACATGGAGTCTAATTTTGAAAATCAAGTTTGAAGAAATTTCGGACTAAATTTAGGGGTTGGACCAAATGGGAACTAAAACAAGTCAAATTTTTTACTGACATTAAAATTTTTTTTTTTCATTTTCGGGCAAAATGGAGTAACTCCGAAAAAATAAAAAAAAAAATTTCTTATATTTCTAAAAAAATTCAATCAGGTCAGTGGTTTACATGTGAAAAATAAATTATCAATCTAGAAGTAAACACGTGAAACAAATTTTTTTTTTAAAATAAGTCCCGCGCATTTTAAATTGTTTTTAAATAATTATAAAAGTCATGAATAATGATTTAAAACTTAAAAAAAAAAAATTTTAAGTACACCGTGTTATCCAACCCTCCAATATATTTGAGTATCGATAATAAATTATTAAATAAAAAACTTTTACTATAAATAATGAAAAGTAATATTTTTATTCATATATAATTGAATATATATTTTAAATTTAAAACAGTTTTGATTTAAATTGAGCATGAGAATCTAATTTGAATAATAAGATACTTTTTTTTTTTTTTTTTTTTTTTTTTTCTGTACGTACGGAGTGACATAGTAAGAACGAGACTAAAAAACGTGACTCAATTTACAGATGGTACCTCCGTGTGATATATCACATCTATATAAAATTAACATACCCAGACAAACTGATAGCAATTGCGACCACAACAATCACGTAAACGAATCCCGAGCACACGAAATACGCTGATAACATTCGATCTCGTTCTCTAGAATACTAAAATAAATTGTTTATTAAAAATCAATATTAAGTGTAACTTTACCTCTCTTAAAACGAATCAGTGAATATTTACTGCATAATGAGTCGCCGCATATTTACAGTATAGATTCCTAATTCCTATGTGGTTTCCCACATGGCGTTTACGGATAGATTTCTGTAGGAATATTAATCTGTTTTTTTATTTATATATGCGTATGAATTGACAGTAGACATAAAAATCCAGATACCCCGGATTCTATAAAAATTACTTATATAGAAATCCAGATTCCTATATAAACTTCCTACATAAAAAAATATAATACTGAAGTTAGCTGACGTCTAATAATTTTTGGAATTTATTCAAAGCGATAAATTATGAAAAAAAAAAAAAAAAATATTTTAAAAAATTGCACTTATAGTTTTTTTAATTTTTCACATGTGCATAATTAAAATTTATTTTTTTTTGTAATTGAGTTGTTGAAAAAAAAAATCAAAAAATTTTTAATACCCAAGGTTTTTTACATGGAATTCTCCCATGGGATCTCGATACCCATGGTTTCCTCTATGTATTCTTATGTAAATCCATACTTTTTTATATGGATTCCCATGCAATCCCACATGGATTTTTTTGATAGGGTTGGGACCGACTCGTAGTGAATATGTGATACTGAAATTGGCCGACATCTGATAATTTTGGATTTTTTTTTTAAACAATAAATCGTACAAAAAAAAAATATTTGAACAAATTGCGCGTGTAGTTTTTTGAATTTCCTACATGTGCATATTTTTAGTTTTTTTTTTTTTTTTTTTTTAATTAACTAGTGAAAATAAAAATCCGAAAATTTTCGATTCTGTTAACTTCAGGATCATGTAAATATTTACTGATTCGCAGCATTTTTCACTGATTCATTTTACGAAAATTTATCTTTATCTTCATAATAATCTTTATTAAAACAAAAATAATAATTAATTAACCTTTTCTTCAATGTCCGGTCTCCGAAAGGTCAAAATAAAAGGAGTACAGTGCTCGGACCTAAGTCTGTCGATGCTTCTAGCATCAATAGCCCTCATGAGATACTCATTCACTTCATCCTCAGGATCTTTCTCCGACTCAATTGTCTCGTAGCCGAACCCCAATCTGCATTAATTTTTCACAATATCTTTAGAAATTTATCTCGGATAATCTATTTAATTTATTAATCAACATCAATAATGAATATACTTGTTATGTTTTCCATGCTGTGAACCATGGCCCATCATTCGCATTTCCTTGGATACATTTCCATTGACGGAGTAGCCTTTTCTTAATCGCGAGCTCGTCAAATTATCTTTAAACGTATCTCCAGGGACAATTAAATATGTCTTGATATTGTGCTCTTTTAAATATGAATTTCTCTCCCCGCCATTTCCCTCTTCTACTTCATAGTCACCACCCAAGCAATCTAATGTTTCTTTAGTAATATGTACTCGTCTAAAATTATAGTATAAACAAAATAAATAGACAGCTGACAATTTAATAAATTAATTTATTTATTCATATTCAAGTTACCCAGGTATTCCACCACTTTCCATATAGTTAGCAAGAGTTACATCATTACTCCAGACATCGAATTGCCACTTTCTAAGCCCCAGTACACCACAGTGGACTCTTCCTGTATGAATACCAACCCTCATGTTGACATTCACCGCCATGACCTCTCTTACGAGCCTGTTAAATTAACGTCACACAAGTTAATTAACTTGTGTACTAACTAACTATATTTTGCTTTTATTTGTACAAGGGCTTCTATATTGATCGAAAGAAGAGCAAAAAATAATTACAATAATAACAGAAAAAAAAATAATCACTCAAATTAATTTAATTCTCAGGTTTTTTTTTATATTCCAACAAAATAATTATAATAGTACGTATTGTTAAAGAGTATTATCAACTAGGGTATAAAGGGAAAGAAAATATTTTTTGAATTGATTTTTGTGGTAATCCTTAAGCTGAATAATATCATAAGTACCGGGTTGATTATATGCGCTCGCTATTTATATATATATTTTTTTTTTTTTTTTTTTTTTTTTAATTTATGAGCTAACTGAATTTATGAGTGATGAGATTGTAAGCCGCGGTATTATGAAGAAAAGCTTAAGATGATAAAAAATAAAGAGAATATTGGATGAGATTTTTTGTCGGTCATGAATTGTTAATTTAATTGAAAATTACTGAGACTTTTTTTTTTGTTATTAAACTTGGAAATATTGTTTTAAGTACGTGGTTAATTTTTTTCTCTTCGTAAGACTATTTATTTAAAATTTTTTTTAAGTACTATTATTATTCTCGCTTCCTATTTTTATTCTGGATTGTAATTAGAACAGTGGAAATGAGAGGAGATATTAAAGAGGATCGTATATTCATTAAAGAATGCGTTGTAATTTTTATACTTTAAATATATGGATGAAAAATTTAAAAAAACATTATAATAATAATAATAACGAGCAACCTACGACTGCTCAAGTATTACTACCAAATTTATTAAACATATTTTCAATTCAACTATTTATTAAAATCTCTTCTGTAAAATCAACTCTAGAATCTTTTGTTTATTTTTATTATCATTGAAATTTATTAAGACAAATCTCATCAGTAGCTCGCAAACTTATTGATTTCCATGATTGTATAATCGTGAGATTCTTGAAAAAAAATTTACACACCGTCAAATTTTTTTTTTATTCGTCGTCTAGTATATTTTTTTTTCACTGATACCAAATTAACTTTTTTTAATTTTTATTATCATACAAGACGTGGCGTAAACTAAATTTGTTTTTATTTTTTCTTAATTATATTATTAGATATATATATTCAGTCATATTTTGTGACAAAATAATTAAAATATTAATTTATTTAAAGAATACAAATACGATAATCTTTTTTCCCGCGTAATTTAAATGTAATTCGAATAATATAGATAAATTGATTTATCTCGATACTTGGTAATAAAAAAGAGTGTAAACCATGAAAAGGCGCAAATTCGAGTCAAGACCTTTTAAGAGATACCAAATTTAATAATAATAATTTATTCTATTAGATAGATATGGTTGGAACAAAATTTCGCTTATTCTCTTAATAATATAAAAGTAATAATAATAATAATTTCGATATTATAATTTAAGTCAGTTGTGATATACATTTTAAATGTTTGCTAATGGCAATATTTAAAATTAAACAGTTCATTTATTTAGATGTCATTCTTGTAAAAGAAATAATAAAATAAAAAAAATATATATAATAGAACGGAAGAAAAAAATTACGAGAAAGGGAAAATTTTTTTTTTTTTGAGAAGTTAAAAAGAACTTGTTATTAATTAGTAATTAACAAACTTGAAGGCTAGCCATAATAACTAGTTTCTTAATTAAAAAATAATTAAACTTTTCTGAAGTCATAGTTTTTTTTTTTTTTTTTTTTTTTTTTTTTTTTTTCAATTTATTCAGTTTTAATTATTAATCACTGAATGAATAAGCAATAGGGGTGTACATTAGTAAGTTAACTTTTTTTTTATGATGATTAATTTCGGCGAGTTCCATTAGTTTGAGACGAGGATAAAAATTTTTTAGATAAAATTCGAAAATCTTAAGTGGGTTATAAAGTAATAAATAAAATTTAAAAATTTAAAGTCATTGGAAAATATTGTATAGATAAAAATTTTGAGAAGTATTGAT
The DNA here is from genome assembly GCF_026212275.2 of Microplitis demolitor. NCBI lineage: Eukaryota > Metazoa > Arthropoda > Insecta > Hymenoptera > Braconidae > Microplitis > Microplitis demolitor. The sequence goes on along the minus strand of NC_068545.1, from coordinate 22,969,004 downwards.
AAGAAAAATAAAAGTAAAAAGTGTTTGAAGAGAAAGAAAAAATATTTAAAAACCGTTCCGGAGTTTTAGATATCAAGTCAATCTTGAAGAGTTTAACGACTGGTAAAAATTTTATTAGACGAGTCGTTGGACTAAAAAATTGCAATTCTTAAAATTTTACTTTTTAATTTTTTTTAACGCGCTTATTTTTAAATGGAAATGAATTTAAATTTAGAAGGGTTCAGTTGCGTGAACAAGTATTTGAAATAGTTACGCAATAGCATCGATCATATCCAATCCCATTTCCACACAGCAATGGGCATGATCCGGTCTCGGTTCAGGTAATCCAGATACGCAGTAATAACAATCCCCCAGGAGTTTAATCCTTAGACAGTAATGCTCTGCTGCAAGTCGATCAAATCTGTAAATTATTCATAAACTTGTTTTAGTTTTTGAAAAATGTTTATTTATGTTTTTTTAAATTAATGATTTAAAAAACTCTATATAATTTATTCAAACATTAATAGCTGATTATAAATCTTCGATGTGAAATTAGAAAAAAAATTTAATCTCAATAATTTATTAAAGAAAAAAAAAGGAATATAAAATAGAATTTAATTAGAAGTTTATTGTGTTAGATTTTTATTCGTATGTTTAAATGTTTTGTATGAACTTCAATATTTCGATGACAAGAGATAAAAAGAGGGTGGAATGCAGATAATTATTAATGAATTGAAATCGTGTCCTCGATGTTTTATCAGTATATTTCAAGCATTGAACGCTGATTAAATTCATAAATAATCTGAAATATTAAATCTCAGTTGAGCTTTTAGTTATTTCCTTTCTTTTATTATTATTATTTTTTAATACTATAAAATATCATGAAATATAATTAAATTTTTTCTATGGTCTTCCATAGAGTATTTTTATTCCGACATATATTTATTTAACTATTTTATTTCTTTATTTCTTTTGTAAAACATTTTTAAGCTGAATGATAATTTTCTGCTCGTACTTGAAAGGTAAAATTTCAAAGAGAACGTGATGCATTATAAAGAATAAAAAATCTTCAGTTATAAGTAATATTAAAAAATACGTATTACATTTACGTACGATATTGCATGACTCGAAATAATTATTATTCAAGAGCCAGAAAGATAAATTTCCCTTTATAACTTAAATTACATTATAACCCGTTACGTGATTGAATTGATAATCAATGAGCTGTAACTCGTTGAAAGAAAAATCTAAATAAAGTTTAATTCTTTGTTATAATTTTCGCAGACTTTCAAGCACTTATTCCCCAATTTATTATATATTTTCCTTTCAAAACGACTTATCGAGTCAATTGTCCGGAGCCTATCGCTTTCTTTCGGTCTCAATGAGTGCTCTCCTATAACCAGAATATGAAACTGGAAAATACCAATTAAATTTTCATCGATCCTCCACAAGCGTCACATCTTTTTTAAAGTAATCTTAAACTTTTCGAATCTTAGATTTCTATTAATTTATTAAGTGACTATCATTATACATTATGTAATTTTTACAGTTTTGAAGTAGGGGGACTTTGCTAAAATTTGGTACTGTAATTTCTCCACTATTTTTTTTTCCATGTACTAGCATGTCAACCATCAGTTTAAAAATTTTTACAAAAAACCTGCTTATATCAAATAAAAAACCGCTAGCCGTTACTGGTTAAAATCTAGACACTGATTGGTGGAAAAAAGTGGGCCTTATCGACCGAAAGTATCTACATTCTCGATTATTTTTACTCTCTACCGCTAGATGTCGTTCCAATCGGAAATCAACCTTAACCTTCTACCCATGTCTCATTTAGCATTCTCCAATTCTCGCCTCACATTGTCAGAGAATAGTCATATTGTCAAAGTGATCTCATGTAAAATGAGATTGTTGTTAAACTCAGTTACTTGAAAACTTTAATATTATTTATTTCTTTTTACATAAATAAATATAAACCCACATATATCATATTCCAAGTGCATTTATTAGTTTAATACATAAAAATATATATAAGTTAAAATATATGTATATTAGTATTTATTTGTTAACCAAACTTTTACAATCTATAAATTGTTATTGACTGCTGCGTTATTAAAAATTACTAAGTAAATATATAATTTAAATATAAATATATTATTTATTTAATTATCATTATTATTTCAAATTTTATTTTTATGTTTCAGTTACGGGATTTATGCGAAACCGGTGTCTGCAATAACAGTGAGTGAAAGTATTTTTTAGTATTTTGAATAATTAACAGTATTTTGAAAATTATGGCCCGTTCAGTTCTTCCCAGTCAACAAAAGTTGGCTGAAAAATTAATAATTCTAAATGACCGGGGTATCGGAATGCTAACTCGTCTATACAACATAAAAAAAGCCTGTGACACTAAATCAAAGCCACCGACAGTATTGTCTGACAAGTTACTTGAGTCGTCAATTAAATTGATTGTCAGAAAATTTCCTAACGTCGACGCCAAGGGATTTCAGACCGTAACAAATCTGCGAAACGAAATAGTTAAATCTTTGTCTCTCTACTACTATACGATTGTTGATTTACTAGATTTCAAAGACAATGTTTGTGAATTATTGACAACCATGGACGCCTGTGGAGTCTACATGGACATCACACTGAATTTCGATTTAACGAAAGCGTATTTAGACTTAATAACCACGTACGTTACTCTCATGATTTTACTGTCCAAGTGGGAGGACCGGAAAGCAGTATTAGGTCTTTTTAATATAGCCTATGAAATGGTTAATAAAAAATCGGATAACACTTTTCCTAGATTAGGGCAAATGATTGTGGATTATGATGTTCCGTTTAAAAAATTGTCGGAAGAGTTTATTCCTCATTTAAATCTATTGCGAGGAGCTTTGACTTCGCTGTGGGCAATTTATCCGAGCAGAAACATGACAGCAGATAATTGGCGCGCAGATCAAAAATTAAGTATTACAGGAAGTCCGGGTAAATTATTAAAGGCTGCATCAACTGACACTATGTCTTGCGAAACCTTAAGTATAGATAGAGTAGAAAAGTGGATAATCCTAGGCTTTACGTTGTGTCACTCGATTTTAAGCCAAGACCAGCCAAATAAACTGTGGACTACTGCCCTAGAATCCGGATGGGTATTAACGCTCTTCCGTGATGAGGTTATATATATCCATCAATATATACAGTCTTTCTTTGAGTCAATAAAAGGATACAGCAAAAGAGTTTCAGAAGTTAAAGACTGTTATAACCAGGCGATTCAAAAGTCTGCTTTAAGACACAGAGAAAAACGGAAATTTCTTAGAACTGCTTTGAAAGACTTGGCGCTAATTTTGAGTGATCAGCCAGGTCTTTTGGGTCCCAAAGCTTTGCTAGTATTCATGGGATTGTCTCATGCTAGAGACGAAATATTGTGGATTTTAAGACATGGTGACAATCCGCCAAATCAAGGAAAAGGCAAAGGTCGGGGAAATGAAGATTTAGTTGACAGACAGCTTCCTGAACTTTTATTTCACTGTGAAGAATTGCGTGCTCTAGTTAGAAAGTATTCTCAAGTCCTTCAACGGTACTACGTCCAGTTTCTGTCGGGTTTTGATGCTCCTGTACTTCATCAAATGATTCAAAATCTCTCAGGACTTCCGGAAGACGAAGGTGTCATTCTAAGTGACTTGTGTTCGATGATGGCGAGTGTGACGGTTAAGCAGGTGGAAGAGCATGAAATGTTTGATTTCCGTGGGTTGAGACTCGACTGGATCAGGTTGCAAGCCTACATGTCAGTGACTAACTGCAATATGAGCCTCGCAGATAATCGTGAGTTAGCATCTTTTATGGATACCGTAATTTTTCACACTAAAATGGTAGATTATCTCGATGAAATGCTTAACGATACTTCAGATTTATCGATTTACTGCTTCTACAGCAAAGTTTTCGAAGAACAATTTCACATGTGCCTTGAATTTCCCGCTCAAAATAGATACATAATAACTTATCCACTTCTATGCAGCCATTTTCAAACTTCAACACACCAGCTTTGTCCTGAAGAACGTCATCATATTCACGACAGAAGTCGTTCTATCGTTGACATGTTTCTCAACGAAATGGCTAAAGAAGCTAAAAATATTATCACGACTATTTGCGACGAGCAGTGCAATATGAGTGACAGACTTTTGCCAAAACACTGTGCGCAATTGATTTCACAGGCATTCAATCGTAAGAAAAAAGACAAAAATAAAAAGAACATTTACGAAATTCAAAAACCTGGGGTAGAAAGTTACAGGAGAACGAGAGAAGATCTTACTACGATGGATAAATTACACATGGCATTGACTGAACTTTGTCATGCCATAAACTATTGCCCTGCAATAAATGTTTGGAATATAACATTCGCACCCCGGGAGTACCTGAATCAGCATCTTGAGGCGAGATTTTCTCGAGCTCTTGTTGGCATGGTTATGTTTAATCCAGAATCTAGCGAAATAGCTAAGCCATCAGAACTTGTGATAAGTATTAGAGCCTACATGAATGTACTACAGTCGGTTGAAAATTACGTGCACATAGATATTACGAGAATTTTTAACAATGCTTTGCTTCAACAAACTCAACCAATTGATAGCCACGGCGATAAAACAATAGCTGCTCTATACACGCAATGGTATTCCGAAGTTTTATTGAGAAGAGTTAGTGCTGGTAATATATGTTACTCTGCAAACCAACGAGCATTTGTAAGTTTAGCAATAGAGAGCGCAGTGCCATTCAATGCTGAAGAGTTTACGGACATCAATGAGCTTAGAGCTTTGGCTGAGCTTGTGGGTCCTTATGGTATGAAAATGCTCAACGAAACTCTTATGTGGCATATCTCTAGTCAAGTGCAAGAACTAAAAAAGCTCGTCGCTAATAATAGAGAAGTTTTGATGGCTTTGAGAACAAATTTCGACAAGCCGGAAATAATGATTGACCAGTTTAAACGTCTACAGCACGTTGAAAATGTCTTGCAGAGGTTCACGATAATTGGCGTGATTCTCAGCTTCAGGCAGCTCGCGCAGGATGCGTTGAATGATGTCCTGGAAGACCGGATTCCCTTTCTCTTGAGTTCGATCGCTGATTTGCGACATCAGCTGCCTTCAGATGATCCGATGAATTTGGTTTCCGAAATGACTTCGGCCGTCGGGTTGACGTGCAAAGTTGACCCGACTCTCATCAATGCGCTTAAAACTCAATCAACAGAAGTTGGAATGGAAGAAGAAGAACATTTGTCTGTTTGTCTTCTGATGGTCTTTGTCGCCGTTTCTATTCCAAAATTAGCTCGCAATGAAAATTCATTTTATCGCGCGTCGCTAGAGGGGCATTCTAATAATATTCACTGCATAGGAACTGCTGTAAATAATATATTTGGTGCGCTTTTTACGCTGTGCGGTCAGAATGACATCGAAGATAGAATGAAGGAGTTCTTGGCGTTGGCCTCATCCAGTTTGTTGAGACTTGGTCAAGAAAATGACAAGGAAACTATCAAAAACAGAGAGTCTGTTTATCTGCTGCTCAATGAGATTGTTCAGGAGTCGCCGTTCTTAACAATGGATCTTTTGGAAAGTTGCTTCCCTTATGCGCTTATACGAAATGCATATCACGATGTATGCAAGATGGAACTCCAGATTTGAAGATAACTCAATGGTTAAGTTAATAGTGATTAAAGACTGATAATACTTTCCATAAATGTCAAAATTATTACGTATTGTTGCACAATAGATAGCATTTTAAGCATTAAGGTAATTTACTATATTATTTTATAAATCTATCTGCTTGTACATCACTTGTATTATATATATATATATTTATATATATATATATATATATATATATATATATATATATATATATAATCGGAGTATGCTGAAGAAAATAAAATAATTTATTTTTAACTTTTATTTTCTTAAAAAATAGTTTAATCTTCTTTGAAAAAAAAGCTCTCTAACTAACTTTAAATGGTGGCTATAATAAATAACTTGAAATTCTCATTAAACAATATCAAGTATTGAAAATAGATCGTCTAATAATAAGTAAAAAAAAAAAAAGTCCTTCTACTTAGTAGAACTCAGTCATATTATTGGAAAAATTTATAGTGTTAAATTTCTATTTTTTAAAGTATTTTATATACGCTTAAATATTTCAATAAAAAGGGATAAAAAGAAGGGGGAATGTTGATGATCATTGTTAAATTAAAATCGTGTCCTCAATGTATTATCAGTATATTTCAAGCATTGAACGCTGATTAAATATAGAAATAATCTGAAATATTAAATCTCAGTTGAGCTTTTAGTTATTTCCTTTCTTTTATTATTATTATTTTTTAATACTATAAAATATCATGAAATATAATTAAATTTTTTCTATGGTCTTCCATAGAGTATTTTTATTCCGACATATATTTATTTAACTATTTTATTTCTTTATTTCTTTTGTAAAACATTTTTAAGCTGAATGATAATTTTCTGCTCGTACTTGAAAGGTAAAATTTCAAAGAGAACGTAATGCATTATAAAGAATAAAAAATCTTCAGTTATAAGTAATATTAAAAAATACGTATTACATTTACGTACGATATTGCATGACTCGAAATAATTATTATTCAAGAGCCAGAAAGATAAATTTCCCTTTATAACATAAATTACATTATAACCCGTTACGTGATTGAATTGATAATCAATGAGCTGTAACTCGTTGAAAGAAAAATCTAAATAAAGTTTAATTCTTTGTTATAATTTTCGCAGACTTTCAAGCACTTATTCCCCAATTTATTATATATTTTCCTTTCAAAACGACTTATCGAGTCAATTGTCCAGAGCCTATCGCTTTCTTTCGGTCTCAATGAGTGCTCTCCTACAACCAGAATATGAAACTGGAAAATACCAATTAAATTTTCATCGATTCTCCAAAAGTACCGCATACTTTTCCAAGTTATTTTTTTCCTCTTTTTCCATCGCTCCTTTTTTTATTTATTTTAATTTTTTTTTATTTCTATTCTCGTTGGTAATCGTAGCTCTTGTTGCATCAAGAGTAATCGTATCCCTTCCGGCTCTAATTTTTTTAAATCCCTCTTTAACTTTATCAACTCTTGACATCGCATTTAGACAACAGCTACAAAAGCAACAAAGTACCTCATAAATTATATACTGCCGTGTGTAAGTACAGTGTAGTGTATACTTCCTTACTCTTTCCTTCATAATCAATACATTTTTTTTTCATCTCAACACTATGAAAAAAATATTGAAACTTTTTTTATATTTTATATTTATTCTGTTAATTTTGAATTATGAAAATATTAACAATAATAACTTGATCAAAAAAATTATTTAATTTACATTTCATTTATTTACTGAATTTAATTTTGATTATACTGTAAAAAATTTTTGGACTCGGCGTAAAAATTTTGTTATGAAAATTACACCAAATATCGTCTTAAATTTAGGCGGTATTAATTTAAAAATTTTACATCATTTTACACTACATCGCCGTGAAAAGTTTTCGGGGGCCATTTTTACACCAAAATTTTCTACAGTACCTAAGTTTTTTTTAAAAAGGGTTTACTGTGATTAAATAATATAATTAATATAATATACATTCGGTACATCTGATATTAATAATGTCAATAGAAATAATAATAATAATAACAATAATAACAATACCCTTTGTCCATTGGGATTTAATTAAAGCATAACATTCATTTATAATTAATAAATTATTATTCCACCAACTCGGTAGACTTCTCGATACATTTAATCAAATCAAAATTATTCATCAATCTTTCTATAAATACATCCATATATATACATTATAATACATTGCACTGCGGCATTTTATTACGTAAAATTTGATGTTCGAAACCGCAGAATGAATATTTGTTTCGATTATTAAACGACTCAGTATATACATATTAACTGAAATAGCTTGCCTGTATAATCGAATAAGATAAACATGACATTTTCCACAGTATGGTATTCATCTATTTATAGATTTATTATGTGATTTAATTTTCTGTATCCATCACTCGTCAGCCGTATGAACGCTGAATTCATATGCATTCTCTCGAAACATATTAATTTAATTACATCTACTTGTATTCAAATATTATATTTTCCCAACAAAAGACCACAATAATTCAACCTATATAAATGTTTTTATTTCGTCTTATTAAACTTTTATAATAATTTTATTTCAGGCACAAGTTTTCTCATTCTGTCAATAAAACAGAGTTTGAGTTTTAGTTTGCTTTTATTTAGCAAAAAACATCCTCGTTTGTATGGTAAAACTTTCAATTACATTTAGTCACACAAAGACAAACTTTTCTTGAGGTTATTGCGTGGGTCTCTTTTATTGTTATCATTATTTTTATTTTATTTTTTATTACTAAAGAGGTCATTCAATATTTAATAATATGTTGTCATCCCAACGTCAACGCTATTCATTTTTAATAAATGATCTTTATTGAAAATATTACAGCTCTCATTATTCATAAATACTTACCCCTGAAGGGAATAATTAATACTTAGTTAAGTTTAAATAAACTAGCTTACCTGGCAAAAAGTTCATTGAGTAGTCGCACAAGTTCCTCGGCTGTGCATTGGTCAGATAATGAAGTAAATCCACAAATGTCAGCAAAGAGAATACTGGAACACGGTTTTCTACGTTAATTGAATTTATTAATTTATTAGATAATAAATTACCTCATTTTAGAGGATAATCATTAATTAAACTACGCAATTGATTATTTATACAAGCAATGATTTTTACAATTAATTTATTTATTATTAATTAGCTTACATAATTTATTAGTATTCCCCGTTACTGGGTAGACCGTAGCAGTACTTTTTGACACTTAATTAATTATTTTGTGATGTTTATTTAAATAACCAATTAATGTATACTTGAAATTTGGTTAAAGTCTACAAGTGGTCCTCCTATTTTACCCAAAAAAAATTTTTCTTGCGGTTTTTATTGGATTTTATTATCAACCGCTTCATTGCTTCCGTGGATTAAATAATAAAAAAAAATCATACCTCAATTTTCTAATAAAAATGCGGGTATGAAAATAAATTGAGTTATTCAGATTATTATAGATTTTTTTTGGTCTAAAATTATTAAACATTTTTTTGAGCTTCCAAAATTTCCATTGAAATAAAAATTTGTTATGCTTAGTCGAAATTTGTATTTGTCTAGTTTTAGATTAAATTTTTTTATTGCAAATTAAGAACCTCGGAAAATTTCAGCGGGCTGCCAAGCAGAATAAATTTTTTTCTAAATTTTGAATCTGCGGTTAATAAAGTGACAAAACAAAAATCAATTCTTTGAAGGTTTTTTTAGCCGTATCGAGATCATAAATTAAAATTTGAATAATGGAAAGTTTTGAAATTTTTTCTTATAAATTTTATAATACACTCTATGTAAATAAATTCAATATTATGCATTATTTGAAGTGTATCGAAGAGTCGACTCCAGGATAAAAAGATTTTATTTGAAGCGAAGCTAAGTCAAGTATACTATATAAAAGTGCATCTGACATTCGCTATTATTCGAAATACGCTTGTGATTGTTTGTCTTGAAATTACGTTAGCAAACCTTTCAGAAGACGGTAAACTACTCAAAGAAAAGAATTTTATATATATATATAAAAATAAAATTTTCCCTAAGAGCTGGTGAAGATATTCAGTAAAGCGATATTGATCTCTATCGATCGATCAAAATCAATAATCTATATGAACTTAAAGCTTAGCGTCACTTATTTACTCAATAAATTGAATAGTCGATTCGTCAGTGAGTACCGGAAGACAAACGTTGTTTTACAATTCACTTTTCAACTTTAAATTTAATATTTTTTTTTTCTTTTATCTCGATTTCAATTGGTTTTATATTATAATATAATAGCTTTTACTCTTATTACATAAATAAAATTTATTTACCTGACATTTTCGTGTCTTTGAATGTAAATTTTATGAAACATACTGTCCTTCGGTTTACCAGCAATATCAGCTTTCATTTCAACAGCGACATGTCGTGGCAAAACACTTAACAGTAGTCTTTCCTGAAAAGAAAAAAAAATGTTGGAAAATCTAAAAGCTCACACCTCAATCGCTCATTTTATTTGTAATCGATTTTTTAATTGATTTCTTTTTTATTATGAATTGATATTTCTATTTCCTATTTGCAGTTTTTTTTTTTTACATATTCTGCCTTTCTGTCTTAAACATCACTATTTTTTTTCAATCCTACTGTCACACTAGTGCTGCTACCAGTAGTTGATAGAGAAAAAAAAACTAACAGTATAAAAATAAAAATTGCCTTTAAATTTTTCGTGAATTATCGGTTTTGAATTTTTTTTATTAATGATAAATAAACAAACAGGATTTTAGTAATGAGTTTTCAAAGGATTCTTAAATTAAAAATATTAAGCCGATAAAAAAATAATTTGGCTAATTATGTGTATCGAAATTTATCATGACTACAAACTTTTCTACCAGACAACTGACAAAATTGATTTTTTGGACTAAATTATCTTATTTCAATTTAGTAGAATAATAAGTTGTGTCAATATTTGCTGAAAATTATTCCTTAATAAATTGTCTTTATACTGGTATTCAATTTAACTCATGTTGGTGCAGTTAAACAAAGTGTAGAAAAATAGTCGCACACAGAAAAAAAAGTTACTTTGAATCAAGAAAATATTTTTTAAGACAAACGTTTTCGGGAACCGAGTCAAGCTTTTTTTGAGCCAACAGAATTTATTTTACTCAGAGAAAATTTCTACTTTATTTGAGAAAATTTAAGTTTAAAAAAAAAATTTCTTGAATCAAGAATATATTCACTTCGAATTGAGAATTTCTTTTTTCTGTGCACAAATTCAAGTGATCGGAAAGCCGACTCGGCACTTTCGCGCTTGAAGTGTGTAATAAAAAATTTTAATTGCACGCGTCAAGTGCAAACCCTGTTTAGAAAATCTCATAGAATCCAATAGATCCTCATAAATTCCTATAGAAATTTTATAAGAATGAATGAGTTCTATGAGAAGTGCTATAGTTAAGTATAGGGCCTTATACATACAGCTATAAGAATCTATCGGATTTTTTAAGCAGGGAATGCTTTGTGTGCTTTACGGTCAAAATTATTTTGCTAATTTTAAAAATTATCTGCACATCCAATTTTTCAAAGTTAGATATTAATATTCAGTACAGTAGTTTTGAGCAATCTAACGCAATATTAACACATCATAATCATGAATTCTGTCTATCTAAAGTCGTGAGGAAACCAAAGTGCAAGTTAGTTGTTTCCGACGCGATGATCTCCCATTGAAATGCAGAGCTGAAATTCCTCATTTTGAATTCTCTCTTCTCTTATCAAACTACTCATAGTTGACGTTTTCACAGTATACTCATCTTTGATAAAATGCATGTATAGATATGAATATACATGTACATAAAATTACTGAAACGTGTATACAGGAATCAAAAGGATCGTACTCAATGTCGGCTAGCAAAGATTTATCTAAAGATAGTAAACCCTTTAGTTTCGTGAGAAATAGATGTCACTCAATCAACTACAAAATTTTACCCCATTTATATGACAACCAACAAATTAAATATATTAATTAATAATTATTATTTATAATGCAAGGAAGATCATTGAATTCTATTATTAAATACTTATGATTTTATTATCGTTTTTTATTGTGAGTAAATAAAAAATTAATAGGATTATATTTTATGAGTCAGGTAAAAATTTTTAAAGAATAAAAAAATATCATTTATTTAAGCTATCGTAATAAGAAAATAATAAATCAATAATCATTAGGTAGATATTTAATTGGTTTAGTAATACGACTCATTGGAATTTGAATGAATGAAAAAAAAAAAAAAATAAATAAATAAATTTTATATATTAACTTTTATTTATGAGCGACTAGAATTTTTTTTATCAGTTGATTATTTTTATCGGTTTCATAAAATAATTATAGTCGAAGGTGAACTTGAGCAACTTGATTAGTAATTTATTACAGTATTATTTATGGTTTATAATGATGTATAAATTTCGTTAAACCTTTAAGCCATGAAATAGTAATAAAAAAAAAAATGTTTGCGTAACCGCTAAATAATTTGTTTATTTATTGAAAAAGTAACGTTTCCTTTATCAGCATGTTAAATAAATTGCAGTCACCATGTTGTTACTAGTTTTTTCGTTGTTTCTACTATTGTGAAATCTATAAAGGCTCTATTATATTATTTTTACCCAACGTATTTTTAGAACGACAAACATTTAACAACAAGTTTTAGTGAAAGTTAAACTCAAATAAAAAATTTCTTTTGAATATTCCCCATCTATATATTATTTATTTTTCCTCCGACATTCTTATTTCTAAGTTGTAGCTGAATATATTATTGGAATGCATCTAATATATTTGATGATGTGTAAATGGTTGATCAATTGGGTTATTATAAAAAACATTTTTAATAAAATTGTTAACGTTTGTCTCTTTTTCGATATTTGAATATAGAGTAAGAAAATGTTCGCACGTTCAACTGATAATTTCGAAACGGCAATTAACGACAATTATGTAGATAACTAGACAATATATAATTTATTGCCAGAGAAGTTTTTTCCTGGCAACGCACGAATACGTAATTTTTTATAATTTAATATTTTTTTTTTTATATTACCTGCATTAATACTGAGAGTTTCAATGTCTGGAACTAATCGAAATGAGCTAACCTCTAACCGACAGTGCAACAAAAAAAAATGCTGTACTTTAAATATGTTAGTTTAGGTAATTTAACAAGAAAATGAATGGCTTTTCATTAATTTAGCGATTCACGAGTAAAAACATTTAGCTAAAAAGGCTCAATTTTATCTAAATCATGCCGAATTTGTAGAGTTTTATTGAAAGAGATGGAAATTTGACCAAAAAATTTTGATTATTAAATAGGCGGATATTTGGCTGACAATTGAATCGGCTTATTTTGGACCATACCTAAATCCTCATCTTTACCTTAATTTCGGCCAAGAAACCAACTTATTATTCTTTTACCCGGGGAACCTAACATCGGCCTGAAAAGCCTTAATTTAAAATTAATTTCAAGCTGAAGAGCCTGACTAATTGATTTTATTTTCAATCTTTGTTTCAGCCCGATGGTCTTGAAAAGTGAAATATGATGACCTTTCAGTTTGAGTTCAGGCTCATTTTATATTGTAATTTGAATAACCACTTTTTTTTCGGCTTATTCAGTTTGAAATGAAGCTGAAACTTTTCGACTTGGTTGGGTATTTATCGCCCAACTTTCGGCTGAGAAAAAAAATTATTTTTTCATCTGAAGAACCAAACATCAACCTCAAAAGCCTTAATTTCAAACTATTTTCAAGCTGAAAAGCCTGATTTGACGCTTCTGTCAAACTGAATTGCCTACCCAATTAATTTTATTTTAAAGTTTAATTTCGGCCTAATCGTCCTGGAAAGTGAAAATGACGACTTTTCAGTCTGAGTTCAGGCTCATTTTATAAATTTAAATTTTTACTTTTTGTGTTTTTTCAACTGTTAACTAATTGCTTCTTTAGTTTGAAGTAATGTCGAAACTTTTCGACTCAGGTAATGTTATCTTTATTGATCATAAAAACTAATTATTTTCAAATGCTAGTAAGTAATAATAAAAATATGTAATTGGAGTTAACCCAATGTGATAGGACCAACGACTATTTACATTAAGTCTAACTTAGTGTATTTTATTACTCAAAGCTCAGTGAGTTGTCCAACAATTGTTGAATATTGCAAAATATAAAAAAATATATTTTAAAAATTTTTCTGAAACAATGAAAATTTTAGCAGTTGCTATTTTAATCTCGTCTTTGTTATACAATTTAATAGTAAGTACAATTGAAAACTAAATAACACAGAAATGTAAATTTATTTGTCAATTGAATGTATTTAATGTAGAAATTGCGTAGCAAATTCAAATTTATCCATTTAGGGCAGATAGAATATTGACGTAGTGATAAAGTATTAATAGAAAAATGATTAAAATTTATTGTTTTAAATAAAAATTTACAATTTTTATGATTAATTAAAATTAATTTACACTTGTGATAAATTTCATGCACGCTTATGTATTCAAATTTAATATTTTTTTTATATATTTAAAATATAAGATTCAAAGAGTTGATTGTGTCAAAAGTGATACTTTTGAGCCAGAACCAAAACCAGAACCAGAACCGGAACCAAAACCAGAATCAGAACCAAAAACCACTGAATCGGATGCGCTTGACGTATATGCTTATAAAGTATATATAAGAAAACATATTCTACTGGTCCCTCCTAATGATATTTTTCACATCGAAGACCGGAATACCGATGAACCCGCTGAATACTATCAAACGATGAGTGCAAATAATTCGCTCGATATAGTAAATTTTTTTTCGTCCCATAATTATTTATATTTTTTTTTTTTTTTATTACAATGATTTACTTATAATTAACAGTATCGAGCCGACATAAAAGTAGGTGAAACTTGGGTTTATGAAACGGAGGGTGATGGAAAAATGACAACCGTATGCGATAGTTCATACCCCGAGAACTCTGTTGAAGCCAACATTTGGAAAATTATGAATTTAGCTCTCATGAATGGCCAAAGATGTCCAATACTTAAAGTATATAACTATTTATAAACATTTAAAGAATAATATCTTTTAAAAAACGATAAAACTCTAGTAAAATCAATAGATGATTCATAATTTATATAAACTTGTAGGGATATAAATTTGTTGTTCCCTATCGATTACCGCCAATGTTTCTTACGTTCGATAAACCAATACCATGTGGTGATTACGTATTGCATATGGATTTTCACACGTCTGACGGTGAGTGGATAATCGGGGTTTACTTCGATTGGAAAATAGAAAAAGGTTTAACTGAATGTTCAGATGAAGTCAACCAACTTCAGAAATAATTAATTGATGTCATATTTGTGCATTGTAATGATATTTAAATTTCGTTCAACTTTCAATCTATGAAATAAACGAGGCTAATCAAATTTTTGAAAATGATTTAATTATTATTTTTATACACTGACCAAGACCCTTTATTGTATTAACATCTACCAAAAATTTCTATCTCGCACTAGAAAAAATAGATGGTTTTTTTCGTGCACTTACTTTCCTAATTATCTTATTTGAATTAATTATTGACGTTCTAATTAGCAAATTGTTTAACTTAATATTTTTTAGTAGGTCATTCTGCGAAAAATTAAATTAGTAAATTGATTATAATATGAAATATATCATGCTCTTTCGAGTATAGCCAGGTGGCAGTTTTTTGAAAATATGTAAGTACTGTTGTCGATTTTTATAAATTTACAAAATCTTAATAATTTTATTGTAAGATCTCTTCAATAGTTCTTATTCCGCGGAAAAATTATTTCTTGCAATATAAGTTGTTATTGTAATTTTTTGTTATTAAAAAAAGATATTATTTTCAGTAAAATACGAAAAAAGTTTTCTTTTAGCTTGACAGGAAACATTATATATTTGTCGATAAGTCTTACATGTATAACTTTGTACTCGGTAATAATTATCGATAAGAAAGCAACTGCGTCAGCAATGCTCAAGGATTCAAATTATCGATAAATATAATTGGCCAGTATATATTAATTATGAAAAATATATAAACAAAGAATTCACGTAAAAAAAGGTGAAGAGAATATTATTTTATTTATGGATGAGAAACCAACGGAGAATATTCGAATTTTTATATTGCTTTCAAATGATTGATATTTGTTGACTTTAAGACAAAATGAAACGGATTACCTTGTTACTGTTGGCAATAGTTGGCATTTTAAATGTCAATGTGAGTATGAAATTTTTTTTCAAAAATATTTTTATTAAACAATTTTTAATGGCAAACAAACATATTGATAGGGCATGCCAGTGGGTGAAGGATATGCAGATAGCAATGGATATGTGACAATGAGTGAGACACCTTTGGATGGGTCCATGGGCTCAGAACCTGCAGATGGGCCCATGGCCTCAGGACCTGAAGATGGGCCAATGGGCTCAGGGCCTGAAGATGGGCCTATGGGCTTAGGGCCGGAAGATGGGCCGATGGGCTCAGGGCCGGAAGATGGCCCCATGGGCTCAGGACCTGAAGATGGGCCTATGGGCTTAGGGCCGGAAGATGGCCCCATGGGCTCAGGACCTGAAGATGGGCCCATGGGCTCAGGACCTGAAGGTGGCCCCATGGACTCAGGACCTGAAGGTGGCCCCATGGACTCAGGACCTGAAGATGGGCCAATGAACTCAGGGCCAGAAGATGGCCCCATGGGCTCAGGGCCTGAAGGTGGCCCCATAGATTCAGGACCTGAAGATGGGCCCATGGGTTCAGGGCCTGAAGATGGCCCCATGGGCTCAGGGCCTGAAGGTGGCCCCATGGATTCAGGGCCTGAAGATGGGCCCATGGGTTCAGGACCTGAAGATGGGCCCATGGGTTCAGGGCCTGAAGGTGGACCCATGGGCTCAGGGCCTGAAGGTGGCCCCATGGACTCAGGACCTGAAGATGGGCCTATGGGTTCAGGGCCGGAAGATGGGCCGATGGGCTCAGGGCCTGAAGATGAACTGATCGACAGTGAAAATGATGGTAGTATATTAGAAGGAAATGGGAGCGATGACGATGACAATAATGAAGGCGATGATGGTGGTATATTTGGAGGAAATGATGATGATGACAACGACGATAGTGGAGATAATGATGACGATGGTGATAATGGAGACGATGATGGTGGTATACTTGGAGGAAATGATGATGATGACGACGATAGTGGAGACGACGATGGCGACGATGATAATGAAGACGATGATGGTGGTATACTTGGAGGAAATGGTGATGATGACGACGATAGTGGAGACGATGATGGTGGTATACTTGGAGGAAATGGTGATGATGACGACGACGATAGTGGAGACGATGATGGTGGTATACTTGGAGGAAATGGTGATGATGACGACGAAGATAGTGTAGATGTTGATGGTGGTATATTCGGAGAAAATGATGATGATGACGACGACGATAGTGGAGACGATGATGGCAACGATGATAATGAAGACGATGATGGTGGTATACTTGGAGGAAATGATGATGACGACGACGATAGTGGAGACGATGATGGCGACGATGATAATGAAGACGATGATGGTGGTATACTTGGAGGAAATGGTGATGATGACGACGATAGTGGAGACGATGATGGTGGTATACTTGGAGGAAATGGTGATGATGACGACGACGATAGTGGAGACGATGATGGTGGTATACTTGGAGGAAATGGTGATGATGACGACGAAGATAGTGTAGATGTTGATGGTGGTATATTCGGAGAAAATGATGATGATGACGACGACGATAGTGGAGACGATGATGGCAACGATGATAATGAAGACGATGATGGTGGTATACTTGGAGGAAATGATGATGACGACGACGATAGTGGAGACGATGATGGCGACGATGATAATGAAGACGATGATGGTGGTATACTTGGAGGAAATGATGATGACGACGACGATAGTGGAGACGATGATGGCGACGATGATAATGAAGACGATGATGGTGGTATACTTGGAGGAAATGATGATGACGACGACGATAGTGGAGACGATGATGGTGGTATACTTGGAGGAAATGGTGATGATGACGACGACGATAGTGGAGACGATGATGGTGGTATACTTGGAGGAAATGATGATGACGACGACGATAGTGGAGACGATGATGGTGGTATACTTGGAGGAAATGGTGATGATGACGACGACGATAGTGGAGACGATGATGGTGGTATACTTGGAGGAAATGATGATGACGACGACGATAGTGGAGACGATGATGGTGGTATACTTGGAGGAAATGGTGATGATGACGACGACGATAGTGGAGACGATGATGGTGGTATACTTGGAGGAAATGATGATGACGACGACGATAGTGGAGACGATGATGGCGACGATGATAATGAAGACGATGATGGTGGTATACTTGGAGGAAATGATGATGACGACGACGATAGTGGAGACGATGATGGTGGTATACTTGGAGGAAATGGTGATGATGACGACGACGATAGTGGAGACGATGATGGTGGTATACTTGGAGGAAATGGTGATGATGACGACGACGATAGTGTAGATGTTGATGGTGGTATACTTGGAGGAAATGGTGATGATGACGACGACGATAGTGTAGATGTTGATGGTGGTATATTCGGAGGAAATGATGATGATGACGACGACGATAATGGACCTCAGGTCGACACGCCAGTTCCAAGTGGTGTTCAATCTTACATTCTCAATATAACAAGAGTTTCGTTACTTCCTAGACCAAATGGCTTGGTCCAGTCAACGGCTGTGCCAAACAAAGATTCATTTATCAATTATCTCCAATCAATGACTGACGACAACCCGTTGTTAATTGTAAGCTTACATCAAAAATACACTGAATACATCGTAATTGTATCACCTATATCTTCATATGTAACTATTATTTTAACACGATTACTTTCAAAAACTTCAGATGAAAGCCAACATCAGTGTAGATGACATCGAAATCTACGATTCTACGACTAAAAATGACTTGACTGATGTTTGTGACACTTCATATCCTGCCGGATCTGTTGCAGCGAACATCAGGACAATTCTCTCTACTGCCATCATGGGCGGTGCTGAATGTCCGATCCAAAAGGTACAAACCATTTTAATCTTTTGATACCCTTTTTTTCCACACTAATACCATCAATATGATTTCTTTTTAAGAGCACATATCGTACTGTTCCATACGAGTTGGATCCTCTCACTCTTGAATTCAACAATCCATTACCATGCGGCGATTACTTGATGGATGTAACTCTAGATACTCCTGACAAAATTAGAGCCCTTGATTTAACTTTCAGTTGGATGATACCCGTTAGTACAAACTGTCTAACAGAGCCCATGATGCTTAAATCATAACAAGTTATTGCTATTCTTTAATCGAACGACAAATGATACATTGTTCCATTCAAACGTAAACATCCACTGTTCATTTTTATAGGTGGTAGTAATTCATTTTTATTCATTGACTAATTATTATTTACGTAATTTTAAATGACAATTATATAGGGTAGAAGTAGCATTTATGGCCACTGCTTCATTTTTGGACATTTCAATACTTTCTTTAATAAGTGAAAAAATATTTGAAAAACTTGCATTGTAATAGTGCGATAAAAGTATCTTTAAACACATTTAAAATCATATATTGCATAGTTAGGATACTAAGATAGTCTTTATAGGATGAGGTCAATGTTTTCAGCACGATTCGAAGGGCCACGTGCACGGGCTGAAGGCTTTCGCCCCGTGCATGTGGCCCGGAAACGTATGCTGAAATCATTGCTCTCACCGAATGAAGACTCTGAGTGTCCTACTATGAACTATACTTTATTTAACAATTGCCTGATGTACACAATTAATGACAATCTGTGATGCAAAGTCTGTGCTTGTTTAGCGCCACGGTGCACCCACGAAATTACAACAAACCATTGACTCCAAAATTCAGAATTTATATTTGATTGATTTGAAATTCACTTGGATGTTTTGATTACTAATTTAAATACAGTCGAATCGAGTTATAAGTCCGGCTTGTATCTTTTTGTTTTAACCGGACTCGCGTTAATATGAGAGAGACACTAAGCGGACTTGTAATGTGACTCGACTGTATTCATTGAGAAAAATAAATACAACAACCATGCGGTACAGCATTTTACATATGATGAATTGAAGTAACCATCTCTAGTGTACTAGCCGTTCAATATACATTTTGACAAAAAACTTCAAGTCGCTCAACGAGTCCCTATAATGTTTAATAGATGGAGCTCAGTTGAAAATCTCGAGATGCGTGGTAAAATTTTATTATAACACTCATTTCTGGCAGTATCGGTAGAAAACGAGGAAATTTACTTTAACTTTACTCAACTTCTTTGCACTGGTCGATAAACACCCATTTAGGATTCGCAACGCAGACGTCATAAAGTGGGTAAATTAGGCCTGGGTTGAATAAAATTAATTATATCATTTCGTATTTTAGAAATTATTTCATAGTCGAACTCCATTTACGCGAATTCCATTTTCTCAGAACTTTCCGTCAATCTTGACCCCCACTACGAGTTACGCTGTTTCCTATTAGTTGCTATACGTTTGTATGTTGTGTGTATTTATATATGGATTCATGAAGATGTAAGAGCGCATACGTCATAGTTTACTTTTTAAAGAAGAAGAAGCGTCCGTTAACTAGGAAATTCCAAGAAATTTCCGTTCTGTAGACTAACTGTCCGAGTTAATGGAGTTCGATTGTATTTAAATTTTTCGAGTGTCCAAAACTGGCCCTCAAGTGGCGAGAAACGGCACTTCTGCCTCATTATTTATAATTATTAATAAAAAATAATGTGATGCCATTAAGTAACCAAAATTTATATTTTCTATTAATCAGTCATCTTTATTTTATCAATAAGATAATAAATTATATTACCCAGTAGATATAAATTATTATTTTCATTTTTACCTTCGTCTTCATTATCATTCAAGCGGTTGATAAATTCTATTGATGAACTTTTAGTTTTTCTCAATAATTACGTCAAAAATATTCTCAAGAAAAATACCGAAGAGATAAGAATTGGGAATATGAATAATAATCTTTAATATAAAAACAACATAACCGGGCTTTAGGCCGAGTGGTATAAGGCGTATGACTGGATAGTTTGGACAAGTTAAAACGTCCGGGTGCTGGGTTCGAACCTCAGTGAGTGCGAATATGTCCCCATCCAATAGTTAATTAGTCGCTAATGACCCCGGCAGTTTGGGAGACTTTAAGTAAAACAAAAAAAAAATCAATTTAATTTTGAACGATCTTTTACCGAAGAAGTCATTAATAAAAACTTCAGATTCGACGGGGGCCGAAAATTTAATAAAACTTAGAAAAAATGTAATTCCTCTAACGAAATCATTCTTCCAAAGAACTTGGGTTTTTTCAGTACCAATAATATGCGATACAATAAAATTCAATTTAAATCACGTGCGTGACAAGTAACTGCTGAAGGAAATAAAATTCAATATGAGAATTCTACGCCTACGGTATTTGAATGTTAAATTTATCTCACAACTTTTTTCAAAGCTATAAATTATGGAGAATGTGGTGAGATTTTTTTCATCAGCTATCTAAATATATTTAAATAAAATAACGTTTATTATCTTTTAATAGATTTCAAATACATGCTATTTTCAAATAAAAAATTAAAATAGTTAATATGGTTAAAATACCTGTTGCTGATTTTCTCTTTGAGTAGTCAGTCGCGCTTCTACACACTGCCGTGTTTCTAAGAAAGCTTGTCTCTGTGCTATTTCTCTAGGGTGATGTGTTAATGCTCCAGCGACATTCGTGCCTCCCACAACGACAATTGAACTTAGTAACTGTAAATAACATCAATAACACATATTTATTCGTTTAGCCCACAATTCATGTAACGTTAATTTACAAATAAAAAAAAAATTATAATGTCTAAATATTTTCGTTTCATTAAAACTATTAATGAGTAAAAGCCAGAACATAAAGACTTTACAAAAGTGCTCTCAACAATTTTCCTCAAATAAAAAAGCTCTTAATTGCTATAAAAAAAAAGTAAAATGTTAAATAAAAGTAAAAGTTTAGCAAAAAGTTTGCTCGAGGGGTTTCGCTAACTTTCATCTATTTTCCGACATTACTTTTTTCTTTATGTATTTTTGTGTCATCTCAAGTTAAGTTGGCATGTGATTCTGGTCACGAAATTCGTGCTTTAGCATGACAAGACCTTTTCTTTACTCTCTTCTTGTTCAGGACGAGCGTTGCCGTGAGAACATTCAAACAAATAAGCGCTGTTTAAATCTACTTTGTACACACTTTCTTTTGAGTCGAGTTTTTACTTTATTCTTTCTTAAAACAACTATTTTCAGCTGTTTACATGTCCCAGAAAATTCACAAACATCCAACACCGAGTAATAGTCGGTAAAGCTTATCTAACAAAGACAGTTTGTAATTCCGGTTTTAGTGTGACACGCTGACAAACTATTTCTATACAAACCATCAACTGCAAGTAAAAGTGTTGAAGGGATTCTCACATTGTTACTAACAAGTGCAGTCTAGTGAACTGAATTCCAAGGTTAGATACACTGTGAAAAATCGGGAGTTCACTCCGTCACCCGGAATTCCAGAGTTAAAAAAAAAATTACTCGGAATGCGGAGTAACTAGGGAGCTCATTTTTCCAGCAGAGTAACTTCAGAGAGATCTGAATTTTATTTCACTCCGATTCGTAGTTGTGATATTCAAATAAACTCCTCTTCGGAGTGAATTTAGCTCCAACGCAATTTTTTTCACAGTCTAACAACTAAGCCGCGAAGTATTTGGATGACAGTTTGAATGGAATATCTTTGGATTGTAGAATTGAGATTTCTGGCGATATTAGACGGGATAAGTTTGTCCGAAATTCGTTATCACCCCCAGAAGCTGTTAGAATGTAATTTTATTTTCTAGGTCCATGGTACCAGGTACTAGCAAATATCTTTTCAGACATTCCCTTTAAATATAATATAACTTTAAGATAAAGCGACAGAGCAAGTCAATTTAGTAACATCGGTTCTGGACAAGCTTCCACAAGGGTCCAAGAATATTCACGCCCAATGACCGTTTGACGTCTACTCTCTCTAATTAAATCCATCGCCATTGACCCATGCGTCTATGTATATTCCTGTTAGTAAATTATGTTTGGTTATAGTCTTTGAGCGACATGAAAGAGCTTGAATTTTTTAACTTTAGCTTTAGCTTTGTTTTTATTTTTATCTTTAAAGTAAAAAAAAAAAAAAAAAAAGCTGACAATATATTCCGTTGTTAATTGTGATGTGTGACTGTAGAATGTTTTCGTTAATTGGCGAAAAAATTTTTAGCAGCAAGTGTAGAGTGTTATTGGACATCAATTAATAGCGTCCGCGTCTCTGTTCGCATCTGGTGTGCAAGTGCGCAACCAAAGTGGGGTATTGAGAGTAAAGTGCGTTATTAGTTACGGAAAATTTAAATTAACTGACAAATGTGTGCAACTAACTTGTTAGTCTTTTCCTCAATACTAGTATCGATGTGCATGACAATGTTTCTCGGGTAGAGGACATTCGGCGATAAATGCATCAATTTGTAATTGTTGGAGCGTATATTGTTATTAATGGCAACTCTATTCGCAGTCTTTTAAATAAATTATTTTCTTCAGACGCAAGTAAATAAAATATTTCAAATATTGTCATCCATTTTATATCATTGATTATTTAAAACTTTATATAGTAATTGAAATTCATGAAAATTTAATCACAATCGATGAAAAGTTATTTGTTTCGGATAATAAATTACGTTACCCAAGTTTTGTATTGTTCGATTCATTTAATTCTTAGAAGTACTTTTGTCTCTCTAAATCAATATCCCGTAATTAAATAACGTCATTTAAATTAAATAATTTATGCTAAAGTTATTAGGCGTAATTTTAATGTCATGTTTTTAAAGTTTATAATTTAAATACTGGAAAATACTCTTCTCTGAAAGAGGGAAGAAATTAAATTACGGAAACGGAAGAAAAATAATTAAGAAGACTAAATAGTTTGAAAGTTTTTACGGCATATACTGAGCAGGAAAATAAATAATATTTTCACTAAATAATTAACTTTAAATATCAATTTTTTTAATTAAAAAATATTTGCTCTTTAAATAGTACAATTAGCAGCGGGGAATGAAACAGAAGGATTTGAGGTAGAGCCGAAAGCGAGGGGTGCCGTCACACAAAGTCTGAAATTGCGTTTCATCGATAAATAATTTTTAATAATTACCTGCATTTAATTTTAGATTTTAGATGTCAGAAGTCAGTGGAAATAAGATAATTTCAGAACAATAACGTATGTACAAATTCAGCTGTCAATTATCAAGTTGACAGGACTCAAGTTAGAAACTCATTTTGCGGACAGAACTAGACATTTTCTGCCCGAGGGAAGAAGCCGATCATTACACGCTGAATCGCATTGATCGGAAGTTTACTTGTTCTGACTGACTAAACAGACATTGGATCTCGTAATTTCGAAGTAAAGATTAAGTTTGTTTGGAACAAATCAAATTTATAACATATTGACATAAATTTTTTGGAATAATCGATCAAATGACCAATACAATGATAATTTCAAGTAGTTGGTAAGAAAATGAATCATAATCTATTTCAAAATCATTGTATTAATAAAATGTTTTATCTAGAGGCGAGCAACTCAATTGTCTATTCAAGAAATTTCTGAAATTCAGAAAAATTTTATCTTCAGATAAAAATAATAAGAAATGTTAACTATCGTAAAAAGTTGATAAAATAGTTACATTTATAATGTGCTTGAGGATATTTTAAACAATTTTAAAGCACGTATATATTGATTGACACTCCTACGGCAGTTATTTTATAATAATGGCAATAATGATGATGATGATAATAATAATAACAAGTAATCCTTTGCTATTATTCACATTTTCCATTAACATTGAATTTAAAAAATTCGACAAGGAAAAAATGAAAAATAAATGTACTGTAAAAATTTGCAGAGTGAATGCAGATTAAATTCGAAGTGAATACGGAGCACACGATTGTGTATTTTTTTCAGCTCCTTGAAGTAAATTTCACTCCGTATGGGAGTTTATTTTAACATTGAAACTCCGGTTCGGAGTGAAAATTACTTCTACAGGGAATTTATTTTAATAATAAGACTCCGAATCGGATTTAAATAGAAACCTACAGAACTTCAAGTGATGAAGTAAATTCGGATCTAAATGAAATCCGTTATCACGCCGAATTCACTTTCGATTTTTTACGGTGTAGGATTTATGTAAAAAATTCAAATATTAAAAATGAAAAAACTGACAGTTTGCTCACTCGAAATCTTGAAAGCTATAATTCAAGTGTTAGATAATTTATTCAATTTTTCTGTCTTTCTATCAAAGTCTCGATCGTTGTCGAGGCCTCTCTCAATTTTGGAACACGAAAGTTACTAAACCAGAACCTAAATAAAATAGCTGAGGATGGTACACCAGAGGAAGTTTTGGATAAGTATGAGAACTAAATATATAGACATAGATGTATATACACATAAGCAAGTACATTGAATATATCGACTTTTCTCAGTTTACGTATAACTGAGCGTGCACGAAATATCGATTTGTAACTTCTATCTCTCTCATTTTCTTTTCATCACCCCCCTTCACCTCCCCTACCCGTTTTAGTTCCGCTTCCGGTTACGAAGCTTTTTAACATACAACAAGAGCTTATAGACCATTGATCCCAATGAAATATAAATGTGTTACAAAATATAACAATTTGTTATTTTTTTTCTGATAACGTTTTTATTATTATCGGAATATATTTAAAGAAAAATGAAAATTTGTCTTCATCTTTTTGAATAAAAGTTAAAGTTCAAAGATTTAGCTAATTTAGGATTTTAAAAAATAATTTTTTTCCGAACGTCTCCATTTTTCCGTTTCTCCCTATATTGGAAATATTGAATTGTATATTCAATATGCATTATTAATTTAATTTTCAATCATGTATGATTCAAGTGCAGCTAATTTTGATCACTGATGAACGGTGATGGTATTGCTGATGAATATAGTTATTATCAACAACAATAATAATAATAAAGCATGAGTGTTTGAAGTATAACGAGAAATAGTATTAAATTACGTGTTATTTTAAAGTGGATACTTATCATTTAACAATTATTGAATACACTGAGAAAAAGTACTATTATTTAGAATAAATTTTCATTATTCAAAAATTTTTTTGATAAATTATAGATACATCGGGAATGGGTGGGTAAAACGGACCACTTCAAAATTTGATTAAAAATGTATTTCTTCCGTCTACTACGACTCTTGTCATCATTTTTGTACAACTTAGACTATCCCGAAATTTTTTTTCAAAGCGTTTCTTAAAAGAATTTTGTTTCAGGAATTTTTCAGTGAACTCAATATATTGTTGACCACAAAAAATACATGTACTTGAAAATAGGAACGTTTTTCGCAGAACCAAAATAAAAAAACAAAAGGAAAAGTAAAAAATCTACTGGATCTAGATTTCTGAAATGTTTCGCATGAGCACTAGTATGTTGGCCGAAAATTGCAGCCATCTCCAATTATTCCTCGTCACCTTTCAGCATTCAAATTGCATAAATTTTTTTATTTTTGTTTTACTTTTTTGAAATATTTTACTTTTTTTGAGGTGATCCGTTTTGCCCGCCCCCGAAAAAAGTTTTCCCACATCTTCAGATATATCTAAAAATGATCAAACTTAAATAAAAAAAAAAAATTATATATATCATATTGATAGATTAGAGAATATATTCTTGTCTTAAGAAATTTTCATCAGCAATAGTAATTTTTTCACTCTGTTAATAAAGCTAAATTTTAAATTTCACTCAATATAAAGCTGGTCTTTTATTTATAAAATGGCGTTTCAACAAGCCATGATCAATTTACTGGAAATAAAACCTGATAAAAGCAAACAAAAGGTATTAATTACCATTTTGTTGGGCACAAAGAACACAAAATATTAAACATTAAATTTCGATTAAAATTATTATTAACATCAACAAAGCTTCCAACTAAAATGTTATAATTAATATCGAGTTTTGATTAACATCTATTAATAAATAATTTCTAATTAATAAAATGTATGATGCAAACAGTGTTAAAAAATCTAAAATACTCGTAACTAAAATAAGTTTTTGATTTATCGAATGTTGATTTAATGAGATTGGAAGCACAGAATAATTTTCTTTATCGTTCATGAATAAATTTATTTTCGTAAAATTCACCGCCGACTACGGAGTTCGTTAGCAAGAGTAATCAGATTTTGATGCTGCGCAATAAATAAAGGTCTCTATTTTCTGTACACGTAAATATACGTTAGTTTGAGGGCAGTGTGGCTTTTCATCCAACTTCTATAATATATCACAACGATCATATCTCTTCAGTGATATCACTATCTCTTTGAACTTGCAACCATGAAAATGAAATATCGATTAATGAATAAATTCAATGAAAAACGATAAAATAAATAAATAAAGTAAAAAGTATCCAATAAAATACTTGAACAATAAATATCTATAGTCTACCGTTAAATAGGTATTTTAATGTCATATATATATATATATATGGTTTTATATTTCCGGTAATTAAAATCCTCGAGCAAACGTTTCAAAAATAGTTTCCAGTTTCAAACTATTGTCATTAATTGCAATTTTCTGACCAGTTAACAGAAGCTTTGATGCATTTTTTTTACAATAAAAAATTATAATTCATAAAAAAAAAAAAAAAAAAAAAAAGAGAGAGATGTTATGAAATTTATTTGTGTATATTTTTTCGCTCAGAAGTATTTTTTTGATGTAAAAATAACGTACATGTCTAATGGGAATGTATACTATTTATTTATATTTATATAAATTTTTTTTTCTACGCTAAGTGAAACAGAAAAATTGAATAAAATAAATTTATAGTAAAAAAAAAAAAAAACAAAACGCAATGTTTCATGATGAAGATTTAAAAGAGCTGATATGTCACAATTAGAGAACTAAGCAGTGTTGTGTAAATTACAAGTCACTTTCTCGGTTTTTATTTTATTATTATTTTTTTATAGCCAATTTTTCACTTTTATGCGTATTCTGATAATATGCAAATATAAAAAATAATAATATTTTTCTCCAAAGAGATTTTCGTAACCTTGTGCTTTATTTCTATTTATTTTATCATGACTTTTGATTAATTTTAAATTTAAATTACAAATAATAACGCAGTGGTGAAATTAAATTTTATAGATGAATTGGTAACAAATTTAATATACTGGCATTTTATTAAATTTCAATCAGTTTTCCATTATATATTATTATTACTTTTATATCAAAATATTTTCGTTTTTAAATTAAAAATAAATTTCCAATCTTTTACCGAATTCACTTTCGATTTTTTTCTTTTTCATGTAAAAATATTTTTTTTTTTCAATGCATAATCAAGATAAAAAAAAATCTCGATAACTAAAGTAACTATTGTGTAGTGACATGGTACGTAAAAGCTTTGATTTACCTGCTGACAGGCATAATAATGGTAATCATTATTATTATTTTAATAGTTAGTAAAATAATGATTTTTAGTCACAAAAAAAAAGGTTGAATGTGCGATCAACTTGAGCGCGACACAAAAGACAGGAAATCCAATTAATCTTTAGGTCATTGGACATACGTAACACGTACACACCTAAACATGAAGATTAAGTTACCACAAAAAGTTGAGTGGGAAAATGGGGCGAGTGCGTGAGGAAACTAAAGCACAATCAATGCTATTACAAAATTATATTTAAGTATATCAACATTCTGAACAAATACTAATTATTTAATTATAAATTATTAAACATAGGAAATGGGCGGTAAAAACGGACTATTCAAAAATTAGATAAAAAATTTTTTTTTCCAAAATCGTTTTTTTAAGTGATTTAATACGACTCTTGTCATAATTTTTGCATAATTTTAAGAGTTCAAAAATTTTTTTCAAAAACTTTTCAATAGACTCAATATATTGTTGGCCAGAAAAAATATATGAGATGCCTTCTTCACTACATTTAAATTTTATAAAAGATATTTATCTTCAATAATTTCGTTTTTTCGGGATTTTTATTTAAAGTCATATGGGGAAAGTATGCGCATACTTACTCTCTAAATCTGAAACAGTGACTATTCACTGTTTCATAGCTATAAGTATACTAATGGGTGTATGTACACTACTTTTCAGTGGTTTTCACTGTTTCAGATTTAGAGAGTACCCACAGCGCACACTTGCCCCACATGACTTTACTAACAGTATTAGAAATCTCGTTTTTCACTTAGATATGAACAATTTTGTTCCAGTCATTTTTCTTTGAAAAAAGAAAAAAAAATTTTTTCACTTTTTTTGGGTGGTTCGTTTTGCCCGCCTATAGTCAAAATTTATTTCATATGCCGACTGGAAATCTATTAATTACTTCAAATAGAAATAAAAAATAAAAAAAAAAAATTCGCCGTATTCAAATGCTCAAAAATCCATTATTTTTTTAGCCGTCCCATTTTGCCCGCTCTTTCCCTTAAAATAAAAAAAAAACTATTAAAATGATTATAAGTCCGCATTAATTAATTCTAAAAATATTTTACAGTGATTGAATAAATTTTATTGTTTTTTTTAAACTTTTGAAATTTTAGTTCGTTCAAGAAAATTTATTTTTTTATGACTACCCCATTAAAGACTAAAAAATTTTACAAGACGAAAAAAATTGCATTTTACGCGTACTTGGGCTTAAAATTTTTACCAGTGATAACATCGACCGTTTTCAAAAAAAAAAGTTCTTAAACAAATATAATAATTAAGATAAAGTTAATTAGTAAAATATATTTGTTATTCATTAAAACTGTACTAATTATGATAATGTAAATTAGTAATTAAAAATTTTGCTGTAGACTGAATGAATGTAATCCATTTAATCAAAAGTCTGCGGAACAGCTGAACATAATAATAATAATAACAGCAATAGTAATAGTAATTAAATGAAAACTTTGGATAATAAATAGAAAGTCGGAGATGACTTTTGACAAGAAAATTTAACAGCACTCCTTATTAACATTGTTTGTTGTATCTCTTGAGCTTGTTGCTCGTTATTTTATTTTTCTTGCTAATAGTGTATACATTTAACGTTATAACTATTTATTTTCATCACTCAAAACTTTAGTGGTTTTAAAATAATAACAAAAGGAATCTAGAAGTGAATAGCAATGAAGTTACTAAAGACTCAAGTATTTTATCATTTTATTTTATAGTTATGAAATCAATTTTTAAAAAAACAAATTTTATAAATATATATATATATATATATTATTATTACTAAGGAAATAATTAATTTTTGAGTCTTTTCATACTTTTAGCGGGCTTTTAAAAATTTCAAATTTACATTTAGATGATTTCTATATCATTTTTTTGCTACTTAGCATTCAAAGATCTCAAGAAATTTATAGAAAGTGTAAAAATACCTACACAAAAATATGTCGAAATTATTGTCATGACAGGCAGGGGTTTTCAAGTCCGGAAAAGTTCAAAAATTTTTGCTATGATAAAAATAAATTTCTTAACAATAATTAAGAAATAAAATTAGATGTAATAAGATGCGACACTCCACTGTAAAAAATCAATGGACCCGGTGTAGTGTAAATGCCTCAGTGTGAAAATTACACCGAATCTCGTGTAAAATTTGGGCGGTGTCAAATTTTATTTTTTATACCGTCAAACGTGTAAATATATAAATGTATAATAAATAAACGTGTAAATGTACAAAAAAAAATTAATATTTTAAAACTATAAATATAATATTTATACTATTGCTACGAATGCTATGACGGAAGAGAATAATCAAAGAATTCATGACCATTTCCATGATTATTTTCCGACGTCAAGATTTTGGAGACTACTTCTAATTGCAAGTAGCAAGTAGCAAGTGGCAAATATCAAATTCAACTCCGCCATCCATCTTACGGCATTAAATTTCACGATTATTTTAATGCTTATTTAATTAATCTAGAAGATATTGAGTCTATTGTCATTGTAAATATGTAATTATTGCTTAATAATAATAATATATGTATATAATACACTGAGTAACGGTGTAAAAAAAGTAGATTACACCGTGTTAAAATTATATAGATGGAAAATTCACACCGAGAGAACTTTTACACCGATATTTCACACTACGCGGCCATTTTAAGTCCTCCGGATCCATTTTTACACCGAAATTTTTAACGTGTACTGCTGTGTAAAATTAAAACAAATTCCAAATAAATAGAAAAATTCAATTTTTGTATTCGGGTAGACTGGGAACTGTTATTATTATTATTATTATTATTAATTACAAATAAAATGGATAAGAAATATAATAGAAATTGAAGCATCAAAATAATCTCACAATTGATAAGGAAAAATGTTTTTTTTTTTTTTTTTTTTAATATTTATTTGAAAAAATCTTTAAGGGTGATCTCATCGATCTATTCTATACATTTTGTTCATTTTTCTTAACGCTATCATCAGACTTTATCCCATCAGCAAGGAAGACATATAAATTCTCGGATTAGAATCAAGGGGATCAAAGTATCAAAGTTAAATGTGTACAGAGTAAAAAGTGAGAAATGTCTCGGAAAAAAATATATGAAATAAAATAATGACTTCCCGTTAAGTGTTGAATACTACACATAAGGAGATCTTACGTTTTTAACGATCATATTTATCTCGTACATCATTTATCTCCATTGAAAACATTTCCCAGATGAAAAGGATTTCTGTATATCATTTTAAGGATCTTCAGAACCAGAGGGTTTTGCTATTTTTTACCACCTTTCTTCTTATACTTTTTCTCATATTTTTTTTTTTCACCAATTTAATATTTAATTTTTTGTAAAAATTAATAAATGGGATCTTAGAGAGAAATTTTATTAAATCATAAAGTATTTTTTCCCACACGGATGATTTGTATCGAAATACTTGTATAGTAATAAGGCTGCAGAAAATTTGGTTTGTTTAGGCAGCAACAGTAGAAGCTCTCAGTGATACTAAAAAGTCTGGGTAAAAAAAATCTTAAATGTCCCGACTCAGCGGAAGATGAAAAACAAAGTAAAGAATGAACACGAGGAGAAAAGCCCTCGTCTGTTCGTCGGTTCTAAATCGCAGCTTTACTACTATATTCTTTACTCTTCGCTCTTCAACTTTCACACTATATGATACTACTCGGCAGTATCGGTACCTCGGTGGTTGAGAATTTATTCCTACTTTTAGTCTTGAGAGCAAGGAATTTAAGCTACCAGAAAGTGTATAACTTATTCGCATCAATAACTTTTTCTGAGAGAGTAAAACTGGCGATTCATGTTGCTTAAATTTTTTCAACCGGTTACGTTCGAAATTCACTGCTTTATTATTTGTATTTTATTATTAAAATTTAAATCATATATCACGTCCAAATTGATAATTGATAAAAAATAAAACTGAACAAAATAAGCAATTTTAATATTTTAATTGTTATTTATTACTTTTCTTATTATTTTTCAGTAATTTACCTTTATTGCTAGCCTTCTAAAAGTATTTAACCCCCCACCCCTCTCTTCCACTTTCTATCCCTATATATTTTTATTAACAAAATCATTTGAAGACAAGTAATTAATTATTTTCTGACTGACTAGATGGATCTCTTTAAAAAAAAATTTTTTTTTTATTAATTTTTAATACAAAATTTTTTTTCAAATTATAAGAATTAAAAAAAAAATTTTATTATTTTAGACTCTATATTTAAAAAAAAAATCACATTTTCATAATACATAAATAGATTAGAATTTCAGAGGACAAATTTCTGAGTAAATTGAAAACTGGTTACTTTACATGTTTTTGCAAAAAAAAAAAAATTTCAAGGCCACCCCTACTGCTCGAGATAGAAAAAAAACATTTGGATGTTAATTTAAATTTTGATCATTTTTCCGAACTCTTCTTTATTATTTTAAGTAATATCACATTTATCAAGATAAAAATAAAAAAGTTATTTACTATAAAAAAATATTTGTTCCCTCTGCCTGATTTTATTTCCGAGCTAACGACGTTATTTTTTTTACACTCAATAAGATTGCTTGAGCGTGGTCATATAAATCGATTACTCATCTGTCAATTGAACTCTTCAGACAGCGCACACATAAAAATATAATTTTACTCATGTCAGCAAACAAGCAAACAAACAATTTAGCTTTATTGAGATTCGGCAAACTAAAAAACTGTTTTTAAATTTATTTTTCTTTTCAAACTAACTAATTTCTGACGAGTCTCCATCTTTATCTTTATCTAAACCATATAAATTTAAATTACAACAATTAGCTACTTTCTTCTATTGACATTCCCACAATTTAACAGAGAAAACTCACAATGTCCAGTCATTCTAACAACTTAATTAAACCCATTGTTCCGAGTTTCATTGTCAGTGTTTAGTTAACATACAACAGAATATCAAGCTGACCATTTTATACTTTAAAAAGATTCAAATAAATATAAACATAAACATCAAAAAATATATTAACAAATCTAAATACAGAAAGGGATAGTTTGTTATAAATTTTATGATTGATTGAAACATCCGATTGTTTCCCTTAAACTCTACTGTTTTCCTTCACGATATTTCATTTTACTGTCAATTAAATTTTTTTACACAAATCATTCTATTAAATAAATTGAACTCTATCATGAGCATTGAGATAGAAAACATTGAAATTTTGAAAAAGTTCTTGTTTTTATTTAAACTAAAATTTAATTTTTCAAATTTTGATTAAATATTTTTTTTAGGACGAAAAATATATGAATTTAATGGTTTCCATTTTAAATATAAATTATTTTATTGGTATATTTCCTTGTCATGTTTTGTTGAAAATAAACCAAGCAAATATGAAAAAAAAACAATAATTGAAAAGCGAGTTCTTTCAGACTATTATAAACGATATTGTTTGAAAAAAGTTTTCAATCTCAGATTATCTATGACTCAAATCTATGATCAATTTTCTTTATCTTTAGTAGGACAGCTTGTTAACAGAAATAGAAACAAAGATATAGGGAGTCAGGAAACAGGATATTACTTTGATATTGATCCCTTATTTTCTTTTATTTTTATGGCTAATAAAAAAACTTTCAGATCTATTGATTGTCTAATAATAAATTATATTGATAACGATGCTACTGAGTCAATTTATTTTATCAGTGGATTTATTAATTACAAAAAAAAATAAACAACTGTAAAAATGAAATAACTTTTTTAATAAATTGTAACAGATTAAATGTCATTTTCAGATTATAATAGATTTTATTAAAGTCTTAAGTGGAAAAAAAGAACTTGAATAAGTGAAAATCACTTTATCACGTACTGAATCGATTATGAAAGCAGAATATGTTAATTTTTAGATTAAGCTCATGACAAAGCTGAAGTTTAAATAAAAAAAAACTTTTATTCGTCTGATTCATGCTGTCAGAAAAATATTAATCAATTTATATATATTATTATTTATATATTTCTTATCCATTGGAATTTGATTTTAAAAAACTCTAGTTTTGACATCATTCAGTTGGATCTACGCTGTAAAAAATCGGGAGTGAATGTGGAGTAAATATGGATTGATTTCATCATTTGAAACTCCCGAGTTAAAAAGAAAAAATTCTCCTCACATGAAGTAAATAGGGATTTTTTTTTCAGCACAATAATTTTGAAATGATAAAGGTTTTATTCCAAGCCACATCTCCTCTGATCCGAAGTTCTAATGTTAAACTGAACTCCGGATTTTATTCGTGTTCACTCCGTAAATTTTTTATAACATACTTATACATTTTATATATATATGGATGTATGTGTAAGCTCTATTCGCATCGCCTAGCACAAGAAATTCAAGAGCTTAACGTCGTGAAAAGCCGAAGAGAGTTGTTGAAGAAGATCGTCAACAACCAATACGACATGTTGTAAGACTTGCTGCTGCAACAAGAAGATCAAGTTTTACATTCTCTTTTTTTCTTTTTATGCTTTTTAACTTTTCTTTTGTAAGACATTGAAAAACTATTTTTAATTCATGTTTAAGTGTTTTAAAATTATTAACGAAACTGATATCTACTACAATTACTATTTTTATTACTATTCTATTAATTTGTCGCTTGCGAGTCCCTATTTCTTTTTATTTTTTCAAAAGTTCCTAAAATATTTCCAACAGCTTCAAAATTTTCTGTTCTGTTTTCGACATAATTTTTCATATGGTATCAGGTTCTGGAATTTTTCTTCGAAATATTGCAGGACTATAAAAAGTTTCATACTTTTTTAACTTTTACAGTTTCAGATTTTTCAAATTTTTAGTGATTCGAACATATTTCAGAAAATTTTATAATTTTTCCCAAAAAAAAAGTTAATTATCTGTTACGCCAAGACATCTAATATTAAATATTGATGCCGCAATAAAAGCCGTATTGATTGTTCAGTACCTTGACGACAAATTCAAATGGAATAATAAATATAGTAATCCATTAAATTATGTCATGTTACCAATGGCTATATTTTATAATATTTTGAATCTAAGTACTCTCTAATTATCATAACCATTAATCACAGTCTAGGTGTTTATTTTTCTGTGATCACACTCGACATTAAAGCAAGCAAAAAGTTAATGCTCATAATAACGGAAATAAAAAAAAAATAACAATAATTATTTAAAGTTGCATGTAAATAAGTACGGACGTAAAACGCGAAGAATTACGTGCATAATTTACTTGCATTTAGTCGCTCTTATCGTTTGGTAACCTTGTGATAAAGGAAAATTTAAAAAACGTAACGTTGAAAACACGAATAGTAAACAGTTATGAGTGAACATTACGTTGTAAATTATTGAATTTACTGCCACAATATGAATTATAATTATTATTTTTTAAATTATATTTCAAATTTATCAGTATTTTTATTTATTATTTTAGGTAAGTCAAAAATTTTTAATGTGAATGGGAAATTTATTAATTAAATTATTTATTTTAGTCTTGAACGAATCAAAAATGGATGATAAAGGTCCAGTTCCGTATCCAGTAGACCGAGATAATTATCAGAGGCCTTCATAATTATTATTTAATCAATCGATTTGTATATTTATTGGTAAATTAAACTGATTAAATATTTAAAAAAAGTATTTTGTTTAAAAAATTTGTATATGGAAAAAACTCACGTGCGCTAGCATTGCGGGATAATCTTGGGAATAGAGTACAAAAGCACCAATGAGATGGGTGACGGAGAAAATAACACCAGCAATGCAGGCATGACGTAGTCGAATTGGCAAAAGAGCGTAGGCCATGTAGATAAAAAAACAAACAGACCAAGCTGCCGCGAGTGGTCCACCTGTACGTAAATGGTCGATTCTCGTCATTGACATTGTGCTGGCTGTTGAATCAGAACTTAACATGTCTCTCATGACCATATCCTCGGGATTCATCGTGGCTATTTTATCGTCCCAATTTGGTAAATATGCCAGATGAATATTTAGTGTAATTTGTAGTCCTAGTAATGTTACTAGTACTGCTCCACTTACTCCAGCTAACCAGACTTCATTCATTCCTGGTCTTGAAATTGCTGCCACTAAGCCTGCATTCAAAAATTATTATTTTTAAAAATAAAAATAAAAGTATTAGTTATCAAATGAAATAAAAAATGACGAAGAGATTCATCATTGTGATTAATGACTTTGAGAAAGCTCATGTATAGTACTGTGAAAAATTCTATAGAACTTATATAAGTCCGCGATGTGGTGTGAAAATTTTCATATCGCCGGTGTAAAAGTTACATGATGTACGGTTGACTACATCGAGTCCAAAAAATTTTTTTAATGTAATGAGTAATTCTTTAAATTTAAAATACTTGGAATTGTTTTTTATAGATTCATTTCCCGTATAAAAATAACAGTATATGGCTAAAATATATTAAATCATATATGTTTGCAACAAAAAAATATATGATATATTTATATTTTATTGCATATTATAAAAAATCATACAGCGATTTTGGCCGATTTAATATAAAATTATGTACAGTAGTAAATATATGTATTCCATATATATAACTTATATGTTTTTTATATTAAGCTATATATACATTTACATTTACCTTTTAATATATTGTATTAATATATTTCCTTTTATATTATTTATATTTAAAATATATTTCCTGCATATGATTTACATATATATTTTATATATTCTAAACATATACGGGCTCGTATATGAAGAATTATATATTTTTTAATATAAAAAAAAAATATCAGAAAATGTAGTTGAATTGGCCACATATATTTTCTGATATCTATCATATATTTTGATCATATAATTATTTAATTTTAATATTAAAAACAATTATCAGACAATGTTTAAATATTAAGCTGATAACACCGAATGGCGTAAAAGATAACACTCACACCGAAAAATTTTCACACCGCGGACACCGTGTACAGTTTTCGGGGACCATTTTTACACGATAAATTTTTTACGGTGTAATTAAATTAAATTATGTTAATAATTTATTTAATAACTCATTAAGAGGCTGATTTATAAATATGTATACTTACCGGCATAAATAGTGATACAAGTAAGTACGGCAAGTGTCAGGGATAAATTTTCAGGCCGTTGAATGAGAGTAAAAAAAGGCTGATCGCTGGTAAATATCAATCTGAGAACTAGCAACCCCAGTGCTATTGATAATCCAGTCAGAAGTCCTAGCACATGAGTCATATTACTTTGATTCATACGTAGAAAATAACGTTGGTACAGCATCTCCACCTACGGTTGACATTAAAAGATAAAGGATGTTTAGTTTTTTTATTTATTACCTCATTTCATTTTTTTTTTTTGTAAAAAAAATATCCATATTTTATTTTATTATTCTATTATTAAATTTAATGCTAAGAAAAAAAAATGGAGATAATCAAGATGTAAAGTTGTCTTTCATTGTTTTTGCACAATTTGTAATATTAAATTTTTTTTTTATTTCATATTCTGTGCAAGAGAGTGGGGTATAAGAAATGAAGATTTCATTATTCCAATATACCAGATTGCCAAAATTTATTCATTTTTTTTTTCAATAAAAAAAGTGCTTACTTAAATAATGATAAAAAACATTTCCAAAAATGGCTCAAATAATTTAAAAAAAATAACTGAGGTTTTTTTACGATAATTAAAATTTATAATGACTGAGATATTTTAACGATAGTTTGTGTTGAAGATTTAATTGAGAAACGTGAGTATAATAACGATTAGATATAAAATATTAAATTACTTAATTAAAGATAATAATTATTTTAAATAGAACACAAAGATTAAGTTTTAGCATTTTAAATCCGAGCTGCAGGCTCGTATATCTAAATACATGTTAGAGCCAGTTGTTTGGTGTAAAGTTTCTTTGCAGTAATATAGGCTGGGATATTAAACGCGAAAACGCAAAATCTAATTAGAACGTCACGAGAATTCTCTCGAGCACAGTGAAGCGATTACACTATTGGCGGACAATTCGTATTTCCTCTTTCTTCTTTATCAGCCTTTGTTTCGTTTCGTGTACAGCTGGTGGATCTGATGAACAGAATTCTACACCACTATATATATAAACATATATATATATATATATATATATATATATATATATATATATATATATTGAAGTAGTAAATTTAGTGTTATAGAGTGAGTTTAGAGTTTCAAGAGACCGCGTTATATACAACCCAACTATATTTGCGTAGGAGTGTCGTTTAACCTAAGCCACAAAGAGTTCTATCCTATTTTATGTTTCGCTGAGAATTGCTAATTTTTCTTTGACACTCAAGTTATTTATTATACGTCATCTCTCAGCTATACAATTAATTTTAAATATTTTTTTTTCATATTTATTTCATAAATAATGTATTTTTTCAAATCAATTGATTTATTTATTTTTAGCAATTTAAATATTTGAATTTTTTTTTTTTTCACTTGTTGAGATGGCGAATAAACTGGAACTACATGCAAATCCAGTGAACTCAATATACTTACCCTAACATCAATCTTTGGAGGTAAGTGGTACTATACGTGAGTATATAAAGTTTTTGAGGACTTTATACAGTTCACTCTACATCTAATATTGCTTCATGTTACTTTTATCATTATTATTATTATTTATGTTTTAAAATACATGAATTTATATTTTGCTTTCCTCTTGAGTTTACACTAGACTGTGTAATTTTAAAAAATTTTTCATGCTCACTGTTCAAAATCTTTCAGAGTACTTTTGAAAAAAAAAAATAAATATATATATATATATAGTCGGAAAGTAGAAATCTAGCCATCAGAAAGTACTTTGACATATGCAAGACTTATTTTTGAAATTTTTTTTTCTTCAACACATGCTCTCGAGTTTTGTTACATAATTTTACTCATACGTGCATAAAAATAATAATTATTATTAAATTTTGTTAGAAGTATTAAAAAAGATTTTTTAGTCAAATCCCACTTGGCTCAACAGTAATTTTTTTTTTAATGATAATTTGAAATTTTTCTCACCCCCCGTAGATATTTTTCTTTCACATGATTTTTCGATAAGATCTCGACTTTTTCAACTTAAATTAAATTTTTTTCAACTTTTTTCATCTTAGTTTCAATT
The DNA here is from genome assembly GCF_026212275.2 of Microplitis demolitor. Classification (NCBI taxonomy): domain Eukaryota; kingdom Metazoa; phylum Arthropoda; class Insecta; order Hymenoptera; family Braconidae; genus Microplitis; species Microplitis demolitor. The sequence continues at coordinate 22,929,659 of NC_068545.1, read as the reverse complement.
TATTTTAACTTATTTGTATTTTTTGGTCTTACTTTGAACTTATTTGTCTTTACTTCGAGCACGATAGTCATTCACCTTACTTTTGACTTGTTAAACCAAGTCAAAAAAAAGTTATTTATTCGCTTTTCTTTCGCCTTAGTATATAAAAATTATTTTACCTTAATTTTGACTTTTTCGCCTTATATTTTAAGTCGAATAAGTCTAAACCAAGTCAATTTCCACTTGATTTAGACTTTTTTGTCTTAAATCGTGACTAAGTAATCCAGTTAAGTCTAAACCAAGGCGAAAACTCATTGTATTTCATATCTCCATAAAAAAAAGTTGAGTCTGTCTTGCGAAAAACGGCTCCAAATTTCGACTTGGTAAACCAAGGCTAAATCAAGTTTTATTTTTGATTCTGGTAAATATAGTAAGGCTACAATAGTGTAATTAATACTTATTTTATAAGCTACAACATGAATTTCCAGTAATTGAGTCATGGTTTATCATTTAGAAGATATTAGAGGACTAAGCAGCAAAAATAAGCTTTTTTAATTTTTTGTAAAATTTTCGAGATCATCAAATTGTTAGAAAAGATCTTTAAAAAAAAAAGTGATATAGTGAAAATTGAAGCTAATCGAACTTTAAGTTACATTTTACAGAATTAAAAAATCATTTTTGGTTCGAACGCTATTTAAGGGTAAAGCCAAAAAATCCATTTTTTTTAAAATCAAAAAAAATTTCAAACCACAACTTCCAAACCAATCGACCGATTGGGTTCATCTTCGAACTTGATCAAAGCAATCGTCTAATGAATAAGTGTATAAAATTTCATGAAGATCATGAAATATAAAATCATAAAATCAAATTTATGGTGGCGAAATTTCAGATAGAATTTAAATCAATTTTTGAAAAGTATAATCAAGAGTAAATCTTAGAAGATTTTTTTTCAATTAAAGCTGACAACTATATAATACTGAGCATTAAAATAAATACTGCTGGCTAGATACCTAAAGCTATTAATTTATCTGTCAAATACGCCATGAAATATAATTTATTGTAATCTTTAGCGTAACGTGATGATAAGTGTTTATAAACTATATAAGCAGTGATGTGTTGATTGAACACGTCTGTTAATTATCCAAAATGAAACAATGTGAGTGATATATAACACTCTGGATGAAGAGTATTCAACCACATATAAAAGGGCAAACGGGCGAGTGATGTTTTGTTAAACCCAATGTTGCAGAAGAGATGATAAGAGCTGAGTTGTTATATATCCCAACGTGTTTTACCGCCGGTCGATCGATAGATAAACCACGATAATCTCTGACGTTTATTTCCGGTTCACGATAACAATATATTATTATCATTATCACTATTGCCATAAATTACCATTAAATCCAAGGAGTCCCAAGCTGTCAAATAATTTTTTAACTCTTTTATGATTGAGCTTAGACTCTATTAGCCCGTAAGATAATTAGCTTGAGTCTATTTGCCAAGTTCGAGGAATATTAGGACAATCGACATCACCCATATCTCAATTGCGATGCTTGTTACACATTCGCAAGCTTCAAATACCTCCTGATCGATATTGAGATGCTATATATCAGATTGAGAGAAATCACAAATATAGATAATGTACCTGCATCTACTAATGGACGTCTGTAGTAGCGCATGAGTTGATTTGTTAATTAATTCTATCATTGCGTAGATGCTGGTAATTCTGTCGATCATACGCAATTCAATACAAACTGTCACTGATATATATTATTATTGGGTCTTTGATATTGTTATATATCTTGATTGTATCAAGTTAAATATACGATACGAAGGCACTTGATTGTCATCACTTGCAATTAATTAACGCGCTCTATATATACTAATGATCTTGAATTTGATGGTATGGTTTTCATCCAATAATAATAATAATAACAACATTAATTTATTTATACTTATACACTGTAAAAAAAAAGTAAGTCCACGTTATCCCGGTGTTAAGGTTATCGGTGTTAAATTTAAACCCAAAAGCGGTGTTAAAATTTTTTCCTATGTTAAACGGTATTAAAAAAAAATAGTTCTATTTTTGAAGCATCAAAAGTCGAAGTGTATTTCAAATACAAAAAAAAAATTTTTTTTTGTTCAAAAAATTAGTGATACGACAGATTTAGAAATTTAAAGAGAAATCCAAAGAATACTTGTCTATTTTCATAATGACATTTTAATGTTATTGTATAAAATCTGGAAAACAGATTTTATGATTCAAGTCTCCCTGCAAACTAAATCTGCGAGCAAAATAAAATTATCAATTATCAAAAAAATATCAAAGTTGTAACAAAATTAATTATTCTATTATTCAGTTCAATAAAAGAGACTTCCTACTTTATAGGTAATAAAATTGTTTTCATCTCAATTAACGAAGATTTCGTAATTTTAACGGAATATTGTTATTAGAATTTTTTTCGGTTCTGTAGATCTTAAAACTCCTATACTAATACCTTTATACTTCGATCGGAGTTAATTTACTCCTTATGTACACTGATCAAATAACACCGCTACACCAACGTGAGTTCATTTCGACACAGTATCAGTGTTAAAATAAGTCCATTTTAACATCGCTTTTTTTACAGTGTAAAGTATGAACGTCTTCGTTTTTTTTTTTTTTTTTTTTTTTTTGATATTACGATTCTTAAATGCAAATTAAAGAACACAAACGATATAACTTTCATTAATTATCGTGTCATGAATTAAATGAAAGTGATCCTACTATTTTTGTTGATAATCTTCTGGATGAACGTCTTGATATAAAATAAATGTTATATATAGAGCGAAGGTACGTAGCTTGTGGAGTAAAAGAATAAAATAATTTTCACAGTGATACGGAGACACACATGTATCTCTTGTGGCAGTTGGAAAATAATCTTGACACGTGTCTTATCATCTCAAAAGTTTTTTTCGTGCTACTGGAAGTATAAGAATAAGAAGGGTCGAAAAATGAACAGCGCAATTTTATTTTTTACTTTGTTATTTTTCTTGTGTGTGCGAAATATCTCAAGATTTTAGATTTTTTTTTCTCTTTTATCTAGTTTTTTTTTTTATTTGTTATGCTCTTCGGAGTTTTTTCGTGCTTATACGAAATAAGTTGGCATGAGAACACGCGCAGGTGTCGAACAGAGAATCCAATTATGTTTTCACTACACAATGATATACTGTCTATTTATCTCAATATTTATACACATATATTATATTATATATTACGACTAAAAGAGTAAGAAAAGTTATTCGTGATTTAAATGAGATAATAACAATTTGTGGAAATTTAATTTTATTAATTTTATTTAATTTTAGACAATTGAAAAGAATTGAATTTTTTTTCCAAGTAATTTATTAAACTTGCATTTTATTTTAATGAAATAAAATTTATTTAAATTACTCGAAGTCATTCAATTAAGCAAACTCTTCAATCAATTAAAAAATAATTTTTTTTAAATGCCCTAATATTTGTTATTCATTGAAAAATTATTATGACCAAGTAAATTGATGTCAAAATAGTTTTTTCATATTTCAAAATATTAATAAATAAATTTTCTAATAAAAATTCAGAAGTAAATTACCGATCCGAATTGTTATCAGCTAATTTGAACGGGAATTTAGATAAAATTTCGATAATCAATTTTTTAATTGACTTAAGATTTTAATTTTTGCTGGCCCATTTTACCTATGGTGTCTATTTCGACCTTTCATAGTTTAAAAAAAAATTTCTCCAGTTCCCAAGATCTCATTTTAACTTCTCATCTCTGATTTTTATTTTAATTTCTAATAGTATGAAATAATTGAGTGATAAATTAAATTAAAAAAAAAAAAAAAAAAAACACTCACCTGAAGATTTTTGAATCGATGAGATCTACAAAGTGCACGTAAAAAACGACTGAGTGCACACTTTCTTTCATTTCCAGTTGAATGAGAACTAAAACCAGTCATCGAAATCGGTTCTTTTAATCCTCCTGTGGCTAAACTAACGCCTATTTCTGATCCCATTCCCATCTGAAACCAAAAATAACTAAATTTATAAACCAAATTCGCAATAATTTTGACAAAAATAAAAATTATATTGAAATTGATACAATATTTATTTATGAAAAAATAATACCGTGACAATAGAAGGTCTTTGCGCGCCAGTAAAGTGTTCAATGACCTCCCAGTTTGATTTCTTGAACGGTGTATGGGGTGTCCTAGGTGTATTTGGCGAATGGGGCTGTGAACTGGGTGTTTGTGCTTGAGATTTTTGTTCACGATTCAACAACAATTCAACCGATGGCTTAATACCATCGCCACTAGTCACGTGTTGCCGTAAACTAGCCCATCTTCTTGTGCTCCGGGACCCAGTCATTGTCGTGGTGCCAAGCTCACCCTGAAAAATTTATTATTATGGCCTTTTTTATTTTCCTTTTTTATCCGGGACGTAATTTATCGTTTAAACATATCATCTATAACCCGGATATAATAGGATATATCAGTTTATTTTATCATCGATAAAGTCTTCTTCTTTTACTTCTTACTCTCCTTCGTCTGGTTTCTTTTATTTTAACGCGTTAATTTTAAAGTAAATTTATACCAGTATATTTATATAATTATGCTATTTTTAAATGCTAAACTTCTGTCAGACTTAATAGATTGACTTGTTTGAAAAATATTTTTTGACATAATTATTAAGCTGTTTTTTAAAAATAATTTATCTGAGTTGAAAAGATAATTTATTATTTAGCATTTTTTTAAATTTCATTTACTGACAGAATTATTTCTCAATATTAAAATTTAAATAGGCTATTAAGATGTTTCCGTAGCTGCCAAAAAACTTTCAAGGACTTGGAACTAATGTGGAAAATCAACCTTTTGATATTAAACTGTAAAAAATTTCCGAAGTGAACGGGGATTAAATCTGGAGTATGTAATTTCGGAGCAGATGACTGTGTGTTTATTTAATCTCTTTGGAGTAAAATTTCTTCCGAAGGAGAATTTATTTTAATATTAACTCTGAATCGGAGTAAATGCGAATTTTTAAAAAATCTAGATATTCCGAAATCACTTAACTGGAAAAACAAACTCTCTATTTACTCCGTCTGTGAAAACTCTGGAACTTCAAGTGACAAAGTGAATTCGGATTTAACTAAAATTCGTGATCAGCCCGCCATTCACTTCCGATTTATTACGGAGTAAGAAGAATTAGTCCAATTTAATTAGCATCAATCTTGTCAGTCAGAGTGTTCTTTCTGTAGGGAAAGGCCGGGAAAAATGGAACCACTAAAGAAATAATAGATTTTTATACACAAATATATTTGATTTAAATAGAATTAAATACAAGTAAGTCGATGAAAAATTTTTAAGTGACGGTAAATAATTTTATTTTACTTGCTAGTATTTATTTTTTATGAAACTTTTGCTAAAATTTTTAATTATTTGTGTTTATAAATAAATTAAAATCATGTTAAATAATTGATGAACTTATTTGTTTCGATAAAATAACTCGAGTTTTAAATTTAATTTGCTATAAAAGTTTTAACGTACTGTAAATTGCTAACGAATTTGCTTTATCAAGTCTGTAGACGGCAGGTCAGTAAATTATTTCGAGAATACTCTGCTTTGTCTTATATATAAATTTAACGTTATCCCTGTAACCACTGTCACTTTTAGGAAAAAATTTATTACAGAATATTTTACCGTTTTTTTTTTTACTCAGATAATTTTTTTTTATTTTAGTTTCAAATAAATTTTACTTCACTTGAACCATTTTCTCAATATTTGAACTACTGATAATTTTTTTTCAATGTAAGTAAAGAATATAAAAAAAAAAAATATCGGCACATTTTTCAGTGTCAGTTAAACCTTTTGTATGATTCCTTAAAATAGTTTTTAACTCTAATAGATACACTGGTTTTTTCAAAAGAATATTTTCCTTCACAAATTCTTTATCCACATTTTCAGTTCAACAATATCTCATTTTTCTATATCCACAAATATATAATATATATATATATATATATATATATATATATATATATATATATATAACCTGTTTATATATTTTACAATGTATCTGAACCCATTAATAATTAGTCAAAAATATTTTATTTTAAAATTTATCAAAATATTTTTGTTCCCAAATTTTTAAATAAAAATTAAAGGGGTAAAAAAAATCTAAATTTTTTTAATAAGGCTTTTTGGTGTCAAAAATATTTTTAAAAATAAAAAAAAGTAACCCGGCAAATCTTCTTTTCCTCATTACATTTTCTTAAATGAGTATGGCCGTTGATACTAATGGAGCTTTCAGTTCAACAACTTTTTTTGTACCCTCTGAGGATTAACAGCATCAGACCCGAAAGAATACTAATAAAAAAGCTTGTAAGTACGTGGTAAATATATTTTTTATAGCACATAACATTACACTTGAGTACATGTTACATATTGTTATAGCCACTATAAAAAAAAAACTCAAAATAAAGTAAACAAGTCAATTTTGTTACAAAGATTTTTTTTTTTTTTGCGGACAAAAAAATGATTTTTTCATGTACGGATGAACGTATAAATGAATATATTGTGTTATGTTCAGAGATGCAGTATCAGTGCTATGAGATTTTGTGTTACGAATAAACGTGACTTGACTACTGTCGACACGATCCTAAACACACGTGACTGTGATCTATAGCATATGCAGTTTGCTAGTATGAAGCCAGTGAATAAGACTAGACTCTATATAAACGAGGAAATATGAATTCATTGAGTAATCGACAGTAAATAATTCCACGTAATTTATTGTTCACAACGAAAATTACACAGGTCACTTGTTATATTCCCTCTATATTATATTTTATGCATTATGGAGATAATTCAGCTAATCGAGTTTTATTTATACCTCAGTAATCAAAGAAACTTTTGATTATTGGTATTTGTTGTTTTGATTCAATTAATTAATTTAAGCCATACATATGTCTGGTTATAATTACTATTGCAGCAAAAGCATTGATTACTCAACATACCTGAGGACAATAGAAGGCTTAAATTTTTTTTTTCACCACACCTGCGCCGAAAGTTTATATTCCTGCCCTGTTTTAGATGGAAAAAGTCCTTCTTTTTTATTATGAGAAAACAACTGATAAAAATTGGTGCATGCGCGATTATTCACGAAAACAAAGACAAAACTAAACTTTCAGATGCAGATCTGGTAAAAAAAAATTAAAAAATGGTTGACCCTGCGAGAAAACCCCAAAACTTCCCGGTATTTCCGAGCTCAGGTTGAGTCTAGAATATCTGTAGAATTTCTATAGAATTTCTTAGCCGACGATCCTGATCAAAATTGAGACGTCCGATAAATGCTTGAAGGCCTTGGGGATATCAGAAAAGTCTTCTGGAAGAACGTTAGCACATAAAAGTGAAGGAAAAAAATTTGTTCTTCAAGTACTGAGCCTTTGGCCTAGATTTTCTATGGGATTATAGAATTTCCTCAATCAGAAATAAACCTAATACAGGTGACCCTGTAATAGGAACATCGAGTAAATGCAGTAGTCATTCAATTATTCGAATATTTAATATAATTTTAGAACATACGGCTCTACTATACAACACATGTAATTTGAATAATTTAAGATAAATAAGTACATTATCAATTTTTTGTTATGAAATGTTTGTACTTAATAAAAGTGGTTTTTAATTTTTTTTTTTTATAAATTTCTAATAAAAATTCAAGTAATCCAAGCAAATTAATGACAATACCAATATTGTGCAGATAAAAATAAAGACGAAATCGAATTTTCCATTATCAGCGCTTCGCGCATAAGGCATGCAATTAATACGTAATTAAAAGTGAGACAGTTGCGTATTTTGGCGAAGGTCTTTAAAAGGATTGAGTCAATAATGTTGAGAAGAGTAACCGAAACTTGGCATCTTGTAGTTTCATGCATAGAAACCGAGAATGGAGTAGTAATAAGTAAAAAAAAAGAAAAATAATGACAATAGATTTGACTGTCGTTGAATGAAACACGAGAGTGAATAAGTGAAGGTTAGTATGTCCCAACAGACTGCGGTACTTAGTCTGTCCTGGTTTGTCCTTTTCACTTTTTGCTGTTTTCATTTTAGCGAACTGTACGACCCTGCGAAATTTACCGCATCGTAGTTGCGAAATATATCAATATATCGCAAAATATATATATGTATATATATATTTGAGAGAAGTAAAGTATAGATATACATTGGATATACTCTTGATACTATTTCTGATTACTAGTAGCAGTAAACTAGCGTTTTGGGGTTTCAGCGAAGGCAAATTCATCATGTGTAGCATGATTCAAATGTCCACATGTTGGAATGCATTAGTATAAATGGACTTTATCAAGGCTCTCGGCTGCAACTACCCTGTGAATAGATTCTCGATCTCTGCACTAGATCCTAACGATTCAAAGTCACATGTGCGCTGTTCTGAATCACGTTAGGATATAGAATTGAAAATTAAAATGGGCTTTAAAGGCGAGTTTCAACTCTATAAATTGGAATGGGTAAACTCTGAATTCCTAAAGTAACGAAAACTATGTAGTATGTATCTATATACTTTAAAAGTTGGAAGGAATATTCGACGGGTTGCTTAAAGTGGTTGGTAAACACGAAACAGTTTTTAAAAATGAATATTCGTTTTTGAGAATTATTTTATGTTCTTAAAATATGTCTCAATAGTTATTGGTTGAACTGTAATTTATTAAAGGGAGTGATTGATAGTTTGAAAAATAAAAAAAAATCAGTATGGAAGAAGGTTGAGCACGTAATGCAAATAGAAGAAGGTGGGGCACGACTGATATTTTTTTTTTTTTAAATTCATGATCCTGATCTACAGACAATTATCAATTTTCGGATTTCTCTTTTTTTTAACAAGTCTATTAGAAAAAAAAAATAAATAAAAAAATGCACATGTAGAAAATTTAAAAAACTACAAGTGCAATTTTTCAAAATATTTTTTTTTTTTTAATTTGCCGTTTTTGAAAAAATCTGAGTCATTAGACTTTGGATAACTTCAATGGAAAAAAAATAATTTGAGATTAAACTTTGTATTGTAAGAAATCAACAATCAAATTAATAGACTTTACAAGTATGTTTATAGCGTGATTTGTGATTTAATCGATTTAGGGGATATAATACTGATGATAAAGGTTGATTATCGACTTGACCTATTGTCAGTACGTTAATCACGAAATACCATAGCTCAAAGCCCGCCGATTATGAACCAAACCGAAAACCGAAGATTACGTTGTACAGAGCAGAGAACAGTACTTAACATCCTCCACGTCTGCTCTACAGTCTATGTATATAAACATCAGTTGAGAGTAAGGGAGTAGACTGACGACAAGTATATAGTGAGTCAACTACTCGTAAGCGGCATACGGGTAAGCCAGATGTCATGATAATCTCGTTATCAACTCAAATAGCTGGCTGGGCTCCACAATTATATCAGGGTACCCCCACAAAATCGATTTCGTCACGGCTTCATTCCGGTTCGTCTACGCTTCCTATCCGCGTCATTCTCATCACTACATCTAGCTACCGCACCAACACTACAACACAATGCCTCTCAAATCGATCTTTACATCTGATCACGATAACAACTCTTCAAGTCTAGGAATTTCAAGGATTTTGTAATAAAAATTTATTACAAAATTTTTTTACTTTTTTTTTACAAAAAAAAAAAAAAATAAAGTTTGAATATTCGACCAAAGCAATAATCGATTTTATTTGAATTTTTATTTAGTTTTGGTAAATTTAATTAATAAATAAATTGAATTACTACACTGTAAAAAAACCGGGGTAAGTCCAGGCGTTAAAATTTTCGGTTCTTGTAACATTTAAACCGAAGACAGTTCAACCGCGACATTTCATATTTTCTGTAATACATTTTTTTTTGTAATTTCTCTACGTGGAATTTTTTTTTACACCGATTGAACACCGCGAAATTACAGCGCTTACACCAGTTTTGTTTCCACTCGATCTTAAATTGAGTTTAGTTTTAACACCGCTTTTTCTTACAGTGTATAAAAAGTATTTATAATTAAATAAAATATTAAAGATGTAAGTGATGTTCTCTTATCGCAGCAATCTCTCATTTCCAATTCAACTCAGTGAACAATTGTTGCTCGTTAGCAATCCCAAATCGATTCATCCTGTCTCATATAATACACTCGCTTGACATTTGCATGTAATTTGATTTAAAGAAAAAAAAAAAAAAAAAAAAAAAAAAAAAAAAAAAATGAAAAAAAAGTGTATCAAAGTTCAATGACATTCGCTTGCTACATAAATTCAATTTTTTTTAAATTTCGATGATTTATTTTTGCCATATAATGAAAAACAAAAAGTGCATGGGCTTGGTATAAACCAAGTTGCTAAGAGTGTAAAATTTTTTTATTGCATTTTCAAAAAAGTTTAGCTCTGGATTTGTCAAATTTTTAATTGGATAGCAATTTAAAAGTACGCGCTCAACCCTTTGATTAAAAATAACTTGTTAAAAAAATAATTGAAACAAAATAATAATTTATATACGTGTTCAATGGAACTGATAATTTGCTGGTAGCTGGTATGTGGGAAGCTAAAAATATATAAATTGTATTGAATGAAATAGCAAACGAGTACGTACCTGATGACTTCGTCTACTCCCACGAAGACTCAGCCGTTGGGTCCACTCGCGATTCGGCAAATCTCCAAACTTTTCCATTTTTTTTTCTTTTTCTTTCTGATTTTTTATTTCTACTACTTTTTTTAAAGTTCTATTTTTATTCTTGGTTACTTTTTCGCCTCCCGGAAGCCAAACTATCTGGCAACCTGAGTGCTACGTTTTGTTACTCCATTATTACTTGTCTCTGAAAAAAAAAAAGATTTATTTTTATAGAATATCAAAGCTTTGTTTTTAATTCTTTATATTTCATTTTTCAACTCTCATGACAATAATACAAAAATAAAAAATTTATATAAATTTTTTTTTCACATTTTGATTCTGTTGACCAACATAGTAATTATATATTTATTTTATGATTGGTTTGCAATGTCAAGACAACTATCCAATAATTGAAGAAATAAAATATAAAATAAATATAATGTCTATGATAAAATATAATATTTATTAAAAATAAAAAAATAGAAGCTCATTTTCTGTACTTGTAATTTTTTTTATTTTATTACATATAGAAGATAAAATAACTTTTATTTCCGTAGGGAAGCAAACTTCAATATGATCTTATTGCAGAATCAAGTCTTTTGAACTAATAGTTATATAAATTTTAAAAAAAAAAAAAAAAAAAACTTTAAAATAATTTTACGGCAAAATTGTGAATTCTGACTTCACATATAAATTTTTAGAATCGCTATTTAGTTATTATATACAAAAAAAAAATAATTTCTTGGTGCAAAAAACTTTTACTTGACCCAAGATATTTTTTGTATTCTAAATTCCAAATAAAAAATTTCTTGCTCCAAGAAATTCTTTTTCTCTGGGTATATATATAAATATATATATAGTATATGTTAGTAGAGTAATTATCATAACTTTATAGCGAATTTAAAAAATTTCTCAAAGCATATACTTGGCTCTTTATGCTGTGGAACGATGCGTGAGAATTCCCACAGCAAATGTAATTTTACGGGCTGTTACTTTGCTTAGTATATTATACCTACTTGTGAATTAGTTTAGTTATAATGAATTACTTGCATTTAATGTATAATAAAACGAGCTTTTAACATTTTCGACTTTCATATCAACATAAATTAAAAAAAAAATTTTTATTTTTTATTTCAACGTAAAATAAATTTAAAACTTATTTATTTTTATTATATTTCATAAACTCCAATGCATGTTACTAAAAAAATTACTTTAAATACATACATATATGCATTGATAGATACTTATAAATATTCATATACATATGGGGTACGCAAATCTTACTTGACGAAGTAATTTATTCATACTGAATTTAATTTCTCTGCATTATTTATTTTGATTAATTTTACACGAACCCGTACTCAGTTTTTGATAATTTGAATTAGACAGTTTTTTTATTCAAATATAAATTCTCTCATTCTCTCTCTATAAATATTTGGAAAAAAATGATGCTCAAAATTTTAATAGTTTGTAGTATATTTTCGACTTAAAATTAGTATATTTAATACTAATATCAAACCAGGATCATTATCTATTACAAAATGGCTATTATTTATATTAAAATTTGATACATATGGAAGAACAAAATTTTCAATTTCGTATATTAAAATTAATATGAAAAAGAATCGATAAATTGTTATCTACAGTTATTACTATTCAAATAAACATAGAAAAATTTAAAAAATTAGTAAACGTACATATTAATATATAAAAATATAGTATACGAATTTTTCATTTTATTATTTACCACTTACTCAATATATGTATATAATAAATTAATTTATAATAGCGAATGAATAACATTTTATATTAATTATTAGTCAATGGGATAGAATTTATAAAATAAAAGTTAGTAACTTTTGTAATTTTCGGCTGGAAAAATCAGTATCTAAGATATCAATTCTTAATTTTACCAATCATTACTTTTTCATAGATTATGCCTTAAATTAATTGACTTTCACTAATAAGTCACGTATTATACCTAAAAGTAATAATATTTACTTACTTTTTGAAATAATTGATAGTAGTTTTTAGGAATCTACAAAAATTAGTAAACAACTTTGCATTAAGCACATAATAGTACTAATTATTGATAACAGATTCCACTTTTTACTATTATTTATTAATTTTTAATATTCTATTTTTTTCGTGTATACATCTGTGTGATTTATTATTGACTTTCAATAAAAATATTGATAATTAAAAAAAAGTAAAAATGAAAGTGAAATAAATAATTCTGTCCTTTGATTTTTTTATAGTAAAATTTATCGAGCAATAAATTTGACAATGATGTTCTCATATTGTGACAATTGAATACTGGACAATAGTTGTCACAACAGTCATTTTTACGGTCAACGATTGTAAAAAAGTCAATAATATTCATCCAAGTAAAAGCTCTTGGACAATAATATTTATCGTATCACTTTTATTAAAAAAAAAAAAAATTGAAAACTATGTATCACAACTGCGAACATGAACGTGAAAATGAATATGAAATACCACAAGGCCGAATTCAATTGGTAGCCTAAAGATAATAAAAAAAAATGAAATTAAAACCGGTGATGCTTTATAAATCTAGTTAAAATACCAAGTATGTAACTGAGTACATTCAACGTGTCCTCGTGCATTTAACACACAACTGAGAGCCACGAACATCGGGAATAAATTATGCATACATGATGCATTGTACAAACCTACATCCTGTCAAATTATATTAACCACATCCTAAACATAATTTGATATTCCGTTCTATTACAATCTGCCTGTCCAACTGATAATTAAATAATATATGTCATTAATTTATTTATTTCGAACCAAAAATATATATACAAATAAATTGAGGTACTTTAATAATGTCACACTGATGTCAAGTGCATACCCAGTTTTTTTTGTGAATATTTAAAACTCGATAAATTATGAATTTAAGTGTTTTATAGAAAAATTTAAAATTTTTTTAAAATATATATATAAAAAAGGGACATTTTATTGAATGCAATTTTCAATCGTTCAAATGAATTTAATTACAATAGAAAAAAATTTTTTATGTTACAATAAAATTGACTTGAAAAAAAAATAATAATAACGATATGCTCAAAATTGATAACAATTTTATGTATAATTGAAGCATCAATATTGTAGACATTTAAATTTGAATTATTGGAGTGCTCGTATTTAAAAATAATTTTTTTAAGTCCAACTTCCATTAGCATAAAAAACAGAGAAAAGAAATTTAACTATAAATAATTGCAGTAAAAGTTTATAAAGAAAGACGGGAATAAATCATTTTATTTAAATATTCAGTTGTATAAAAAAAGTTATACGAGTCGCTAAAGTTTTGTGTTTAAAGTTTTATACGGTGGATATTTTAACGGTTGTAAGATTTCTTTGTTTATTTTGAATTTGATGTTTGAAATATCTTTGACTTTTTTTTTTAAATGTCGAAATTTTTTTGCTGACAATATAAATTTTTTAAATCATTCACTATTTTATTTTTAATTTCAAAAATATTTTCTGTTTGAAAACTTTTATCCCCCCATTTTCTGACTTCTCAATTAAATTGTTAACTTAAAATAAATTTTTTTTAAGAATTAATTCAGATCAATAAATGATAATTTTTAGTGACACAAAATAGGGGTAAAATGGGCACCTGAAAAAATGCTGATAAAAAAAATATTTTTGGTCTCCTGACATATCATAAAAAAAGTTTTTTAATTGAAATTATGAAATGTATAAAAAATTCTCAATGTTCTGTAAAAATAAAGTAAAATAAAAATATGAAAGTAATAAAAATGTTCTTATTAAATTTTTTTGCTATACAATTTAAATGAACAAAAGCCGTCGCTTGAAATGAATACATAGACCATTCACTTTGTTCTTACATCACAGCAAGAAATATCAACAATTCACTTAAATTAAAATAAATATATATAACTATAAAAACTTTACTTATTGCATGTAAAAATTTATCGTCAACTTGAAATTTTTAAAATTCTGTTTGATTATTTTCTGCAAGAAATTTGCGGAATGAACGCGTACCAGTTGATATTATATTAATTTCACCCCTTTCATAGTGAATTTTACTATACATCAGAGTTTTCTTTTAATATTACGCACAAAGAAACAAAGAACTTCTTGCCCCAATAAATTTTTCTCGACCTGATAAATTTTTTTTTTCGCCGCAAGAAAATTTTTATTTTCAATTCATAATGCAAAAAATTTCTTGGGGCAAATGTAAATTTTTTTGTAGATGACTAAACATTTTTTTCGCCAAGAAATCGCTTTTTTCTATGCATTACTTCAAAATCACTTATTCAAAAAAAAACTCCCTATAGGAAAGAAAATTATGGAGATGGTTCCCATAACTTTGTGAAATTTTTTTCTATACCAGTATAGAAATTAATATCCTATAAGTCCCTATAATTATAGAAATGGTTCCTATAGCTTTTGGGAAGACTTCCTATAATATTATGGGAATCATTCCCATAATATATAGAAACTATTCCTATAAATTATAGGACCCATTTCTATACTATTATAGGGATAATTCCCATATTATATGTAGGAACCATCACTATAATAGTATGACTACAGTTCCTATACCATTATGGGAATTCTTCCCATAATGCATAGGAACACTTCCTATAATTTTCTTTCCGTGTATTCACTCCGTATGCAGGATAATTTTTTTTTAAATTTGAATCGCCGCGTGATGAAATAATTTCGGAGTGAAACAAAATTGAAATTCACTCGAAATTGACTTCCGATTTTCTACAGTTTCGTTAATAACTTTTCATCAAAAAGTTAATAATTGAGTATCTAAAATAAAACAATCTCAAGTACGTTTTGCACGATATTTACTATAAACAAACTTTTGTGATCGTAATTTCTAATCATAAAGTCGAAAGCTCCCGATTATATAGAATTAAAGTTTTCGATGAGTTAAATACTCAATCAATCATAACTCCGGTCTATATATAGACTCAGCGAAATTATTAACTTCTGTAAAAATTGTTGAACAAATGTAAATAAAATGAAATATATCGTAAAACACACAAATATAGAAGGATTAAATCCATTATAGAATTAAAAGTTTGTTAGTTATAAGTTATATCTTGTAACTTATAACTGTGAGCTTTCAGCAGCTTGTACACTGGATTTAAAATCTTACCGAGCGTCTTAAAGACGATTTTATACGAGGAAAATTATTAAGTTAAAGAGAAAATACTTAAGTAAATGTTTTATATATTAGTTTTATATATGATACTTATTATATCTCTGAAAAGTTTATTATTGTTTGAAAAGTACTCTCTTTAGTGGATCACGAAAAGTTAAGAAAGGAAAAAAATTTTTTTAAGTGGCTGGAGAACGGAAAGAGGACACTTGTGGTAAGGGAAATTATTATCTTAATTTGCACTAGGGAAATTCCATTCAAATTACATGGAAATTTTCCCCTTGATATGGAGTCTTTATAGGATTTACCTTAGAAAAAAAGCTTGGAAATTTATTTTTCGTCATTTGTTAATTCATTGAAGAGAAATCGGTATTTAATGAAATATTTGTTGGTTTATTTTGATAATTACGAGTAAGTTGCGTAATAAAACAAATTAAAATAAATTAACAGACGTTCTTCAAGAAGAAAAATAAAAGTTTAAGCAGAAAATAACTTGTATAAATGTAAGAGCAACTCTAGAAGCTGTAAAAAATTTGCGGTTGAGCGATATAATAAAAGCTGTTGAATTTTAAAATATACAAAAGGCTTTAAAGTGTACATAAGACTATGTATTCATGAGTGCCTATTCACTTTTCTCTATTTTTTTATTTTTTTTCGTACTCTTTACTTACTTTTCTATCTTGTACTCGTACATGTTAGCCGTTATGTCGAGCACTACTATTTTCCTCTCTCGCTTTCTATTTTATTCTCAAACAATAACATTCACGCTGTGCTCAAAGCATAGAGAGTCAACTTCTCGGAATTATTTTAACGTACTTTTGACCACGAACAAAAAAATGACATCTTTTTTGTATGTAATAATGATGAAAACGAAACAAATATTTGTAAAAGACAGTTTTGGTCTGAAAACAAAAAATATATACATATATACATATATATGTAGAGTGGGTAAAATTTTTTTGTAGAGTTGGATTATTTTTTTGACAGTTGAATTTTTTTTTACAACGATTTCCAATCAATTTGAAATTTCTGGGAATCGACTTTTGCTTTTTCAAAAAAAATTTTTTTCAATCGTTTCATTCTCGAATTGTGTGAAAGATATCATTTTTATCTAAAATTTATTCGCGAACAAGATTTCATAAATTTTATAAAAAATATGAAAAAAATCTTTTTGTTTTATTTTTTTAAAAATTTCCATTTACTTTCGAGATACAAAAAAAAAAGTTCCTCTATAGAAATTGAAAATTTCATCAACTTTTTTTTTAATATAAGTGAAAAATATAAGGTTTTCTGTGATCATGATAAAAGAAGTGCATTTTTTCTGTAGCGAATCTATTTTGCCCACCCCTCGTTTATACATATAAATATGTTCTATATGTATGAATGCGTGTGTGGTTATGACTTGTATGGGAAGCAATTTCACCAAAAGTATAATAAAAATATGTGCAATTTTAAAATTCAAACAACAAAGAAGAAATTCGCCTTTTGTCTTTTAAAAGTATGCTGATTTTTCTCATAAAATATGACATATAAATCACAAAGAAAAATTCATATATTAACTATTAGGTGAAAAAAAAAAAAAACATCTATAACATTAACATAAGAAAATAAATTTTTTAGCTGAAATATTTTCAAAATTAGTTTCAAAATTAGCATAAAAAAAACACAGTTTGATTTATTGAAACCGTGTATACTCTAAGTGGTTTACGACCACTAATTTGGTTACTCAAAATTACAAGCCACGTTATAGTCCATTATTTATTTTAAAAAAATACTCAACGTTACAAAGTGAACCTCATAATTTAACTAAGTAACTGGTACTTTATACTTATGGTTTTTGAATAGTTCAATTATGTAATTAAGTACACTGAGAGGTTATTTCGCGATGGCTGCTTTGAAATCACGGCATCAAAGCTTTCAAATGTTCAGTTTTCTTATAATTATGGAGCAAAGTGTTACATGTAATGCATTACACAGAAAAAACGGATATTAGACGGCGCATAAAATTTTTATTTACCCTAAAAAAACTTTCACTTGCCCTGAGAAATTTTTTGCATTGTGAATTAAAACCGAAAATTTTCTTGGGGCGAAAAAAAAAACTTCTGGCGCCCAGAAATTTTTTTTCCTCTGACGAAAATTTTCTATTTTCATTTCATAATGATAAATTTTTCTTGCACCGAGAAATCTTTTTTTTTCTTAATAGTGAACAAAAATTAAAAAAATACACTGAAACATTGATTAAAAAATTTTAATTGAAAATTTCAGGATTCCATTTTACGAAAACGAAAAAAAAAATTTGTTAGTTTGAATTTTTTTACATGAAATACTTATCGCAGTATTTAAAAATTTAATTTATCATCGCGATCTTAGAGTAATTAACGATAAGAAACTAATATGCCATTAAATATTAAAGAAAATAGAGTGCAGCGAATGAATAAAAACAGGATATAACCTGGAGCGGAAGAGGAAGTGGCGATAGGTCGAAGGGGAACTAAAATCAGGTTAATAAAACCCAAACTACTCGAATAATGATAAAACTGATAACAAGGTTGTTTAAAAGTGTTACAGAGGAAGAAAGTTTCCAAATATACATAAACAGATTTTTTATCGTCGTTTAAAAGAAAAAAAGCATAATCTGATTTGAGTATAAAAAGTATCAGCTAAAAGTCTGCTTATACAATATAATTAAAATAAATGAATGACATTTAAAAATTAAACTTTTTTGAATATCATTAATTAAATTTATGAAGATAAAGAAAAGATTTTTTAAATTTTATCTTTTTTTTAAATTTTCTCAGTATTATCATAAACTTGAGGGAACTTTAATGCAACGTATTTACCGTTAAATTGAGTTAAAAAGTTTAGGGATCGCAGTAAAGCTTAAAATTAAGAAGAGGTTTTTCCTTTTTGCTGAAAAAAAAAAGTGAAAGTTGATAAAGAATTTTCGTGGCATTTATAAAATAATAATAGACGTCGGAGTTAATTGTAAAGGAAGCTCTTAACTTATTTAAATGGAATTTATTATAAATTTGACATATTTAATTTCAGCGTGTACCCAACATCTGCCAGTAAATGAAAACGAAACTAAATAAAGTGAAGAAAGCAAAGAAATTTACAAAATTCAACCAACTTGAGACGAAAATTAAAAATCTAACTGACTAGATTTAAGGTCACGTGAACTCGTATTGTATCCAGAGTGACCTCGACTTAGTCTGGATTAAATAGAGCGACACAACGATGTCGTGGTCACAACAATTGCGAGGACAACATACCAAGGAGATTTTATTATTTTAGATTTAAACCGACACACTACTCAAAGTGATGCTCAAGATTCTCATTACACTTGAACTCTATATATATATATATATATATATATATATATATATACATATATAGTTACATACATGCAATGTGCAAGAGTAAATACCTTGTCAATGATTATTTTACGAGTTAGTTCTAATCAAATTAAACGGATATTCCGGTCTAGTCTATCTAGACTGTGTTTGGTTTCATTTGCTTATTGATTTTAATAAATATACTACCTATTTCACTATATATTTATGCATAAATTTATTTTTTTGAAACATTGAAATAAAATAAAAACCGAGGGAAATTTATGGATATTCAATTTAAATTTATAATATTCAAAACAAGATTTATATTTTGGATACGTCATATTTATTTTGATTAATTATGACTCAGGGATTTTCGGTTTCACTTTTAAAATACTTTTTTACCCGGTGCGCTCTTATATATTCGTGTGTACTGACATTTTTATTTAAATTTATTTGAAATTCTGTTTAACTTTTTTTTATTACTCAACTTATAAAGTGGATAAATAATTTTGTTCATTAATTACATTTCACACGCAGATAATTTTTGAGTTAAAATTACCCATAAAGTTTGGTACTGTAATACATGTACTCACAGTATCAAAATTTTAAGTAATTTTTACTCAAAAATTATCTGAAAATATTTTTTTTTATTATTAATTAATTTTTTTTTTTTTATTATTAATTAATAAATTTTGATTTCTGTTATGAGTAATGATAAGTGTTGACAATTTTTAGTTACAATATTTCAAAATGTTAACGACAAACAGCTCCGAGTAATAAATCAAAACTTGTCACGCTAGACTACGGACAACTGACTTTGCTCGTAACGCTTAAGTACCTAATAACAATAACTAATATTTTATACAAATGACAATTAGTAAAATAAATTATTTTAATTTTAAAATATAGCCCATGTCAAGAGAAAATGAAATATAATTATCATGTATTTTTATTTATTTGCTTTTACTTAAATAATTTTTGTGTAGGCGTAGACTCGATTATTAACACGACTTTTGGATCTAAGAAACCAGTTCAACGATTGTAAGGAGCGGTGACACACAATATATAAATATATATAAAGGATATAAACCGGAACTTGTACTAACAAACGCTCCCTTGAGAAATGACTATGTTCCTCGAACTACCCGTTTTCTATTTGTGGTACTTCATTGTACTTCTTCTTTTTTATCCCCGTTTTCTTATAATTTTTTTTTTTTTTTTAGAAAAACATTATTTTATTATCTTCCGATAAATTTTAACTTAAAATTTATTATCACTATCCATTTCGCCTGTAATATAAATCTAAAAAAAAAAGTATTTTTTTTTAAATCGAGGTCAAGAAAAAGACTTTACATTTAATTACTTATGTCAATATATACAGCTCTTATTATTGAATTTATAAAAAATAATTATACACTGTAGAAAAGCGGTAAAAAGTGAAGTCAAATTGTATTGGTGTAAAGGTAGTACTTAGTGGTGTTAAAACGATGTACATAAGAAGTAAATTAATTGTAATCGAAGTATGAGAATGTAAGTATAAGTGTTTTAAGATCTTCAAGACAAAAAAATAATAATTCATTAAAATAATGAAACTGTCGTTAATTGAGATAAAAATAATTATATTTCCTACAAAATAAAAAATTTAACTTTTATTAAACTGAACAAATTGCATAAATTTTGTATCACATCAATTTAAAAATTTATGAACAATATTATTATTATTTTTATTATAACTGAAGTATATTCATGAGGTAATAACTGATTTAAAGTTGATAAATTAATCATTGATGATTTTATTTTATTTTTCTACCTAATTTAGTTTGCAGAGACTTTAATCATGAAAATTTATCTTCCATATTTTTTACAATAACTTTAAAATGTTATTATGGACGAATATTCTATGAATTTCATCACAAATTAGTAAATATGTAATATCATTAATTTTTTAACCAAAAATTTTTTTTTTGTAACTGAACTACAATTTGACTTCTGATACTTAAAAACCAAACTGATTTTAATTCGCCCTCATAACATCGAGAAAATTTTTAATTCTCTACCGGCGTTATTTTATCATCGTTTTCGGGGTTAAATTTAACACCCGGCCAGTAAAGACTTACACCATTTTTTTACAGTGTATCGTTCGAATCCAAATATTAAAAAAAAAATATTTTGTAACTTTAACAATCGAAATTTGTATTCCTATATACAAAATGTATATCGACGATGTATTTATATAACAGTCACTTGAATGAAAATATCTACGAACATTTTTACCAAAATTAATTCAATAGCATGTTGTTCCTGTTATACAACAATGGTTTTCATTTTAACATGTCTAATTAATTTTCAACAAAAAAAAAAAACATTAAAAATAATTTTCTTTCACTTTCACTAATTATTAAATTATATTTTTGTGTTAATTAAAAAAGAATGTAAATAATTTAAAAATTCTACCTTAAAGTTTATCACGTCCCGATAATTAAATTTAATTAAATTGACATACATAAAAAAATAAAAAAACATATTTCTCCTCATTAAAGTAACAACACAATCGGTCGGATTGACATATGTCTGATTGAAGCAGAGTTCATACTACTTTCTGACCGCGAAGCGCCGCAAGGTCGAGATTACTCGTTTCTATCCAATCGATTTATAAATTACATTTATATATAGATACATATAATAACGTACAAGTACATCACAGTTCAACCGATCGCAATTTACACAATAAGTGCAAGCCGAATCACTGACGACAATCGCAATGACATTGTAAACTACATTATGCTAATTTTTTTACTACTCAATAAAAATCGACATTTTGTATTAATGAGTATCAAATAAATCCTCTCTGAAAACAAATAAATTCAAAGTTAATTCACCAATAATAATAATAATGACAGTAATAAATTTTTCATTACTCCATAAAATAAATTTTATTGTTCTATTAAAAAAAAAAAAAAATAATATATAAGAATGGAATATATTAGACAATATTTAGCATCATAAATAATAATAAATGATCTGCATAAAAAATAAATCCTTACCGCATCTCTTTCGTATATTCGATAACTTCAAACATACCGCGTCGTGGCATCGTAATGCTCACGTCAAGGACGGAGCTCTCTGCAATTATTTTTAAAGTATTTTCTGTCCATTTCCGTCGGTACATTGTCTAAACTATTATTTTAATATTTTTATTATTTTTTTTAAATTTTATTTTAAAATTCACTCCCTACATTTATTTCAATCTCTTATAAACAAACTAAAAAAAAAAACCATCACATTTGTCCACAAACTTTTTCTGTTTTTGGATATAAGTCAAAAAATTACTGACACAAATTTTTTAATTTATAATTTACATTTACATTAAATTAATCAAGTACACTGTTAAAATTTTTAAAACAACACACATTAGAGCGCGAAAAATTTAAAAATTATTTAAAATTTAAAAAAAAAATTTTATTTAAAATTACTATTGATATACAATTCATAGTTACTTAAGATCGCGTATGGTAGCAGTAAGAAAATTATCGTCGTTATGAATATATATAAGAGCAAATGCAACCGTCTTACTCGAATGCCGCGCGCTGACTGAACCAACGGGGATTGACGGTTCAGCGATTGCGGCTGCTTCGACGCCACCACCATCCAAACAATTTTGATTTATTTTTGTTCTTTTTTTTTTAACATTCATTGATCAATTAGCCAGTATTATTGACTCGATCAATTAAAGTAATCAAACAGTAGTAATTATTAAATTAAATTAAATTAAAAATTTTTTAATAAAAAGAAATGTCAAATAAATTTCCATAAAATTGACAAGTCTGTTATCTAAGTACTTTTATTATATAAAAATGATAATTTAAATGTTTTATAATCCATTAATATATTAAGAACTTATATTTATGAAAATATATATGAAAAATAAAAGTACGTGATGATGTAATTTAAAAACAGATCATTGGTTCGAAACGAGCAATGTGGCGCCAGGTTTAACTAAGAACATGACAATAAAAGATTACGATCTCTACTAACACCCTCATATGTTACCTTTATTAGTTTTTTTTCATATATTTCGTATACATATATATTTAATATTGGCTGTCTCATCTAATTAATTGTAAAAAAAAATATTTTTTTTAAAAATCGTTAACGAAAATATTTTAAAAATTTTTATTTTATTTTCTACGATCGTTATAATTGGAAAAAATAATAAGCCGTTATATTTTGATACCAGTAAAGCTGCAAAAATGATATTGTTATTTTTTTTAATCTCTACGTGATGCGATTTTATAAATAAATATGTTGGTGCAAAAAACTGAATATCGAAGCAACCGTAAATATGAAAGGTACAATTAAATATAAACCGAGTATTGGGAAGTAAAGAAAAAAAAATTAATATTATATTTTTGTGGAATCTATCATTGTTCCGAGTTACCATGAGTTTGAATTATCCAGAGTACCCGCCTTTATTATTCGCAAAAAAAAATCCGCTTAAGAAATTTTTTTTTACCTTCATATTCACATTTTTAACTGTACAAAAGTGTCAAATAAAATTTACATTTATCACATTTCGTTAGAATAAAAAAAAAAAAAATAATAGCTCTCAAAAATTTTTTTAGTAATTTTTTTTTTTATCAAAAAAAAAAAACTAAAAACAAACAAGATATTTTAAAATATATTCATAGAATGTATTTGGTTAAAAGAATTAAATTTCCGGTTTATGACGAACAATTCAAAAATTTTTTAAATCTATTTTTTTTTTTTTAATTAACTTATTTTTTTTTTATTCAGTTGACAAAACTAAAATGATTGAGAAAAAAAAAATATTGAATATTGATATAAAAAAATTTATACCCTAACAATTGTGGCAAATATTAATAGAAAAATATGTTAACTCAGTTAAAAATAATTTAACGGCTTGTAATTTTTAATAATTATTTTTTTAATGTTTATTTAACGACGTGGTATCGGATATTTAGTAGAAGCTAAATAAAAAGAGTACTGACATGTAATGCGTGTAACTCAAGTATAACGATCTAAATATAGTATTTTCTAACATAGAGCAAAGAAGTCTAGAGCTTTACCTGATCGTATTAACCCAGTTCTTATCGATTGCCTCCAGGGTTTCGTTACTGCCTCAGATGAACAAAAGTACTTGATAAAAAATATTGTTACTCTTTATCAGCCTGTAAATTGACTTTCTCTGGTAACCAGTCAAATAAATTCGATCGATCAATTTACTAGCTGATCTAATTACTCAAATTGTTTATGCCTTCATATTCATTTTTTTCCTCTATTTTTATTTTTCCCTTATATCTCAACGCCGTGTTCTATTATTTTTTCGACAACTCATTACTTGAATTATTGTAAGAAAATATTATTGAATGAACAGTAGAATGAGCCTTTGACAAAATTAATGATCTATTTTTTTTATTAGTATAGAATTTTATTAACCTGAATGAGTTCATTGAACCTCAAATTCAAATAAAATAATTCGAATTTTTTTTTTCCTTAAAAAAAATTAGGAAAAGAACAAAAATATTTTTTACAAAAAAAAATTAAAATTATTTCGAAGGTTTAAATTTTGAAGCGATCATTTTACCCCGCTCTTATCGATAATTTACTAATTAGTAATTTGGTTAATTCAAATTAATAAATAATCCTGAATAATTAATGAGGATCTGAAATACGAACACAGTTATAAGTTTCGAAATAAAATAAATTCGTTGGACCCTTACTTAGACAGCTATTAGTATATTCCCTGAATCTTAAATACTGTTCATACCAGAAAAGACATTAAGCGTTTTAATTCATTATTATTACTGGTACTACATCAGGATTCTGAGTAACCCTTTTATTACGAGACATAAGATTTAGATCAAAACTTTGAATTCTCCTTTCTGAGGGAGAGACGAGCAAATTGAAACGCTAAGAAAATTATGCATTTTCTTAAACTTTTATAAGCTGGATTGCGAGAAATTGACTGAGAATTGCTTGTCAGTTGTCAAAAATGATTTGGTCAAATTTTCATAAAATAAATTCCTAGACAATATTAAATGTCCTAGCATTTATAATTGTAAGTAAACTGCACGTCGTATCATTCAACGTAATGCTCGATTTGTTAACTTCGAAAAAATTCGAAAAAATTTCTCTTCAATTGTATTTAAAGTCCTCCGAGAAAGTAAATCGCTGTCGAAAATAGTAACGGCGTGAAATTAGACTTGTTTTCCAATAGTGAAGGTAAAACCGACGACTTTCTGGGAGGACTTTAGATGCGAAATGACAATCAAAAATTTTTCCGTCAATTTTCAATAAAATAATTTTCCGGACAAAATCAAGTTCGCGCAGAAGCTATAATTAAATTTAAAAAATTACCATTGGTTAATTTTTCAGTGATCAATAGACGTCAATTGTCAGACAATTTTTCGGCTTTCCATCTCTAAGTAAAACTAATTATCAATTAACACAAAAAAATGTTTTTTTGAGCAAACTTAGGTCTGAAAAAAATAAAGTTTTTTTTTTCATATTTCCTAGCAAATTTCTAAGTATGAAGATTTACTTGAGTTAGAAATGTAATTTTTGATAAAATTCGAGGATAAAGAAATGAAAAAAAAATAAAATTTGTAAAAATAATTCCCAAATTTCTTAAAATTATGAATAAATATAGATATATATATATCAATAAATTTTCTATATTTATTTAATGATAATCGATTTTATTTGTGTAAATAACTAATTAACTTTCATTTCCAAAGTAAAAAAAGTTGGACATAAAAATTTTTGATTGAAATATAAATTAAAAATAATAATCCATTTTCTTTCCGTCAACAGATAACTTAAAAAAAAAAAAAAAAAACCTACAATTCAGTGATTACACAATCTGAAGATTAAAAAATCCGCCCTGAAAATCCATTAATATCAAGTGAGATTCAAGTAGACAGTTTTATTTATCAAACCATAAACAATCTAAAAAAAAATAAAATTTCAATTAAAATTTAAAAATTATTAAATAGAAAAATCTTTTTTTTTTTTTAATAAAAATATTTAAGAATTTCTACTTATCAGTTCAAGTAATGAGTAATGAGCAATTAAGCAAAATTACGTATATAAATTTTTAAAAATAAACATTCAAGTGTCATTAAGGTTCATGCGCGAAACGGGAGTGTGCGCACAAGGATACCTTGCGGAAAGAGAACAAGTAGATACAGCTAAAGCTCAAGCTGTTCAGCTCAGCACTGAAGCTTTTTCAACCAATCTAATATACCCACAGTAACTCTTTAATCGTGATTACGCGTAATATTTTATGATAAACATTTGTGCTAGTCCGCATTGTGATTAATAACTCCGATAATTATCCATCTGAATATACATATACTCCGATACAAATCTATACATATATTCATACACAAATATATATACATATATATACATGTATATACATTTACGCATACATACATACATGTCTATACATGTACACAAATATATATAAAGTATCATGAGAACGTTTGTGAAATTTACTGAAACATAAACAATTCCTGTGAAAACTCCCAAGATTATCATTGGGCGGTGTCAGGTTAGGACTTTGATAAAAAAGGTAAGAACAATTAAATAATTACTCACATGCATGCATACATAAAACAAACTTTAATTAACATCATATATACTTTATTCTATTACTCATTTTTTAGTACAATTTTTATGTCAAGACATAAAAAAAAATTTGAATAATAAAAAAATATATGACATTATATTACATGATAAAAACAGCCTAAAATTATATTAAATTAAACCAATATTTATTATTAATATTAAGATAATTATATATCAAAATATGAAATTTGATAGGAGCAGAAATAATTTTTTAAAAAATGCATCGTCTACAAAATTTAGCCATGGTAATTTTATACTTATTTTTTTTTAACAAAATTTATTTACTTAGAAAACAAATTTAGGAATTTTAAGTTAGTAATAAAATTTAAATTAAGTTGTTTAAGTAAAAATGATAAATATACAAGAGTATATATATATCTAGATGATAAAATCATGTAAGACTATTCGCAAATTATCAGTGAAATAATAGACTAGGGAATAATATTGTGGTAGAATGATTTATTAAAGACGGTCGTTATATACTGAGTTAGATTATACCTTATATTTTAAAAGTTAAGTGATATTTATTACGTAATTTATTATCATACTCCTTTCATCTATATACACACACACGTATGTATATATATATACAAATATATATGTGTCTGTATACATATTGTAAATGTACAGGAATTATATACAGTTGTCATTAGTATGTATGAGTTAGCAACAGTATATATGTCATGTACGTGAACTGTAATTTTAAACTATGAATTAAAGACCGGGTTCTTAACAAGTTAGTTTTGTTCATAAAATATTATCGTTAAATTTAAATTTTAATTAATATTACAGCGATGAGGATAAAAAATAATTACTGGTTAATTAAACTAATGAATAGAGACAAAAGAAATTAATTGCTTATAGGGAATTTATTAATAAATTAAAGTAATGACAAAAGTGATGCTGACAGTAACTAATAAGTCGCGCTCTTTTATTAATCCGCGGGACTGTGTACACTATAAAAAATCAATAAACTACCCGTAGATAGAGGATAAAAAATTATAATAGACTTTAGAACACAAGGCTGTGTACTCTGCCGATCAGCCATGTGATGTACACGCAAAGTAAATATTAAACATACTTATAAACCTTTCGTGGCTTGTGGTGTGTGTGTATATATATAAATACATCCTTATAATATTATATAAGAGACGTATTTTTTTTAAATTTTAATTTCCGCTTGTTTACTTGTAAACTTTTATAATAATATATAATTTATGTTCGTTAATTATATTCCAGTATAACATTTATTATTGGAATAAAAAAAAAGTTTTCAAGTTAATTAAAAATATAGATCTATCAATTTAATTTACACGACAATTTTTAAGTTTTAATTATATAAAAGTTTGAAAATTTATTATTAAATTATTAAATTATTGTTTCAGTGAAAAAAATAAAAAAACTGGCGATTTTAAAAAATTTTATAACAAAAATGATAGACGAGGACGATCACGATGAACAAGTACGTTGTACCGGTAGTGATGTGGAAATAGAAGAGTACACGGACACGGAGGAACCAGCATACACAACTTATCAGTCAACTGACAAGCTCTTTGATACAGAGCAACCGTGTTGGCAAAGGTTTAGTTTTCTAGCCACCTTGGGCATTGTCACAGCATCGGTTACAACCTCTATCATCAGTTTGCCACTCTACCTCGAGAATGTCAGCGGTACAGCGAATGCCTACACAGGTACCCAATTTCTCCCTTGTTATGTAGCACTTTATACTCTACGTTCTGCACTGAACACCAAACACTCTGTCTGCTGTATACGCGAAACCATTTTACACACCATTATATAGGTGACAGGTATTTGTGTATTGTGTGAGCTTCGATCAATTGACGTTTACCATCCACTTCTATAACCGGCAAATACATATCACGGTTTTAGTTCTCTCAATACAGGAATCAGTAGACGACCGGAGACAGAAGCGGGAGAAGAGATGTCGGGACAAAGCTGATAGCTGTCTCTTGCCATGATAGATATTACAAGCTGTCAATTCATACTGACTGACGAGAATTTTTAACTTTTAAATAATCATTGATATCAGTATTAATTATAATCAATAATAATTGTCATGATTTATGGTGTAGTGTAAAAAATTGGGAGTGAATTCAGAGTGATTATGGATTTTATTTTTTAAAAAATCACATGCATACGGAGCAATAGGGAGTTTGCTTTTTCAGCTGAGTGATTTCGAAATGATCTGGATTTTATTTCAATCTACAGTCCCAATTCGAAATTTTAATATTAAAATAAACATCTTTTAGGAGTGAATTTCACTCTAAGGGGATTAAATAAATAAACATTCATCCGCCCTCTTTATCCCGCGTTTATTTCATTGATGTCTAAGGTCCCGCTATGAAAAATGAAAATTTTCAAAAAAATACAAGTTATTGGTTTCGGTCCGATTTTCGAAAATCGAGTTTTCATCAGATCACGACGGTTTGAAGACCTAGAAAGTTCTGCTGACGATTTCCGGGTGGACGTCCGCGTGTGTGTGTATGTAGTTATGTATGTAAACTAATTTTTGTCATGCGACTTTTGGAACGAATCAACCGATTTGGACGTTCTTGACAATCGAAAGGACTTATCAAGACTTAGATCTGATTAAATTTTGAAGTCAATCGATCAAGTTTACGTGTTATTAAATTTTTTTTTCATGTAACTCATAAACGATCTGCCCGATTTGCCTCAAAATGTAATGAGTTCTGTCTTGATGAGTCCTTTCAATTGCCGCCAAGAATGTTTTTGCTGAACAATAAAATAATAATTTTTTGTCTTCAAAGAGCTCAAAAGTTTGCAAATAATAACATTTTTGAGCTTTCTGAGCTCAAAAACAGCGTTAAATTTTGAGGCTGCCCCACAGGATCAAACGTTTTCACATTTTTTCCAACGTGAATTAACATTAATTATTTTTTCATCTTGCAGGACTTTTATTCATCGCATTTTTATCAACTTGTATTTTGGGATTGATTTGCGTTATTGGGGAAAAAGTATCGCCACCACCTACACTTGTTCCCAATAGTCTCAAAATAAAAATACCAAGATGTAGTCTCATCAAGATAAGTTGTTTTTACGCACTCTCGGGAATACTTGCGACACTTTCATTGGATCAAAATCGAGTGCTTTGTCACCTTCAGGATCCTATCAAGGGCATAACGCTTGTTTTCTCCCTTGTTTACTATTTTTTCTTCTGTCGCAAAAGTAAGTCATCGTTTTTTTTTATTCAAATATTTATTCAATAAAAATAACAATAACTGCTGCTTTGTAAGCACGATGATATACCAATATCCGAATAATAAATCAAAATAAATATGAGAAACTGGCAAACAATGAAAACGTGCAAACAATTCAAACGGACAAGTTTTAAATAAAAATTTATATTTATTTATTTTTATAAAAGTTTTTAAATTTAAATAATTATTTACTCACAATCTGGAATTGTATCAGTATTGTCGATCATAAACTCAATACTATGCCAATAAATTTGATTGAAAGGTTGAAAATAAAATAAAATAAAAAATTAATCACACTGACTCAATTAAACTCTATTTCAAGGTTTTTTATATTTTTTCCTCCTGTTACATCACTTCTGATCTTAAATTATTGAGCGCTTTAATCCGATAATTTAAAGTGAAGAGACGGGTATAAATTTCTAAACTGAACTATTATTAAGCGATCGATATTAAAGTAAAATTGAATACCAAAGTGTTCAGTATCCAAGAGTTACTTCAATTTGAATTATTTCAGTTGAAACAAAAAATTTTTTCTCAAGTAGCAAAGGGAGAGACAAATTGGGCTTGCAAAGACAAAAAAAAGCAATAGTCTATTTTTTTCACTAATTCTTTTTTTTCAGTCCTCAAATAAGTGTTTGATGTCACTACGACCCAGTAATAAATAAAAAATGCAGAGCAAAATGGACTGCTAAAAAAATTTAACAACTCAAGATTAAATTTACTTTTTTTTTTTTCACAATAAAAATAATTTTAACATGAAATTTTTTAAAAAATTATACAAATAAAAATCTGTGGGCTAATTTTAGACTTAAAAATTTTTTGAACAAAATTTGTGGTGGCCCAAATTGCCCCGTGAAGTCAAAATTGGCCATATGCAGTTTTCGAAAAATTTCTGAGGACACATTTTCGCCCGTGAAATTTTAATTTATGAAAAATAAATGTCCATCCCCTGTCTCTGCCTTCTCTCACTTGATAAATTTAAATTTTTAAAAAAAGTTACTGTCGTTATTCATAAATAATTAAAACACGAAATCTTTCAGTGATGAGTCTTCAGCGTATATTTTCCAGTACAACGATAATAGTCGGTCTGTTCATAAGTGTGGACTACGGACTGTGTGATGAATTTCGGTGTCGCGGCCGCGAAGTATCTGCACACACATTAACAGAGAGAGGTTCTTGGGGTATACGAGCGGTTTGGACACTAGTTTATGTGGCATCACTGGCAGTGTTTGCTATGGTCTTCACTCTACTGGAGCTCCACTTCACCACTGGGGTGAGTACGGTCATATATACAAATATATACATATGCAATATAGCATAGTAGATTTGTCTAAGGCCTAGGCAGACAAATATATTATACTGCCCACATAAATTCAGCTGTTATGAGCTGATTGACTAGGGAGAGATTTAATTTACAGCAGCAAAGTGCCTGTCGTTTGTTGACGACTCAGCACAATTCATTCCTCTACACTGTATCGAGGCTGGTATCATCTCGTGATATAAGACGACGTGGTTCTGAAGAAGAAGGGGGCCGTTTATTACATGTCACTGATCCAGACCCGACGATCAAGCATAAGCACTTACCCAAACCACCGATACTTAAAACTTTGTTTCATATTCATGCCATTTCTTTTATTGTCATTCTCGCGTTTATCTGGATTGATACGCTGCCTGGTATTGGTCGAGTAAGTATTATTTTTTTTTTTTTTCATGTCATTTTTTTATTCATATAATTTTTGGACATGAATTTTGTGATGCATAAAAAATATCACAAATTTAGTTAGTGACAATTTCGTTAAAAAATTTGTAAAGAAAATAAAAAAGAAAATTTTTAAATTTGAAATACAGAATTTGCATATCTGTTGTAGTTAACTGATATGAATTTTTTTTTTTATTTATTTTAGGAAAATAAAAAGACCATTTCTCTAAAACTCGAATATTGAGAAAAAAAATTTTTACTCTGACAATTTCATCTAAAAGCTTATTTTCGCTTCAATCTCCTCCCCCTTTTTTTTTTTTTTAATTTTTTAGGTCAATTTGTCCTCGTTTTATTGAATACTGTAGCAAAAACCTCGGGCTTGAATAAAAGTTATCATAACTAGAAAAAATCCTGCCGAACTTAAACTTTTCATTACAAACTTTTCAAATGCAACTGATTTGACCCTGTAATTTTTTTCTCATAACTTTACTCAAAAATAAATTTAATAAATTAGTAGTTGTGTCGCATTGTTTCCGCTAAATAAATGGAAAAAAAAAGTCAATCTCGCAAATATGAGCGCGAAAGCTCCAGCCTAAGTTACAGTCGGAAATTTTATTTATTGTCCTTAATATTGTTTTGATTTATAGATTCGTATTTTATTTCATGCTTTATTTATTCTTTATTTCACACTTTAGACTCGAATAAATTTTTTATTCCGTCCCAATATTATTTATTTATATTTTTTTTCCGCAGCCAATTTTTTATTTATCCTTTTCTCTACCCCTCTCTTTTTTCACATACTTTAGTCTCGTATTTTTTATTCCATGCTTTATATTTGCAGTTTTATTTTCTATCCAGTATTTTTCTTACTTCATCAATCACGGCGATGGAAAACACATTTGTTCTTTCACTTTTCTATGCCAGTGTACCCACACATTCATTCCTATCTACAAAAACACCCACATATATATACAGAGACTTACATATATACATATTTTATTATTTTTTTCTCTGTACATGGCACTAGGGTCTTACTCCAAAAGAGCTGTACACAACAATTGAGCACGGCTTCAAGTGTCACTTTAAAAGCAGCAGCTCTTGCACTGGAGTAGCGAACCACGGATGGATTTTTCTTTTCTCCTACATCACCTTCTCCATATCAATCCTGAATTTTTTGTCCATGTGTGAGAGTGCTGTCTTCACCGTTGCTGCAACTACTATTTCTCTACCTCTATCCGGCATTTGGTGGAGTATTTATAAGATGGATGTTGGTTCTAATGGAGGTAAGGAAACCCTTTACCAATACATATATATCTTATTTATCTAGTAAAAAGAATTATGTTTATTAAAATAATTATTAGAGTTTCACGAAACTGTACATTAATTTAGTCAAGTCAAAAAAATTGCCGATTAAACTCTGAGTGAATACTAAAAAATTATGAGTCCATGATTAGTGTGAATGATTTGGTGTTTAAATTTTCAACGCTGCCGGTGTTAAAGTTACATGACGCAGGATGTTGAATTATGGATCGAGTGAATTATAACGTTCAGACCACGACTAATGTAAATGTATAAGTTATTTATTTAAGATTCTCGATTACTTCAACACTAAGTATCTAATTTTTATTTTTAATTAATCTACATTAATAATAATAATTTTTAACTACACCCGTAAAAAAAAAAACTGTAAAAAATTTTTGGTGTAAAAATGGTCCCATATAACTTTCCCAGTCGCTTGGTGTAAATTGACGGTGTGAAATATCAAACGGTGTACTTTTAACACAGTATGAGTGTTTTCATTCACACCATTCGGTTTTATTACCTCTAGTATTGTCCGATATAGTCTGTAAGCAACTACACCGAGCAAGCCGTGTAAAGTCATCGGGACTATTTTAACACCAAAAATTTTTTTTAGTGAATATATAGTTTAACACTAAAACTCCGGATCATAGAAAATGTAGATTGAAATAAAATCCATGTTCACTCAGAATTGACTTGCGATTTTTCACGGTGTAGATAAATTATTTTCTCTTTTGATTTATTATAACGAATCTTATTTTACGGGTAATCTTTTACTAACTAAAAATGATGAATCACTAGATTTTTTGACCGCTTTTCTTCCCTCACATGTAATATAATATATTATAGATAAACTTCTAAATTAAGTGAAATAATAGTTATCCTAATACGCTTCTAGCATAACACAAGATATTGATTAGTAACTTTATTTAAAAATAAATAATGGGTCTAGGTTGGAATTCTTGATCAATAATCTTCAGATCTAAAATCCCTAATGAAAAAATGTAAATGAGTAATACTCGGTCTCTGGAATTAAGTGATTTTTGATCATTTGATTCATTTCATAATTAATTAAGTAACTTTTTTTTTTATAAAGGAATAATTATATGGTCACCTGGTGTAACTGGTGAACTTATCTGCGCTCTTCTTGGTCTTCCTGTAGTACTACTTGGACTTGGTCTTCTTATAAGATCTCACTTTCGTGATACTCAACCTACTTACCAAAGTATTCCACCTCCAGATCTACATCGCGAAATCTACAATAGATGAATTTCATCCTTTAAAAAAATTTAAATTAACTTTTATTTATTAATAGAAATTAGAAACATGAAAGTATGCGTGCGATCATCGATCAATTGAATTTGAAGAAAAAAAAAAAAAAAAAAATATATATATATATATATATATATATATATATATATATTCATAATTAATAATCAATAAGTCGTAAGAAGAGAAGTTAAATTTTCATGTCATGCCAAAAATATGCCGAGCCATGTCAACTAATTTTTAAACCTGTTATAGCTTTTAGACTTTTTACTAATTCCCTTTCCCCATTAAATATAAAAACATTAATAATGTTTTTCATATACACATCTTTTGTTAACCATATTAATTATCACGTACTTTTTTAAATAAAAAAATTTACAGAAAGTAGTTTTATATAAAAACAAAATTTTTAAAAATCAATTTAGATTTTACATTTTTATTTATTTATTAATTTTTTTTAATTTTAATAAAAATGCTCACTGCTTTATTGTAAAATACACGGATTGCCAAAAAAATTAATCAGTATTTGATGCTGCGACTTAAAAAACAAACACAGTATTATAATTATTATTTAGAATTAGTAATTGTATTATTAAGTATGAGATAATTCATGCCAATTATTGATAAAATTAATTAAAATTTTATTTTTTTATTAGCATTCCATGCGCTAAATTCAACAAATTAACTGACTAAAAATTTCTTCGGTTTAACGAAAATTTTAATTAATAAATTTTTTATTACAGTCATTAAATTATTTACTTAAATAATTATGTGATAAAAATGCATTAAATATTTTATAATTTTAAGACTTTTAACATCCGCTGATTTTTTTTTAATAGAAAGTGCAAAGTAATTTTAAACGAAAACTCTTAAATTTTTTTCGAAGTATTTTTCATAATTTTAATAAAAACAAAAAAATGTAGTCAATTAAATTGTCTTTTAAAAATAAAAAAAAATTATTTATGGAAATAATGAAAATTTTTTGAATAATGAATTTAAATAATTTATGTAATATGTAATGATTATTTACAAATGATCCCTCGTAATAAAATTCATTCTAAAAAAATTTGAAAATTGTTCGCGCTGTAAAATTTTTGAATTCAAGTCGGCGTAAAATTTTCATCGGAATTTTAAAAAATAATAATTCATTTATAATTTAATCTAAATATATTTTCTTTTTTTATTATTTTCATAATTTTATTTTGAGAATTTTTTTTTGTCTTGACGAATTTCAATATTTGTTAATTTTGAAGTATAAATAAATAAAAATTTTCAAAAAAATAATTTGAGAAGAAATTAAAAAAAAACTTTACAAAAAGTTTAAAAACACTGACATTAAAGTATAAACCACATATATTTATTTTTGAATTTTCTGAAGTTCAAAAAAAGTTACGCTGTCTTCAATTCAAAACTTCCGTGTAATAAACGTATTTTGAATTTTTTTAGACTGAATTATATTTTCTCAGAGAGATTGAGTATATATATTGTTGTATAGAAAGCTGTAATGACACAAAAAAAATTAATGTATAAGAGTACGATCACAAAATTAATGATGTAATCAATATAAAATAGAAATAATCATAACGCGTTAATTATATTTTACCAAAAAAGCCATACGTCCATGATTTTTATAATTATAGTAACGGTAAATGCTAGCGCGAGATTAGTAGAAAATAAAAAAGTATATAAATGTTTGCAGCTTTGATGTTTGTAATGATTGATAGTTAGTTTTGAAACTTTTTTGAAGGTATAAATTTTTCATTGGAATGTATAACAGCACCGACAGTAATTGCGTCCAAAAATTAATAATCTGTCATAGTTTGGCATTTTTGTTTTTTTGCTCATTGTTTATTAAAAAAAAAAAAAAAAAAAAGAAAATGACATTTAATGAATACAAATTCATTTGAGCCAATGAATTTTGGTTTTGAAAAATTCCTGTGAAATTTTAAAAATAATTTCTCAATAATTATTTTATAATTTCTCAATATTAAATTATTATTGATGCATTTTAATTGAAACTAAAACTAAATATTTGAAATGAAACTAAATTTGATCTTCCATTTCCTACAAAAAATTAATAATTAAGATAAAAAGTAATGATAAAAAAAAAATATTCTAAACCAAATGAATGAAAAATGTATTTTTTATGAAAGAATCTTTGCAATTTATTTGCTTACATGTTAAAACTTATAACTTATTTTGAATAAAAATCAATCTGATAATCACAATGACCCTACGCTTCATGTAATAAAAGTATATAAATATTAAATATATACTTACTAGTAATTAAGTTAACCCTGTCAAAAAAATCCATGTAGGATTGCATGGGAACCCATAGGAATCCATAAAGGAAAGTACACATTTATATAAGAATCCATAGGAAATAATATAGAAGTGTATGGTTATACAAAAATCCATGTAAGATACCATGGATGTCTGGATTCCCATATGGGAAATTCAGATAGGAAACTGTGGGTACCTGGATTCCTATACAGAAACTTGGATATATGAATTTCTTTAAAGGAAGTTTATCTATAAATCTGGGTTTCTATATCTATTGTCTATTGATACGAGTATGTGAATCTATGCTGGATTCCTATAAGAAAACATATGGGAATCCATTCGAAAACGCCATATGAGAACTCAATAGGAATCTAGGCTGGATTCTCATATGGATTTTTTTGATATAGAAAAGCTATTTGAAAAAAAAAAAGTGTTGCTATAGAATCATGTAATTTAGTACGAATCATAAAATAAAAAATACAAATGGAAAATTTTAAAAACAAATCTGCTCAATTTGGTCTACTACAGATGTAGTCCATATAAAATATACTGATTCATTGCAAATAAGATTAATTGCTAAATGTATTACCTCAAATAATGCATTCATGTTTAAATTATAACGCTATACATTTATAATATATATATATATAGCGTTATACAACGTTAATTAAATTACTCGGAGAAGCAATTGAAATTAATAAACGTACGCTAAGGAACTAATTACATGATGAATTATTCAAAACTGTGAAAATTCAATATACAGAAAATTAATTAATTGATATAAATTACTTAGTGGACATGTGTTAATTATTATGAATCATAACTATTGATACTTAACATGTGGGTCATAGATAATAAATTATTTTGGGGTACGTTTATTTAACTTCTGTTGTTGTTCCTCATAAAAATTGAAGTAAAATGTTAAAAATGAATTAAAAATATAAATAAATAAGACTATCATACATTAATGAATAAGAATAAACAAAATGTAATATGTATATGTATATTTAAATCAAACTTTTAGAGATAACATTGTGATTGTTAAACTGTTATGAAAATGAAATTTAAATGCCAACAGAAATATAATAATCTTATACATATATTTTATTTCGTAATTATTTAACCCTCTTTTCAATAATTTCGAAATTAATATAATTTATGTATACAAGAAATTTTTTTAGTTTTTTTTATTTTAATTATCTTATTTATTATTTTCTAATTTAAATTTGAAATATTGTAGCCAAACGAATGCGGAAACATGAAAAAATTTTTTTAAAATATGAATATATGAAAATAAATTTTATGTGGAATAAGGCTGTGATAAAATGAGATAATAATTTTTAAAAATAAATAGTTTTTTGTTTTGAAATAATTATTTTGCTACGGGATTTCAACTTTGCCTCATTTTTTTTCTATCGTCTTTTAATATTTTTGAATGATCTTGAAATTACCAGACAATTAACAATTTTTGAATTTTTTTTTTAACAAATCAATTAGAAAAAAAAGCTATAGCTTCAATAAATTAAAGTAGTGTTAGTAACTATTTCAATTTAGCGGAAATGAATTAGTAGTAAAAACTGTAATAATAAAGTTATCAAAACTTAAATTTTAGCAGTCGAGAAAAATAGTGTTTGAGTAGTTTGCTGTAATAAATTAGAATAGTGGTAGTATTGTCTTTTTGTCGACTTTTCTCATCGGTACAAAATCCATTTGTTTATAACATTAGTTAACATAGAAAAAAAAGTTCTCGAAAGGATACGACAGAAATTCAATTAAAAAAAAAATGCTGTCGATTGTTGGTACGAAGTTTTAAAATTGAAATCGAATTATTTTATTGAAATTTATTTGTGTCAATAATGATATTAATTTCACTAAAGAGTATGCTTTAAATTTTATATTTTTTTACCTGTGTGGTAAATTTAAATATGTAAAAAATAAATTATTAGAAATTGGAGTAAAATTAAAAATAATAAAAAAAATAAAATGACGGCAGAATATAATAGAAAAAAATTGGAAATATTAAAAAAAAAAACCCACAAGTGTTTAAACAAACCTTGGTGGGGAAATAATGTGCAGAAGGGTGTCCTAATACACTTGGAGATTAGAATAAAATTTCTCCAAGTGTATTTCAGCTAAAAAACGTCACTTAACTGCTATTTCCCACCAGACGATGCCAGATGAGTTTGCTCAGGAACTAGGAACATATCAACTTCAGCCATCAGCAACACTTTACACTAGCACTGAACACTCAACACTTAACGACACCTCAGATACTTTTTAGATATTTTACACGACGCCACAGCAATACTGTATTTCGATTCAAACGTAAAAAACAAAGAAAGATTTGAACTACTACTGCTATTATCGAAGATACTGACTGCCGCTATCGAACCGTCAGTTGATACACAGCAATCGATTTTGCGATTCATCGATTGCCCCCACTTTAAAAAAAATTTGAACGTTAAATACAGACGCGCAGTAGCGCCGTCTTGGCGCGAAATTTCAAAATTGAAATTGAATTATTTTATTGAAATTTATTTGTGTCAATAATTATATTAATTTGAATAAAAAATATGCTCTAAATTTTATATTTTTATTACCTGTGTGATAGGTTTAAATATTTTAAAAATAAATTATTAGAAATTGGAAAAAAATTAAAAATCATAAAAAAAATAAAATGGCGGCAGAATATAATAGAAAAAAATTTGAAATATTAAAACAAAACACACAAGTGTTTAAACAAACCTTGGTGGGGAAATAATATGCAGAAGGGTATTCCTAATACACCTGGAGATTTGAATTAAATTGCTCCAAGTGTATTTCAGCTAAAAAACGTCACTTGACTGCTATTTCCCACCAGACGATGCCAGATGATTGGGCTCAGGAACTTGGAAGATATCAGCGGCAGCCATCAGCCATCAGCAACAACTTACACTAAGATTGAACACAACACTTTATACTAGCACTAAACACTAAATACTTAACGACACCACAAATACTTTCCACAATTTATATTAATAAAAGATAAAATTTTACAACCACTGCACAATTTTACACGACGCCACTGCAATACTGTGTTTCAATTCAAACGTAATGAGCAAAGAAAGATCTGGACTACTACTACTACCGTTGTCTATGTACTGACTGCCGCTATTGGGCCGCCAGTTGATACACAGCAATCGACTTTTCGATTCTCTCGCCCCCCCACTTCCGCAAAAGTTTGAACGTCGAATACAGCAACGCCCAGTAGCGCCAACTTGGCGCGAAATTTAAAAATTGAAATTTAATAATTTTATTAAAATTTATTTATATCAATAATTATATTAATTAGACTAAAAAATATACGCAAAAATTTATATTTTCATAAATTTATCAATGATTCTCATTATTTGCGCAGTAAATTTAAATATTTGAAAAATAAATTATTTAAGATGGGAGAATTGCACTCAGAATGCACTCAAACAAACATTTTTTGTAGGAAGTGTCTATTAATACGATTATCGGATAATTAATTATTTTTTATTAATTTGACAATCGTATTATATTTCTTTTTTATTCGTACGATCTATTTTAAATTAATTAAAGAATATTAATTCATTTATTTTTTTTTTTATTTTTAAAGTAGTCGTATGAGTAGACTATATATTTTTTATCCGCCAGTCGATTGTCAAATTTTTAAAAAATATTAAAAATTTTTACCTTCAGTTTTGTTTCGCTGTCACTAAGCAACCGTTTTGTATTTAATTTCTCTCTTAATGACTTTTAATGTTATCGCCTGTTATTTTTTAACTCATAAATAAGTAAAATAAAACATTAATTGCACATTTAAATGTTTCGTTATGTATTTTTTTTCTTTCTCTGCATGATACAATTAATATTAATAATCGTTCAACAGACAGAAATGATTTTGATTAAAAATTTTCTATACTTCATACAAAGATTATTTTAATAAAAGTTTTTCAAACGTTTTAAATTTCATCTTTAATTAATAATTAACATAAATAATTATTTTATCGCAAAATAAATAACCAGCGACTAAAGCGCGTATACGTCAGAATTTTGAACTAAACTTGTTATGATTTTTCTAGAACAAAATAACTGAACCTCAAATCAAGGAAATATAAATTCAACTTTTCGGATTTACTCCAGATTTCAGTGACTTGCAGTTTATAAATAAATTTAAACTTTACATATTTTTATTTAGTAAGCTTTCGTTAATTTAAAAAATCAATTTGTAAATAAGGAATAGATATTTAAAATGGCGAGCGAAGCAGAAGCTATAAACAATCAAGTGAGTAAAATTTATTATAAAGTAACTTAGGTAATTTTAAACAGTAAAAATAACAATTATGTTGATATCCGTCATCTTAAATTTCATATTTAAATATTTTTACTCAAACAATATTTTAAACTCATTTTTATTATAAATATTCTAGATGCCAACTCCGAAAATAAATCATGACTGGTATCAAACAGAAGCTTTCGTTATTGTGACAGTGCTGGCTAAGAATACGAGTAACGTTAAAGTTCAATATAGCGAAAGAACTGTAAGTATTTAAATATTTAAATATTTATTAGGTAAGGTAGATGACCCATACTCGATCACTTTTCATTAGAGTGAAAATGACAATAAAGTTAGTAGACATTTAAAAATCTTTGGATTTTTTTTTAACAAAAAATAAATATTAAAAAATATTTTGAAAAATTACACGTATAGTTTATGAATTTTTTGACATGTGCATTTCTTTAGAAATATATTTTTTTAATTTAAAATGTCTGCTAACTTCACTATCGTAGAGTGAAATCAAACGAATCGATATGTATTGGTAAATTAAACAAATAATCATATATTTATGTATATATATATGTTATATTTTACTTTATTTAGATTTACCCATGATTAATCATCATGTACCTGAAGATCAGAACGTTTTTCGCGCAACAAAAAAATTAAACAGTAAAAAAATCAACTGGATGACAAAATTTCTGAAATGGTTCACATATAAATGCTGGTGTGTCAGCTGAAAATCTTAGGTCACCCCAACCTCGGGAACTACCCCTTAAGCAGTTGAATTACAAGTGTGAATGTAGCAGACGTCAGACAAATGTAAAATTATAAATAAATAGAGTAAATAATTAAAAAAATAATATTTATAAAAAATGTACTTATTAATTTTTAAATTTTTCAAATGCCCATTTTTTAAAAATTTTATTTTATTAATTATCTACTCTATTGATTAATTATTTAAATTTGTCTGTCTGCTACATTCACACCTATGTCGAATTACATTTTCGTTTCGCGAAAAACGTTCTGATCTTCAGGTATATTATTTATCAATGATAATTATCATACATGAAATTTTTTACTATAAAAATTATAACAGCGTATTAATCAGTTAAAGTGAGCAACTAGTGTTACTAATCGCTCTTACCTCATTGTAAAAATGAATTATTATGATTTTTTCAGTTAAGTGTGAGCGCTAAATTACCTTCTGGGAATGAGTATAGTTTGGAATTAGATTTGGCCCATGAGATAGTTCCAGATCAGTGTTCATATAAAGTTATACCGTCTAAAATAGAAATAAAATTAAAGAAACGTGAAGGCCTTAGATGGAATTTATTAGAAGGCAATCCAGCAGTTAAAGAAGATATTAAACCTATACCTCAAGGTTATTATTTCAACACTATTTTTAATCTGACTACTAAAAGGTTTAAAAAATATTACTTATCTTTTTATTTTACAGAAATACTTGTCTCAAACCAGCCACCAAAATATCCAAGCTCAAGTAAAAAATCAAAAGATTGGGATAAAGTTGAAAAAGAAATAGAAAAACAGGAGGCTGAAGAAAAACCTGAAGGCGATGCCGCGCTTAATTCTCTATTCCAACAAATTTATGGCACTGGATCCGATGAAGTTCGCAAGGCCATGAATAAATCATTCGTAAGTACTTTCGATACTCAATAGTACATAATGTACTGCAGTCTTTTTTTTGTAACTTATAAATAAATTTGTTTCAATAGATCGAATCTGGCGGTACTGTTTTGAGCACGAATTGGTCCGAGGTCGGAAAAGGCACCGTCGAAAAACGTCCACCTGACGGCCTTGAATGGAAATCATGGGAATGAACTTAATTTGTTTATTAATTAAATACTCTATCTATACAAACATTAATATCAAAATTAATCAGTAATTAATTTTAAAATCATTGATTTATGTTTTACCAACTAACTAAATTTACATGTCCATTATTATTTTGTAACATATATTTAATTTTTTATTTTAATCACTTTTTAAATGGAAAATAGTTTGAGTTGTAAATAAAAAAATTTAATAAGTATAAATTATTTTTGTTTATTAATTATATACATATTTGTAATTTTTCATAAATATTTAAATCGCCAGCTTCGAAATTCATTTCATTTTACTATTAAATTATAAATATTAATATTTAATTATAAATGCAATTAACTAATTCATATATTTACCTAAAATTTTACTAATGGCCAAATTACTTAATTAATTTTTAGTCTCATATTTATTAAATGTCCTAAGAGTATAAATATAAACTCTTTATTTACAAACCATTTAATTATAAAATAAAAAAATACTAAGACGATATCCGATTTAAAATAATTAAGAGTAAGACAAGCGCACCGCCAAGTATTATTTTTCTATCTACATTAACATTTTTAATTTGTGGGTCAACAGATGAAATATCACTAGGACTCTGATTACTTTGATATTTAATATCAGGTGCTTTATTCCAATCAATAAAAACTTTTTTATTTTTAAACTCTCTAATGCTTTCCTCCAGGGTAGAAAAATAATTTTTGAATATAACTTCGTTTTTACTCTGTCCCTCGGCAATTATTTTATGGACGTCGGCTATTCTTTTATTATTATAAATCATTGACCCGCCTAGAGAAAGTATCGCGATGACAGCGGAAGCTAAAATAGACAGATATTTATATTTTTGCGCGTTAATATTCTGGCTGTCATGATACTCTTTTATGGCAGTGGCCAACTGG
Source organism: Microplitis demolitor (assembly GCF_026212275.2). NCBI lineage: Eukaryota > Metazoa > Arthropoda > Insecta > Hymenoptera > Braconidae > Microplitis > Microplitis demolitor. The sequence goes on along the minus strand of NC_068545.1, from coordinate 22,886,020 downwards.
GTAAAGTGATCGCGTTCCTCATTTTCCAGTAGACTTAAATGAGATATTATTCTGCTCTGATCTTGCAGAGCTTTATTTTCTAAGATTGTTAACTGCACATACTTTGGATCTTCCCGCCTGGTTTGAATCAACTCGCCGTAGACTTGTTTCAATTTCTCGGCTATCACAGAAGCCTGGTTGTTGAGATCTCGCCGGCGGTTTTGACAATCGAATAATTTGTCTTGGACGGTTATCATCTGCTGTCTTGCTACTTCGACATCTTCGAGACCTGTTAGCTGCTGGTACCATTTCCACCAGATTACCAGCTGCTTTGGCATCGGCGCTGGCTCTAATGCTGCTAATTTTAAATCCTGGATGATTGTTGCCCCATTGACTTGCTATTAATTAACAAATCAATTTTAATTCTTAAGTACATTAATATTTATTTTAATATTAATATTGATTTTAAATTAATTTTATTATCAATTTATGATAAATATGACGAGAAAATTTTTATTTTTAAAAAAACAATTAAATTTGAATAATCAAAATACTCGAATATGTAAAATTGTTTTTTTTTTTAATTTTTACGAATATTAAATCAAAAGTTAAAAAAAAAATTATACAGTAATTTATAGGTTCCACAAATATTAAACTTTTTTTTTAGATTAAAAAATAATTTAATTTTATTAATATGCTTATAATTATTAGTAAAATGTATCAAAAAATGAAACAATAAAAATTTATAAATTTTTAGTAAAATACCAGTAGCAATTTCGCTACTATTTGGCCACAAAAATAATTTATTTAAAATAAATAATTAGTTATTTATAATACGGAAAGTAGTAGAAGTTAAAAAAATTTTTTTTCTTTTAAATAAACAAATAAAATCTTTATAGAAAAAAACTTTTAAAAATTATATATAGAAATCTGATCGTGTCCGAATAATAATTTTAAGTATCATTAAAGTCATAGGGAGGACAAAAAAACATTGGAATCTGATTATTGATAAATTTTGGACGTTACGTCACTTTTATTATTTCATCAGCAACTAAAGCATATTGGACAGAGTTACTGATTTTGGCCACTTTAAACCAGTTTTGGGCACTTGAAAAATTTGTAAAAGATACAATGATATAATTAATTTTTAAAATGCGTACTAATGAGTAAAGAATGGACTAATGAACAATAATGTAACAATTGAACAGCTTTTAAAATTTTTAATATTTTAACAAGTTTTTGTACCCATAGCTCAATAACTCAAGTTCTATCGTTTAAATAATATGATAAAAACTATTAATTTTGATAACGATATAATGTTATAGAAACAATTAATTTTAAATAATAATTATTATAATTTATCAATAATAAGGTTCGAAGATTTTTTGTCCTTCTTCCTGCGATTTTAATGACATGTAATCATTGGATTTAACTTACAAGTAACTTGTTTATAAAGATTACAAAATTGTCTGATGTCTGCTACTTTCAGTATCTCAATTATTTTTAAATAATTTTACTGATTAAATATATAGAGGAAGGCAAGAGCTCGTAATCGAGTTCATTATCCTGATAGGTAAATAAATAAATACCTTGACAATAGTGTCATATTTTTTGCTAGCAATATTTTGAAAATGAGTTAATTGTACATGAGCTCTTTCAGTTGCTGATTCAATAGCGTTTGTTAAAACCGGTGATTTATTAAACCTTGATGTAACTATTTCAATTAATTTTTTTGAACGACTTGACATTATTTATATATTATAAAACTACTGTTCAAATATTTATAAATATGAGTATTTACTTTATTCCCGGCATTTAAAGGTTAGAATTTTCTACCTATCATATTCAGCCACCATTTTATTTTGATTTACGATTTATTAAGATTTTTCTCCCATTTCTAACAAGTTATTTTTTGAATATTTAAATTTACTGGGCAAGTCACAAGAATAATTGATAAATTATTGATGAAAACAAAAAGTTTCGAGTATACTTTTTAGTCTAATTTATATAATTATTGATATAAATAAATTTTAATAAAATTATTAAATTTTAATTTTTAAATTTCGCGCCAAGTTGGCGCTACTGGGCGTTGCTGTATTCGACGTTCAAACTTTCGCAGAAGTGGGGGGCGAGAGAATCGAAAAGTCGATTGCTGTGTATCAACTGGCGGCCCAATAGCGGCAGTCAGTACATAGACAACGGCAGTAGTAGTTCAAATCTTTCTTTGCTCTTTACGTTTGAATTGAAACACAGTATTGCAGTGGCGTCGTGTAAAATTGTGCAGTGGTTGTAAAATTTTATCTTTTATTAATATAAATTGTGGAAAGTATTTGTGGTGTCGTTAAGTGTTTAGTGCTAGTATAAAGTGTTGTGTTCAATCTTAGTGTAAATTGGTGCTGATGGCTGATGGCTGACGCTGATATCTTCCAAGTTCCTGAGCCCAATCATCTGGCATCGTCTGGTGGGAAATAGCAGTCAAGTGACGTTTTTTTTAGCTGCTATACACTTGGAGCAATTTAATTCAAATCTCCAGGTGTATTAGGAATACCCTTCTGCATATTATTTCCCCACCAAGGTTTGTTTAAACACTTGTGTGTTTTTTTTAATATTTCAAATTTTTTCTATTATATTCTGCCGCCATTTTATTTTTTTTTATGATTTTTAATTTTTCTCCAATATCTAATAATTTATTTTTTACATATTTAAATTTACCACACAGGTAATAAAAATAAAAAATTTAGAGCATATTTTTTAGTCAAATTAATATAATTATTGACACAAATAAATGTTAATAAAATAATTTAATTTCAATTTCGAAATTTCGCGCCAAGATGGCGCTACTGCGCGTCTGTATTCAACGTTCAAATTTTTTTTAAAGTGGGGGCAATCGATGAATCGCAAAATCGATTGCTGTGTATCAACTGACGGTTCGATAGCGGCAGTCAGTATCTTCGATAATGGCAGTAATAGTTTAGATCTTTCTTTGTTCTTTACGTTTGAATCGAAATACAGTATTGCAGTGGCGTGGTGTAAAATTGTGCAGTGATTGTAAAATTTATCGCTTATTAATTTAAATTGGGCAAAGTATCTGTGGTGTCGTTAAGTGTTGAGTGTTCAGTGTTAGTGTAAAGTGTTGTGAATTGCTGATGCTGATATCTTCCTAGTTTCTGAGCAAACTCATCTGGCATCGTCTGGTGGGAAATAGCAGTTAAGTGACGTTTTTTAGCTGTAATACACTTGGAGCAATTTTATTTTAATCTCCAAGTGTATTAGGACACCCTTCTGCACATTATTTCCCCACCAAGGTTTGTTCAAACACTTGTGTGTTTTTTTTTAAATTTTTTAAATATTTTTCTATTATATTCTGCCGCCATTTTATTTGAACGTACGATTTTTAATTTCCTCCAATTTCTAATTATTTATTTTTTAAATATTTAAATTTACCGCGCAAATAACAAGAATAATTAATAGTGGTGCATTTTGAAATGCGCTACGCTGCAGCTACTCGTATTGCATTTCCGGAATGCACCCAGTAATATAAATTCCAAGCTTACCGACCCAGGAACACATGTATTTATATATATTATATATAGGTATATTATTTTCGTGTTTACAGTTTACATTTACGTCGCGCTCCCTTTATAATCGTTTAGTTTAATAATTGCGTTGATATTTATTTAATAAATACTTTTAAATTCTGTAAAGTTCAATATTTATAAATATATGAATAACAAATATATAGACTGAGTTTATATATTTAGTGTCATTTAATTTAAAAATTTAATGGTAAGGAATTATAACCTATTGCTTTTATTTATTCTTTTAAAATATCAATAATTGATTCTTAAAAACAGACAATTATGGAGGTTAATTCTGAAGAGATTAAAAAATTTAATGATGATTCTGCTGATAAAATCAGTAATGAAAAGGCTGACGAAATGATTCCGTCAGATTTAAAACAAGATTCCAAGTCTGTAGAGTCAGAATCAAATACAGTTCCAATGTCAGTTGATGAATCAAAGCCAGATCATAGTTTAGAAACTGAAGATCAATTAAAATCAAACCAAGATCTAAAGCTTGATGAGTCTAAAGTAGACCCAGAAGCATTGAAGTCAACAGATGAATTACCTGGTCAAGGAGCATTTAAAAAGCCAGCGCTATTAATTGGTCCTCGTCGAGGTAAGACAGGATCGATACGCATACTATCGAATGGAAAAGCATCTCAAGTAGCTTCAGTAGCAGTTCAATCAACATCTGACAGCTCTGATGAACCAGAAATAATATCAGAGTCAATAGAACCACCGAAAGTATCAACTCAGGATCACAAGCAACAACTACCGTTGCCTTACAAAGAACCAGCATGGGGAGGAAGTCCCTCCGGTGACTACAAAGTTGAAGTATTAAAGTCAGGAGTGATATTGGACACTATAGATCTAACGAACAAAAGTTTCCACGTGATTGGACGTCTTCCGGTCTGCGATATCCCACTTGCGCACCCGACAATCTCGCGGTACCACGCGATTCTCCAGTACCGCGTCAACGGGGATGAAAAAAACGGCCCGGGATTTTATCTGTACGACCTCGAAAGCACCCACGGGACTTTTTGGAACGGCTGCCGCATAAGGCCCAAGACCTACGTCAAGCTCCAAGGTGGACACATGCTAAGATTCGGGTGCAGTCAGCGTAAATTTATTGTGCAGACACCCGTTGAGGAAGAGGAGCAGGAGTCCGAGTACACGGTGACGCAATTGAAGGAGATGCGCCGACAGGAGTTAATGGAACGGGAGAAAGAAGAACGAGAACGCCAGCAGATGTTCGAAGAAATGGAGCGGCTGAGAAAAGAAAAAGAAGAAGCTGATGGAATAGACTGGGGGATGGGTGAAGATGCTGACGAAGAGACTGACATGACTGAGAATCCTTATGCTATGACTAATAATGAAGAATTGTTTCTTGACGACCCCAAGAAAACGCTCAGAGGATGGTTCGAGCGCGAAGGTTTTGACTTGCAGTACCAGACTGAGGAGAGAGGAGTCGGGCAGTTTCTATGCTGGGTCGACTTGCCTATTGAAGCGGCGGTAGGTCGCAACGTACGTGCGGAAGCTTTGGTAAAGGGCAAGAAGAAAGAGTCAGTTATCCAGTGCGCTACTGAGGCATGTAGAGTTTTAGACAGATACGGATTGCTGAGACAGGCCACGCACGAAGGACGCAAACGCAAATCACGTAATTGGGAGGAGGAAGATTTTTATGACTCTGATGAAGACAATTTCCTAGATAGGACTGGTACCGTTGAACGCAAACGCGAACAGAGGATGCGCAATGCTGGTAAATTGGAGACTAAGGCTGAAACTTACTCGACGTTGGTGGAAAAATTGTCTGGAGTTACGAAAGAAATAAAGGAGATTGAAGTAAAGCTGAAGAAACATCAGGACACCAAGCGTGGGGTTGATTCAGATTCAAATGAAGATGCTCTTGATGCTTTTATGTCGAATTTGAGCTCTGCTGTCTTAAATAAGAGTGACATTTTGAAAATGAAGTCCCAGTTGCAGCAATTGAAGAAAGAAGAAGAGAACCTGAAGAAGTTGGTTGATTTTGCTAAACCAGCAAACTTGCCGTCGTTGGTTTCTAGTTCAGCAGTGGAAGACCAGGTAGAGAAGCCAGAGATAGAAAAACGACGCAGAACTGACGATGATGACAGTTTGGTTTGTAAGTTGGTGGAAGATGAAGAGAGGAAAGTGTCCAAGAGTCGGTACGGGCTGATCAAGAGCGAAGAGATTGCTGTCATTCAGAAAGAGCTTAAGCAGGGTGATGAGGCTGATGAGCAAGAGAGTGTCGAAGAAAAGAAGATTGAAGAGAATAAAGCATTTGAAGGAAAAATTGAGCAAGAAGAGAGTAAGAAGACGGAGAAAAAAGATGAGGAATTATCGGAAGCTGAGCTCCTGAGAAGAAAGAAGAAAAATATGAAGCGCGCGCAGAAGAGGGCTGAGAAGGCGGCTAAAGAAAGTAAGAAATCTTATGACGAAGATATTCATAGCGTTGATTATTCCACTTGGGTGCCGCCTTCCAATCAATCTGGCGATGGACGGACTAGTTTAAATGACAAGTTTGGTTACTAGGCTACAATAGGTAATTAAGGACATTCTCAAACAGTGGTTCCCACTTTTTAAGAATTTTCAATGACAATTGTTATACATGATTCAAAATTTTATCAATTAATTAAAAAAAAAGTCAAGTATTAATTAGGAAAAGGACAATTTCGCTGATATAGATTTTTAAAAATATTACTTTCAGTTAATATCAATTGGGAGTTAAACGAAATTTGTAAAATAAATATCAGTAAAATCTTCATGTCAATTATATAACTAAAATTTTCAAATTTTGTAGGCTAACATTTATTCAACAAATTTTGTTCGACTCCTAATAGATAATATCTATGAGTATTTTTTTTTTTAATTTTATGTCTTTGAGAAATTACTATTACGTTGTCCTTTTTTTAACTGAGGTTTTAATTTCTTTTAATTAATTTAATTAATTTAAATACGGTTGCGACAATTAAAAGCCATTGCGTATTTTTAAAAAATGGGGGACACTGTCTGAAAATGTCCTTAAAAATATATAATAATTATCGTTTTTTAAATAATAGTTTAAAGGCATTCTCAGCGCCACCAATTTTTAAAAATATTTAATGACTCAATAGTAAGGATTATTAAAATTTTGATAATTATTAAAAAAAAAAAGATAAAACCTTAATTGAAAAAAGGGCAACGCAGTTCCAATCCCGCAGACAGATTTAAAAACAAACTACTCACAGTCGTTATCAATTCGGAGTTAAACGAAATTTGTGAAATAACTTGTAGTCTAAAATATTCAAATTTTAAAATTGACATGAAGATTTTACTGAAATTTATCTTCCAAATTTTCTCTAACTCCTGATTGATATATAAACTATACTTAATTTTTTTTTAATTAATTATCAAAATTTTAATATGGTCATTAGATTGAAATTCATTGAATATTTATTGAAAAAAAGTGAGAGCACTGTCTGAGAATGCCTTTGAAGATAACTGTACAGTAATGTAAATATATTACATACATGTTGACTTGCTCATTGACACAATATGTAATTTATCAAATAACTATTTTCATATTATATTTGTAATTTAAGTTTATTTATTAATTAATATAACATATATTATGATAGTGCGATTTATTAGATTGATGCTTTATTCGAGATTTAAATTAACTTTATTGTTTAATTTTTTTTTTTTCTATAGAAACGATTGAAATAAATGTTCAATAAAATTATCTTTGTATAAAAAATCACCGAAATTAAATTTGAAATTTTTTATCCACATTTTTTGCCACAGCAGCTGCGTTTTGGAGCCCGATATCCACGGCTGGATTCTCCCATCAGTGGATTGTATTCTGTAAATAAATAGTAGACTTAGAAGTTAATTAAAAATTAATTTTGGAGTATTGAGAAAATAATCAGTACCGTCACGGAAACTCGATTTGGATGAAGAAGATTGGTCACTAGTTCCTAATCTATTTCCGCCTTCAGCATCTTTCAGTAATTTCATCACTTGTTCTTGTTTTAATCTTTTCTTCTACAATATAATAATCATAATTTAATTTAAATATATTCATTAATATTTATATATTTATATTTGTAAATCAAAAAGTAACCTCTTCTTCTTGCTGCTTGGCAAGTTCAGTTCGCTCAAGATATTGTTGCTGCATTCGTTGTCGTGCAGCTTCAATGGCTCTCGTTCGCTCTTCAAATAAATCTGGATCTAGAGTTATCAGTAATATTAATTGATATTTTATTTTAAAGTTAAATGGTAAAATAAATTATATAGTATATTGTTTCACAGGAGATGAAACGAAACGATTTCAGACCAGGGTGAAGTTGACGGCCAAGCTGTAGGCGAAGGCTGATATCATCCGCAGTTTGAAATCGTGTTTCACCTTGAGTTACATACTATAATTTTTATGATTTCCTGCATAGAACTTAAAGTTTCATAGCCAGTAGCTAGTCAGATACAAGTTAATTTAAGAGCAATGGTGTGATCAACTATTAGCGTAAGCGTAAATTGTCATTTGTAATTTATAATTATGCAGAAACTATAAATAATATTTATTATTCACACTAATTTTTATGAAACTTAATTTGTCTAGGATATCTATAGGATTTTTAAAGAAATAAATTTTTCTAAGTTTTCTCTAGGATTTGTCTAGGATATCTCTAGGATTTTTAAAGAGAGAAATTTTTCTAAGTTTTCTCTAGGATTTCTCTAGGATTTGTCTAGGATATCTCTAGGATTTTTAAAGAAATAAATTTTTCTAAGTTTTCTCTAGGATTTGTCTAGGATATCTATAGGATTTTTAAAGAAATAAATTTTTCTAAGTTTTCTCTAGGATTTGTCTAGGATTTTCAGAGAAGTTTTCTCAGATATAAAAGTAAAGGAAAAAAATTTCTCTAAGACTTCTCTAGGATATGTCTAGGATTTGTCTAGAATTTTCAGAGAAGTCTTCTAAGACATAAAAGTAAAGGAAAAAAATTTTTCTAGTAACAGTGTGTAGACTTGTTTTCTAATAGTGGAGGTAAGTGGATAAGAAATTTACGCATATTCTAATATTTGTTCGCGGTGTTGTACTGAAATTATATATTTTCGACTGGCTGTAGAGACATTGAAACTTCAAGTTTCGATGCTGGTATCATGAAAAAATATTTAATACTTTTGTGGTATTTAGCAGAGTATTCTTCATCATCTTTCTTTTGCTTCCAAGATTTATATTTCTCTTCAATGTACGGTGATGCCCAAAATGAAACTACAATTGCAGCGATAATGTACCAACCAACTGATGCAATTGCTCCCCATACTGTAATTAATTTTATTAATTTAAACAAAATTTTTTATTGTTTAAAAATTAATAAAAAATAGTTAATTATTATAAAACAAAATTCATTGAATTGTTTTAGTGAAGGGCATAAATTACACGACTAGTAATTATTTACAATAACAATAATGTTGATAATTAACTAAGGAAATGACAGAATAGTTTTGTGATAACTGATAACCTAAACTGCCATATGAATGTATATAAAAATACATTTTGTACATGAATTATATATATACTAATATTTATGAATATTTAATATGAAAATGTCTTACTCATTGATAGATATGACGGTGAATTTGAAATTATAGTTTCGCTTTCCATTTTCAAAATTTAAATGATTATTAAAAAACTATCACTGACAACGTTATGTTTATTATCACTCTGTATACATATATATATATATATATATATATATATATATATATATATATATATCACATATGACTATGACTATATGACGACTAATTTTCTGTGGCTGTTTTACTGGCGGCAAGTAAGGCTTCAATCTTTAAAGAAAACACTTTTTTTCGTTATTTTTTATTCACTCAAAAAAATTTACATTTTTAATTATAATTAACAATTGATAAAAATTAAATAATTATTTAAAAATTTAATTTTATACGTCGCTTAATATATTTTTAATAAAAATATGTTTATTATCATCTGTAGTCAATGTTGATGGAATTTTAGTTTAAGCTTCGATTTATAGATCCCAGCATCGTTCACTATTTTAATCGAATCATTTATTCATAATTTTTATATATTTCCATAAAAATTTAAATATATCCCAGCGATTGAAAAATAATAAATATCCAAAACATGGGAAAATTGACCCTGTTTTAAAAAATTTTAAAAGTTACGAAATTTGATTTTTTTTCTTGATTTTTTATTGAAAAATTTTAAATAGATGTAGGGTAACTTGACCAATGATTGGATAGAAAATATTTTGATAAATTTTACAAAGAATATTTTATGTTCTGATAAAAAGTACCAAAATTTTTATTAATTCTGACGAAAAAAATATTTTAAAAAGAATTTAATGTAATGTTTAAACATAGCATCCACTAAAATATTTTGTCATTTATTGGAAATAAAGTGATTGGTCCAGTGACCCTCATTCAGAAATCTAATTTTAAATAATTCAAACACGATCCGAAACAATTCAAAGTTGGCAAAATTGACTATATATACACTTTATAGATATACACTTTAGCAGAGATTGAATCATTCCAAATGAGATTCTTGAATCAGGGGAATAAACCCGATTAGTAAATGAAGATTATTTAATTTTTACCCACATCATATAGATTTTAATGACAATTATATAAACAAAATACTTCATTGTTGTTCGATTCACAACTTTTAGATCTTCAATTCTAATTTTTTTGCCTCCTTCTATATTAGAATATTAAAGAATATGACCATTCATTAACTGACTCAGTTATCTTACACTATAAAAAATTGGGAGTGAATTCGGAATGATTAAGGATTTTATTTAAATCAGAATTCACTCCGTCACTCGGACTTTCGGATTAAAAAAAAATAATTCCGCATACGGCGTGAATGTAGAGTTTGTCTTTTTAGCGGAGTGATTTCGGACATCTGGATTTCATTTTAATCTGCATTCACTCCGATTCGGAGTTTCAATATTCAAATAAACTCGCCTTCAAATACTACCAATTTTCAAAATATTATTATATTTTTTTTTTTTGGAATTCCTTATAAATATTAATGTAAATAAGTAAAATAGTATAAAAAAATTTATCAATATTTTTTTTTATATTTCTTTCAATAAATCAGGAGGAAGAAGTTATTTATTGGCCAACTTACCCTATGATTGAGTTGAAAAGTAAAAAAAAAATTAATTTTGAATTTTTTAAAGTATTTTTTTAATCAGCAAAAAAAAAGTAACGAATGTGTTCAAGGATAATGAATTAAAAAAAATCTAATTGTAATTTTTAATGAAGCATTAAGACAATTTTTGTAAAATTACAATACTGTGATAAGTAAATTTAAATCATCAGTTTAATTAAGAATTACAATGTCGTAGTTTGAGGCCTTAAAGGAGTAAAAGGGTAAAAATAAAAAGGGTAGCCGATTGTTAAAGATATGCATGAGCAGATAAGCTGGGGTGTATACAGGGGGTCCATTATGCCGTAGGTTTCAAGGTCTATACAGATCGATTAACAAACCAATTTGCATTTAAGCGTAACTAACTTAATGCGGGCTACCCGGTACTTATGCAAACCCGGCGTTGCATTTAACAAATAGCCATTTCACCTGAGTCTATTTAGCTTACAACGCACATTTCTATTCAGTCTCTCAAATTTTATTACTCAATTCCTAAGAGCCGAGCTAATTATCCCAGCATACTTACAACCTGATTACTGTTTGTTAATACTCGGATAATATCATTATCCGATACCTTGCGCAAACAATCGCTCCTTAATTATTATTTATAATAAATATATTAAAACTTTCATGCATAAAATATTTCACGTAAATATTCAATTTTATCAAAGTATTGGATTTAATTAATTGAGAGTTTTAGGAGTTTAAGTGTCGATAATTAATCTTTTTTGGAGTTAATTAGTTAGCTGAGGTGAGATGAGTCTGTCGTGACATACAACCGAGTTACTTGTTCGTCTTCATCGTCTTCGTCTTCATCTTAGTCGTCTTTACTAAGAGTTGAGTTGAGTTCAGAGCTCAGAGCTCACAGAAAGTTCAATCCAGTAGCTTAGCAGCTTAACTTTAACGTCACGCCTCTTTTTACTCGTTAGTGTGCACGACTTGTGATATACATTAACATATACAGTAGTATAAGTGTTTACGTTTATAGTGTTTCTTATTAATTTAATGTCATAATTTTTGGTAAAGAAATTTTATGTAACATTAGGGCGGCGGTCCCTCATTGTGACTGCATCGTATATCATCTGAGAATTCATGGCGACCCTGATGATTAATTTAGTCTTGACATTTATCACACTTAGACTGACAAAATTATTTACAAACTATATATATTTAAAAAAATTGTTTTTAAATTAATAAATGTAAAGCTTAATCATTTCCGTAAGTTTAGTCCCATTGACCTACTTAAATAATTTTATTATTAGGGTCATAAAAAATTCTTATCAGCATAAACATGTTATATCTTTCATTCTTAAACTTATGAGATAAATTTTATTCGTCTAAGAAAATATGTTACTTAACTATAAATTTATCACAATAATAAAAGAGCGGTGTTAAAATGAAGTAACGCCGGTATAATTTCGCGGTGTTAAAATACTGGTGTTAAATCAGTGTAAAAAAAAAATTCCACGTTAGAAATTGAAAAAAAAAAATTGGAATAAAAAAATGTAATTTAATTAATTAATAAAAACACTATATTTAACTATACTGATCAAGTATGTAAAAATATTCACAAATTAACAATTTTCTAGTTTATTTTTCAACAAATCAATTATGAAAAAAAAAAAACTAAAAATATGCACATATAGAAAATTAAAAAAGCTAGAGGTGCAATTTTTTGAATATTTTTTTTTCTTATAATTTATCATTTTTAGAAAAAATACGAAAATTATTAGACGTCAGCAAGCTTCAGTATCATAAAATATTTTAATATCGGACATTTTTTTTAACATCGGTAAAGAATATTTACACCGGCGGTGGTGTTATTTTAACACCACTTTTGGTTTTGAGATTTAACACCGATAATTTTATCACCTACACCACCTGGACTTACCTTGTTTTTTTTTATAGTGTAATAATAATAATAATAATAATAATAATAATAATAATAATAATAATAATAATAATAATAATAATAATAATAATAATAATAATAATAATAATAATAATAATAATAATAATAATAATAATAATATAAATTTTCTCGGGTCATATTTATTTAAAAATAATACGATACGGATAATTAAATAATTAAATGTTTGTTATTAATTTTATAATGCAAAATACTGCAAGTTAGTAATATATAATAAAATAGCAAATGGTAATAAACTATCAAGTAGTAAAGAGTACTGTTCGGATTATATTATACAGCAGTACTGGCAGTAGTGGTAGCCATCGGGCAGCAGAGATTGATCCGCGGGCATTTTACTTCAGCCTCCAGATGTGTGTTTCGCACGGAAGAGAGATATACTTTCGCACGGTGGTACCATATTACTAATATCATACTACAGATACATATCAATATCCACATATATGTATACATATAGACAATTCCATGAGCTAAGTGAACAGTTTATGCTTTCACCAGACAGAATCATCAAATAGATAAATGATTACTGTGATTACATATTTACTACAAACTATTAAGTCCAATGTATTCCCGTATAAACTTTTAATTCTCTATATACATATAACACATAAATATTTTTTATTATCATTATTATATTTATTTATTTATTTTTAACTTCTTGGGTAGTCCGAGTCCAAGTTTCACGGGCGTGCTTGTATAATAATATTTATTCTCACGTTATACTTAAAAAAAAAAAGACTAGGAAGTAGATAAGGAAGATTTAAAATCAAGCTCAAAGTGAAAATTTATTTAAAAGAGGATTAAAAAGCACTTTGGAGTATCGTCAATTCTGAGAGCCACGAGTATGTAGACTTTAGACGATGCGCAATGTTTTTTTACTATTATTTTTTTTTAAATTCTTGTGGCTCGTAAAGCCATTGGTATATGAGGAGAGATCGCGGTCTTGTAGTCGTAGCTTTATTTTTTTGACTAATAAATGTACTGATGTGAGTGTATGTATATTGTATATTTATGTGAGTATACTCTTCAAAGTCATACGCTGTGAGTTGTTTAACTTTTATCCAGAGATAATCCGGTATATCCGAGGGTAGATTAGGCCTAAGCAATCTACATTAGCGTATCGCTTTGATTGAGCTGACGATACTCTGAGGTCTAGTTCGTAGCGTATTTCTTTTATTTTTTTTATTTTTTGTGGTTAGCAAGGTTTCTGTAAATGTTTTGTACTTTTTCATAAATTTTTTCGGCTGCGCAAAGCCCAGCTGTTATTTTTAAACCCAGTAGGAGCCAATTTTCAAATTCGTATTACAAAATGAATGAACTTTACTGGATTGAAAAACAAAATAAAATTAATTTTCAACAAAAGATAGGGTAGAAGTAGCATTTATAGCCACTGCTCCATTTTTGGACATTTGATACTTTATTTTAATCAATGAAAAAGTATAAAATAAAATTTCAATTTTAATAGTAGGAAAAAAGTATCTTTGAACACATTTCAAAAACTAATTATGTCATTCCGTCTTTTACAAATTTTATCTGAATGTTTCAAATGCCCAAAACTGGCCCTAAAGTGGTCAAAAACGGTACTTCAACCCTACTTGAATAATAAAAACGGAATGAGATAAAATGTAAAAAATCCGGGTATTGAAAATTTGAATTTTGCACTGCGAAAAATTTCGACTATGAGATTTATTAAAACTCTGAATCAGAGTAAATGTGACTTAAAATAAAATCCCCGACACTCCGCTGAAAAGACAAAGTCCCTATTTACTCTTCTTACGGAGTGATTTTTTTCTAAAATTCCATAATTCTGATTGACAGAGTGAATTTGGATTTAAATAAAATCCCATGATCACTTTGAATTCACTGCCGATTCACAGTGTACTCAGGGTTTCAATCTTGAGTGTTCAGCTACAAATTACTTGAAATCTTATTACTCTTTTAAATTTGAAATTGTATAAAATTGATGACTAGTATACTAGTCTCGACTCAGTACGGTGCAGAACAGCAGTCGGGTTCTAATCTTTCCGTGTATGTCAGTAATTTAAATAGGGGTATACTTTTCACTGGCAATAAGTAACTATTAACTGCCAAATCGCGATTGTCGCGTGTTCACTAATTCGTTTTTATAGAGTAGATTAATCATGAATAATTTAAGTACAACAACTATATAAAATTATTTTTGCCATTATCTCGATTAAGTAAGAGAGTAAAATACTTACGCGTGTATTTTCTAGTAACCTTGATCCAGGCAAATAATACTACACATAGTAAAGTAAATAATCCAGTTACGCGCCGCGCCCAATATTATAACGAATGTCACTTGTATCCTTTCTACCACCACTGTATTCCCAGATTCTTATTACTATTGCTATTATCATTATTATTGTTATTATTATTATAGTATAGAAATTATCTAAGTGTGTACTCGTGCCAGTGAACTGATTCCTGGCGTATTGTGCAATTTAATTTGCAGTGCAACCTTGGACGCGATAAAACTCGTAAACGCCTCACCGTTAATTGCCTTTTCCGCCCCTCTGTGTTCATATATACATCCATATATATGAACTTATATTAAAATATGAAATGAAAGATCGATAGCGAATTACTCCTTGGGAATAATAACTTTTATAAATTCTATTCTTTCAATCAATCCAACAGATTAAATTCACTCAGACTATAATTATAAAAATCCAGTTATTGAATTAATAATATAAGTACAATAGTATTCAACTCATTAATTGGCTAAATAATTCAAGGTTTTTAAATAGTTTCTCTTAATCTCCACATCTTTATTTTTTTTACGACCAACTCATTGTTTAGTTGTCTGCTGACATTGTCGGCATAATTGTTATCATGAGGCGTAAAAAATATAAAAAATTTAGCTAAATGTATTGTGAGAAATATGACACGGTTATTGTCTTTGAATTCAATGCCGTGTACTCAGTAATAACGATATTAATTGGATGTCTTTGTAATTCTCTAGTCTCCAGTTTACTCAAGATTTTTTTATTATTTCGTTATTTTTGCGTGTTTACTTAACGGTACTATAATAGAGAGATGTTTTCACCTACATTAAGTGTTGATAATTTTTAATTACAAACTCATACGCTGTAAAAAGAGTAGTGTTAAAAATTGACTCAGTTCAACACCGCACGGTGTTAAAATACTGGTGTTAAATCGGTGTAATAAATAATTCTACGTATAGAAGTTAGAAAAAAAAATGTATTACATATAAAAAAATATACAAATTTGATGAATTTTCCCGAGTTAAAAAACAAATTCAGATTTAAGTCTTAAAGTTCTTTATGAGGTTTTCGAGAATCAATTTTGAATTTGAAAATTTACAACAGTATAGATAATTTTCCTCGTTTGGTTTAGAACTAAACTGGAATAACATAATCTGGATTAGCGCTTAAAAATAATTTTATCCATATTTGAACATTAAAAGTCTCATTCGACGTATTCTCTCCCTTCCCTTTTTCTATCTAAAATTTTTCAAAATCCAAAATATAACTTTTCATTAGTTGAAGATAATGAGATCTTAGTTATAATTAAAAATCGATAAATTATTCGTATTTAGATCTCATAGTTCTCATTGAGGATTTTGAGTACTAAAGTAGAGTTACTTTCTGAGCGGCAAATAAAACTTCAAAGGAATTGAAATTTTTGAGGATTCAAATATAATTTTTTTTGACTCGGGATTATCTGCAAGAAATTTAAATTTTGCTATGTACTTATTTAAATAATTATTTATGTTATGTACGTTACCATTTCAATCACCAATAATTTAATTAATTTCTCAATAATTAATTTTTTAACACCGAAAATTTTAACACCTACACCGCCTGGACTTACCCTGGTTTTGTTTTACAGTGTAAAGTTTAGGTTTTATAAATACTTTTTAATATAAATATATAAATGAGTGAGAAAGTAGAAGAGCAGAGAATATGCAACGGTAATGAGTAATGAGAGATATTAAATTGTGAAGGGAAATCTTGGATTGATTTGTTGATTTACAAACGTTTGATACAAATTGTTAAATGTAAAATATAATGCAAGTTATAGAATTGAGTTATGATCGGTAACTAAACTCTTTAAGTGGCGTAATTTGTGCTCGTGCGATATTTATTGATGGCTAAATTTCTCTTCCATAAATATATTACGGGCTGATGTGTGATGCTACTATTAAAATATACTGTGTCAGCTTTTATTTTCCCACCAGAAAATAACGATACTTATTATTTAATTGCTATTTAATTACTCACTCGTATATATTTATTGATCAATTTCATGCTAAATATAAAAATAAAAAAAAATATTTTTATGCTTTCATTTCAGTTATTACAGAAAATTTATTAGTCTATAACTATAAATAAAAAAAAAAAAAATAAAAAAAATACTAATCGTGAGAAAAATAATTATTTTATTTTATTTCGAAGTTTTTTATGTTACATTAAAAAAAATTACTTTTTAATAAGACTATAAAATTATTTTTCATTTAAATTACAAAATTTATGTGGACAATAATTATTGTAATAGAAAATTTAATCGAGTTACAACAACAATAAGTACACGGGAGAACAATTTAATAAATTTTCCTCGTTAATTGTGAGTAAAACTGGGGCTGGATTTTTTTGACCCGGGATTTTTAAATAAAAAAGAGTAAAAAGTAAAACCAAAGAAATCTATTTTTATTATTTGCGTATTTATTTTGTTTTTGGCCCAAGCTTATTCTAAATTGTAGGATAAATTTTCAAAAAATTCTCTCCATGTAACACAATGAACATATATATAAAAAAAAATGACTGATATGTATGACCGTGTCTCATTCATAAAAGTAATAGTTTATATTTGTGTCCGAGTTGATTGCATGGAAATAATGCGTTAGAAGCGAATATTGCCGGGTCGTGCCGCGTTAATTTACATAAGATAACGCGGTGGATGTTTTAACAAAGTATATGTATATATATAAAGAGGACACAGGGATAAAAATATATTCGAGGACCACCATATCGTAAAGATCGAATGCGCCGATATTGTACAAAGTTACATGCAGGTCATCAAGAACAAGAGAGTAAAAGACGAATCTGCTAGTCCTCTTACTTTACTCGTTACTTCGCCATTATGTATACATATATACGTATTACTAAATATATTATAGTGTGTACTGTTACAAAGTAAAAAGTAATGAGAATAATACGTAATAAAAAAAAAGAAAAAAAAAACAAGTACAGAAGGTGAAGGAGAAATGTCTAATCTGAAATGAAAAAATCTATGTTATTTTTTTTCTGCTGGATTTTATACTGCGGTGAAGACATCTTAGACCCGATGAAACTGTAAAGTACCTTGTCCCGACTTCCTCAATCCTCACGTAAGTTCAAGTAAACCCACAAGATACAGATGAGAGTACGAAGGGATTCGTGACAACGTAGACGTCTACAGCGACTGGTGTCCTGGTGTATATAGATGCATAGACATATACAAACATACATATATATATATATATATAGATGTTATAAATAGAGTGTATTAGAAGATTAAACTAAACTTTTCCATTCACTCGCTCTATCTCTGTCCATTAAAAAGAGTACACTAACTACTCGCAAGCGAAGTAATTTCTGGGTAATAAACAAGATAAAACCAACTTTAGATTTTTTTTAAATTTTAATTTCATGACCCTGCCAAATACAGTAATAATAGTAATCATGATAGCAATAATATAGTAATAATAATAATAATAATTATTAAAAAAATATTATTTAATAATAATTATAATAGTAATAGTAACATAAGTATTATAATTAATAATAATAATAATAATAATAATAATAATAATAATAATAATAATAATAATAATAATAATGATGATAAAAATAATAATAAGTAATATCTAAAAAATATGTAAGCATCTTGATAAAATTATTAACAGCTACCGGTGCGTCGTTGTGCAACATGATATATGTGACGTATGTACACACTGATATACGCGTCTTTTTATTTTATTTTTACTTTTTCTTGTATAACTGAATAAAAAATCTGTCGTCAGATTTTTTATTTTACATTTTTCATACAAGACTTTTTTTTTATCAATTAATCAATTATACGACACTGTCAACACATATATATATATCTTTATATATATATATATATATATATATATATATATATATATATATATATATGTATGTATATTATTTTTGTATTTTCATATAAATATATATTAGTGTGTATTTATATTTTATTCACTATTTCGTCATTTTTATTCCGCTTACGGATACGTCATTTTTTTTTACTTAATTATATAATTATTTTATGCCATTAATATGTAGGTTTTTTTTTTTTAAATATAATTTGTAATAAATAAATTAACCAGAATGATTACAACGAATCGTTACACGATAACAAATGTGTTACAACCACAATTTACAATAAACATATACTTAAATATAATAGTAGTAATTATTAATAATATTATACATATTATTAATAAAAAAAAAATTAATAATAATTATAAACCTTCCCTTAAACTCGTGGCGCGCGTAAAAAATATAAGCAAAAAATTATAATTATTAGTCTCGTATAAAAAGTTAATATAATGCCTTTTTTATACAACGTTTTATTATTTTTTTTTTTTTTTAATTATATTTTACTAATTTCTTATAAATAAAGACTACAGCTAATATATTATTGCGTATTAATTAAATCTTATAATAAAAATTGCAGCGCGCCGATGATAAAAAACAACAGTTTAACAATATTTAAATCAATATTTAACAACAAACAAATCAATTGAGAGGTCTAATTAATTTACAAAGCGAATAATTGTCAATGTGACAAAGAAAATATATATAAAATTTTTTATCACAATTCCGTAGACACAAATGTGTCATAAATACTTAATAATAAGTCGAATAAATATGAAAAACTTTTAATGAGCATAAATTTTCCTCTCGTTTTTAAAATTAAAATCGCGCGCCGCACAGCAAACATATATATATAAATTATATATATATAAATCCGTGCGAGATCCGAGAGATAATTACTGGCCCCCATTGGTTATCAAAGAGAAATTTCTTACGCATTACGTGATAGTTGCGACTAAGAATATTCTCATTTAAACTTGTAAGGATACATTTTATAACTTTTTTGTTCTTGATATAAATCTTATAAATTTACAAACTATGTACAGTGATAGTATTTTTATTTAAATGCTTAAGATCTATATTTATTTTTTTATTATTTTTTATCGAAATTTTACCTGTAACTAACAGTAATTCTTCTAACCATGCCCACTGATAACTTTACTATTATTATAATAATAATTATTATTCATTTAGTTTTTTTTTTATATTTAATTATAAAAAAAGTGCACTGTTCACTGGCTATTTTTCTTGGACTACAGATACAAATTTAAAAATATTAAATTGTTAGCTATTGAAAATTAATTTTTACTAATAATTATCTTTGCTACTTGCAAAACGGTGACTGATAACAAATAGGAAGCGTTAAAGGAACGAAAGTCTTGAATTTAAAAAATTTTAAGAATTAATTATTCAAAATTACAATTGGAATGACCGTGAAATTTGGATTAAAAGACAATTTTATTATCAAGGCACTTGAAATGCGAAAATCTAGGAGGGTGAGGTTGCAAAGAAAACCGTCTGAAAGTTATTTCTTAAACTGCTTCCTATATCCATTCATGAATCACCTTCTAAGGAATATTCAATGGGACTGCATGAGAAATTAGTCTTAATTTATTTTGTCTCCGATGTTATACGATTCTTAATCGTTTTTTTATTTGTAATGCTCTATACAAATGTATAATAGCATCCAAGCATTTACATGACAACATATTCAAAAAAAAAAAAAAAAAAATAAATAAATAAGAAATATTTTTTTAAAAAAATTCCCTCAGTTAAAATGGAATGCTAATGGACGGAATCGAGGGTTTTTTAAATTTTATTCCTATAATTGATTCGAATTTTGTTTCACTTGAAGAAGAAAAAAAAATTTCCATATCATTGCGAAGTCTCTAATCTCATACATTTAAAATAATATACTAGCATATTGAAATTCTGTAGCATTTTTTCAGTGAATAACCTCTAGATACATAAAACTAGAAAATTTGTTCAAAATTTTTAAAATTATGCAGTGACTCGACTTATGATGAAATAATTTTTTCCAGTTTCAAAAATTCCAATTTTTTCTCGCTTTTTTGACAGTTAACTTAAACAATAAAATATATATTTTACTATACTTCAAAAGCTACCATTAAATAAAAACTTAAAAAAATTAGCAGTCTCGCATAATCAGAAAAATTTAAAAAACAGATTTTTTAACGCAACCGATTTTTTCAAGTCAATTAAATTTAACTGCCAATTAAATTAAAAAGTGCCGCAAAAAAACCAGCAATTAAAATCCGAAAAAAATTGAGCAGATTCAAATTCTAAAATTTTAAATCCTTATATTAATAATCCAAAATATAATTTCACAATAATGTGATAGTATCTGGTACAAGTAATGAAACGGAAGTAAGTAAACAAGCATTAAATAAATTAACCACGATAATTATTCAAGGCACTATAGGCGACTTATATAATTAGTATACCAAGATGATTATAATTATTAATAATGATAATAATAAAAATAATAATAATAATGATAATAACGCACAGACGTTATACATACGTCGTAACGATTAAAGGCACTATTATCTAATCAAGTGTAACAGCGTAATAATTAATTAATGAATTTATTTATTTATAAATAATAATATTTGTTAAATATTTTATTAAACTGGCTCTAGCATATACTGGCATCTCGTTGTGCATCTCAATGTTAATATTAAATTATTTATAAAACCATTAAAATTACTCTCTCTCTACATATTTGTTTCATAATTACTCTGTGCATTGTCATTATGATGGCGAAAGTTTTCGGTTCTTCACTTTTTATTAAATAAAATATTTAACTATTTCCCGAAACCATTGTGCTAAACAATTATTTAACAACAATACCAAGTCTGGTTACTTCAATTACTAATTACCTCCAATTAATTTTTAATTTTTATTTATTATTGCTATTGAAATTTATTTTAATAAAATCCGCTCGTGTTAAAAGTGCTTCATAAATAATAATCATAATCTACGGCAGTGATTTAATTTTTTTAAATTACTTTTCTTTTTTTTTAAGCGATTTCTAGTAGGACGGTAATTATTAAATAGTCCCTGGTAAAAAAAATAACTTGATTCTGACTTTTTTAACTTAATTAACTTCATTTTGGCTACACCTACTTTTTTTTATTTCACTATGAATTCTTTTACCTTTAAACAGTAACTCCAGTTTGACAGACCGCTAATCAAATTTAAAACCAAAAAAACCTCTTTGAATATGTTTATGTTAAAATATTAATTAATGTGAAGTTTCAAAATATATAAAATTTATAATATCATTAAATCATGTCTTTTTCATGAAGATATAGTTTTATTCGGGTAATAGATAGTCCCCTTCTCAAAAGTAAAAAAACCGAGTATACTTCTAATAGCGGCCTGTCAGACCGGCATTACTCGTAATGTGCAAATTTTTAGGCTTCCGTTTAAAGGTTAATTTGGAAATTCAATCAACTAATGCAAATTAAAGTCACGTTGATTTGGATTTGACTCAAATGATTTAAATTTAAATCAGCTAAGTTAAATCCAGGACAACGTGACTGTAATTTGACTTAGTTGGCCTAAATTGGTACTAAGTAAGACAACTTAGTCAAAAACAAGCCAAAACCAAATATGTTTTCGATCCGGGGTGACACTATAAAGCATTTCTATAAATTAAATTTTTTAAAAAATATTTTTGTACAGCCTTAACTGCCAGCCTGCACTTTGGCACCTTTCACACAACATAAATTCACGACAAATAGGTACAAGTTTAATTTATTTATATTTATTTATATATTATACTTTATATATATTTATATATTCAATTAAATATTATTGCTTCAATTTATCTATTAGAATTATTACTAGTTTTTTTTTTATTTCATTTATCTATTTTTTTTAGATTATATAATTATATTATTAAATAGACCGGAATTAATACTTGACTATTTAAATATAAAAGAAAAAAAAATTATTTATGATTGTCCGTTTTATATAAACGCGGAATTCTTCTTTTATAATTTTTTTTAAAAATTTTTATTAATTACTACCGATAGTTAAATAATTTTTTTTTTTATTTTAATAATTATTCACAATCACGATTGTATTTATTTAACTGAGCATGCTAAGTCCCAAGCTCCATTAAAGGAGTTGTCATTTTCTCTTTAATAACATTTTTATTTTATTTATTTAATTAAATTTATAATTAACTATATAAACTTATTATTATACTTTTACTGGCTCCATTTATTATTATGATAGTAAATCAACATTGCTCTAGACTAGTTGAGCTGGCCTTAATAAAAAAAACGTTCATTTGTAATAAAATAACCGAATTGATAATAAAAAAAATTAACAAAAATTTTTTTAAATTCAAACTAATTCGCGCCCGAATTTAAAACATTCGAGTCTACGCGTTGATTATATATTTTTGCTATTTATTTAGCAAATACGTTTTTCCTTGATTTAATAATTTGTTTTTTATTTATTAATTGTAATAATAATTATAATAATAACTAATGAAAAAACAAACGTGTTACGTTATTGGCCCGCAGTCCCGCGCGAAATAGCGCGCACCTCGAGGGAAAGGGTTGTCTCAGGTCCCGAATGTATGTGTAGTTAAATCGTCAACTTGGTCTAGGATTTTATTTATTTATTATTCAAGATTTCATATATTTAGGCTCTTATATTTGTCAGTGCCTCTTCATGTGCAGTGACAGGTGATCGCTCCGTGAAAACGACCGCTGACAAAGATGGCACTTGAATGGTTTTTGTCCCGTGTGCTTGCGATAGTGCCGCGTCAGCTCGTCCGAGCGGGCAAATTTCCACGTACATCCTTCCCACGTACATTGATATGGTTTTTCTCCTGAAAAAAACATAACAAAAAATAATTATTAATATTACACTGTCATTTATTTTTTAGCTTCTACACTGTAAAAAGAGCGGTGTTGAAAATGGACTCAATTTAAAACTGCGCGGTGTTTAAATGAAATATAAATATTGGTGGTGTTAAATCGGTGTAAAAAAAAATTCCACGTATAGAAAGTAGACAAAAAATTTTATGAATATTATTTGGAAGTAATTTCAATTTTGCTATGTATTTATTCAAATAATTATTTATGTTATATGTAATTTATTTAAAAAATACACAATTTTTCACCCGACATTTCAATCATCAATAATTTAATTAATTAATAAAAACACTGTTAACTGTAGTTAATACCAGGGAATTTTTTTAACACCGGTACAGAATATTTACTCCTGCTACGGTGCTATTTTAACATCGCTTTCGATGTTGGAATTTAACACCGAAAATTTTAACACCTACAACGCTAGGACACCTCGATTTTTTTACAATGTAGTTTTCAATCTCAGAGATATGATCTGACTTTTTATTAAATACCCGACATATTAATTTTTAAAAAACCTTCTAATAAATCTCAGTAAAATATAGAAACGAGTTTTCTTCTAAATTTAGATTTTCTTAGGGTTTGGAATAATAAATTTTATTCCAAATTACTTGTCCATTAATTTCTAAGTGGATTATAATTTTAAAAATAAATAATTATTATAAATTATTATTGCAAGAGAAAGCATTAATTTATGATTAGTATCAATTACGTCAATTTATTGACGATTAAATTTTATGTTTGTATTTTATCAATTCTTAAATTTTTTTAATTTTTATTAATATTTGCATAACATTGTAATTACATTTCTGATGTAATACAATTAGACAGTAATCGTAAAAATTAATGAGTAATAACTCTAATTGTATTTAAAAAAAAAAAAACGATAATCTTCGTTAAGTATTTTTGTGCAATAAATATAAATTTAGTAAATAAAAAATGAAATAAATTCGATCGATCTCACGATCATGAAGAAGCCCGAGGATAAAACAAGTCACGAGGTCCCCAGCGATACAATCGACCAAGAAAACGGAGTTGGTTGTCTCAAAGTCTTTTCACACCCAATTATTGGCTCGTCAGAGAGTAGTTGGATCAGAGATCGGCATTTGTGAGATTGCCGTGTGTGTGATCGGACATAAGGTCGTCAATGTCGTTGGTATCAATTCCTCAGAGCTGAGACTTCAGTCTGAGTGAACAGAAGTATATCAATCCTAAAACTCATTGACAGTCTGTCGTAATTTTTACTGATCACATCCCATCAATACTTTTTTTTTTACTTTATATATAGATATATCTATACACTGAAAACTTTTGTTTGTTTTTAAAATCGTGATTCACCAAGTAAAGTGGTCAGTTGAATCCTCGGATGCAATCAAACTTGTAAGTTTTAAAAGTAAGAAGACTAAGTATTTAAGTTGGCAATCGTTGGGTCGTCTACCTGATCCTATTACCCAGCTAAAAGACTGCTCGGGACTTGACGAGGTGAAGGATATAATGGGATCTTTGGATCAAGACGGATAAAACCTGAGTACTGAGTATGAGCGGACAAGTGCCTCATCTATATTGAAGAGTTCCCGTGTTTGATCACCGAGGATCGAGCTTAGATTAATTCAGCCTCATTCATTCTTCCTCTTTCTTCATCTCACTATTCTTCCTCTTTTACTATTTACCCATCGAACCTATTCAAACTGATTATACTCGAGTTTCACCGGAGTTTATTCTTCATTGCTAATTGTGTTTGACTGGTTTTACCCATGATCTCCCATAGTTTTATTACTGGCTCAATTTATTCACAAAACCAAAAACTTTCTTTCGATTTTTGATAATTTCATTACTTATATAAATATTTTATATTTTTTTTCACAACTGCTAGCATTCAAAAAATAATTGTAATTAATTTTTTTGAACGGCTGTGTTGTGAAATTTAAATTTATAACTTGAGTCTTGACATTTCACGCTCAAAACTTTATACAAATAAATTATTAAATTTTTTTTTTATATGTAATTGATCAAAACTCATAACAATGATTTAAAAATTCTAGTTACATTTATTTACAATCCAATAAATAAAACAGGTGTAACTACTTATTATCCCACAGTATGACCTTTAGAGTATTTAAATATTGAATATACAAATCACCGGTAATTATATCAGAACTCGCAATATTTAATTATAAAACCTTCTAATAGAATTATTGAAAGGCAAGTTGAGGGTAAAAAAAAATAAAAAAAATATATAAATGAGCCAGATATAAACATATCAGGAAATTAAATTCTAGATCACTGCCCAACTATTAGTGCATTTATACATATATATATAAACTGATAGAAATCGATCATCATAGGTCGCAGAGGATTGGGTTTGTAGTAGCGATTGCTCGACACTGTATTGCGCAAGACGTCCGTCCGGTAATCGCAAACTAATGACGACCATAAGAAATCAACAGCCAAGAGTTGCGTAATTCTGAGTAATTAGTCCATTTACGAGCTCGGGGCTAAGACTCGGGATGCATATATACCAACAACTTATATATATATATATATATATATATATATTTATATCTTTTCCTATGTATCTAGCCATCTAGCCATACCCATACCCATACCCACTCATGCTTATGGACTTAAGTCTATGGGATAGTCAGATATTATTGCTGGCACATGGTAACGGAGCATTAATATCGCCGTTATTAATGCATTTTCATATTTATTTTAAAAGAACCGACCAACCGTAAGCTTATTGCGCCATATATTAACGCCGCTATTGCTCCAGCTCCAATCCACTCATTAGTCTATACTATTATGTCTATTATACATTTATATATTTAATGCTCTTCTATTGAATTCGTTTATCAAACTTTTAGCTGAGGAAATTATTCACACTGCTTCATCAAGTTCATATTTATTTATATATACTGGTCACAAAAATTAAAGGATATTAAAAAGACCCTACATTTTTACGTGAAAAGTAAGCTTTTTGAAAACCACCAAAAGTTTAAGATTTTTTTAATATTCTTGAATTTTTGTGACCAGTGGATATAAATATATATGAACTTGGTGATGCACGGTGAAAAATTTTATCAACGAAAAGCTTGATATCATGAATCAATGTGTCCAAAATTTTTTTAATTATGCAGTAGTTCGATTTATGATAAAGTAAATTTTTCCAAGGCTCAAAAAATTTCATTTTTTTCTGACTTATTTAACAGTCAATTTAATAAACACATATATGTTTCACTATATTTTCAAATTCACCGTCAAATAGAAATTTTGAAAAATTATTAGTCTTTTGCATATTTATCAAAATTTAAAATTTGATTTTTTAATGCAACCGATTAATTTTTTCTACACGGAGAGAAAAACATGGGAAGTTTTCCTATGCATTATGGGTGTAGTTCCTATAATGGTATAGGAACTGTAGCCATACTATTATAGGAATGGTTCCTATTTGTTATGAGAACCATCCCGATAATATCATAAAAATTTTATTATCGAAATTTAAATTTTTATTTCCAAAATTTAAATTTTCTTAAATATTCTACGTTGAAAAAAAATTTCTGTTAAAAATTTTAATGTTTTTGGCCAAATACGCATTTTTTTTCAATGTTTGAATTTTCGTTTTTATGTTTAATAATATTTCTGTGTATTGTAGAAGTGATTTTTACACTTTTCCTTAAATTAATATTTTCATGATAGTATGGGAGCCATTTCCATAATATTATAAGAATGATTCCCATAATGGTATAGGAACGATTCCCATAATTTATGATCGTTATTCCTATACTGGTATAGAAAAGAATTTTACAAAATTATGGTAACCATCCCCATAATTTTCTTTCAGTGTAGTCAATGAAATTTAACTGAATCAAAAATTCAATTTTTGGTGATCTTCAAAAAGCTGTTATTTTGTTCTACAACCATTTTTTATGAAGTAGCAGCCTTTTGAAAAACACCTAAAATTATAGGATTTTTTTAATATTCTTCAATTTTTGCGACCAGTTCATATAAATACCCAAAAAATTTAGTTAAAAAATTTCTTTTTTTAATATATTCCATTGTGTCCCGGAAAAAAAAAAATATAAAATGATGATAGATTCGCTCTGTTGAACTCCGGTCTGCGCATATGTATACATCTAAAGTATGAGTACATTAAGTGTGTAATTGAGAGGGGCAATGATTCAAAGTCTGTTCACTTGAATAAATCTTGAGCGAAACAAATGAAAATATATTAAAAAAGTTGAATGCCTGATTAAATTGGAGCATAATATATTTCTTGGTATGACTGTTGAATACTTTTGTGTAATTGGACTCAATAAAGTGATGATGCATTTAATGTTTGGGAAGTATTAAAGATGCTCGTAAATTCTGGTAATACTTTGTAGCGGGTCAATAAATAATTCGTGTTAATTTAATATGAATATGAATATTAAAAAATAAATTAACTTTTGATTTTATATTTTTGAGATAATAATTGGATAAAAAATTAATATCTGTGATTTATTTATCAATTATCGCAAAATTATTCGAGAGCTTGTTAAATTAATTTGGTTGTAATAACGAAAAAGAAAAATGACATGAGAGGTTTGAGATATTTAAAAACCCTGGGGAGTAGGAGAAACGAAAAATAAAATAAAGCAATATGAAGAAGTGAATCAGGTGGTTGGAAGAATGAGAATCACGTTAATCGAGTGAGCATAACATATTCGAATAAAGTTTACGAGGACGTAGTTACATATACATTTGCAGATATTTATCCCGGGGCGTTTATGAGTCGGTCGTCATTTAACTGCTTGGTGCATCAGCGATGAGATGTGGCCTCTCGTTCAATGGCTTTAATTAACGTCTTAAGTAGAACTTTATTATAGAGCTTTCTCAGCTCGGTGTTCAAGATAAATATGACGATGCGACACGCCCAGGATTTGTTAAAGTATTTCATTGTATGTAGGGGAGACCGGACACGACGCAATACCTCAGTAATGTGATAAAAATTTCACCTTTTTTTTTTATTCTCAAGATTTTATAGAATTTATATATATACAAATTCGAAGCAAGACAAAGTCGGGGTAAAACGGGACATCTAAAAAAGTGAAAAATAATTTCTATCTTGCCCTGGATTTTTTTAAATTTTTTTTAATGAAAAGTCTTTAAAAAATGTCGAAAAATTAATTAGATACAAATAAAAAAATTATGAATTGCTAAAAAATTACATAAATTAATTATTCACTCAGGCAACTCATGCGCGGTCTCCTCTATCATGAAACACATCCATTTAAATTTTCAAGATCTGCAACTGCAGTTGACCAACCTCTTTAGATAAACTTTGTCCCCTATTACCTCAATAACATTTGACATAACATGTAAGTAGTGAGTAACAAATAAAATAAAATAAAATGAAATCCTGATATGAGGTCTCTCGATGAGTCCCAGAGCGTACGCGTGAGATCATCTCATCTCGAAGACGATAGACCATCTGAGGTCAGCCGCACGGGAAACCGTTGACCTCACAAGGAATGTGTACGTTATGTTGCATAGCCTGTGGCCCGAGGGTTTACGCGGGGGTGCATTGTTCATGTCAGAGTACATCCCGTCTGGTCGCGTCCCACGGCGGCAGTTGGAAAGATAATTCAGGTTAATTCATATGTAAAATCCCTTCCTCCTGTCTATCAACCGTCACGCTACCTTTCATATTTTCTATTTATATTATATTTTAACGTGTAATAAATAAATAAATATATACATATATGCTGTGCTATATTTCCCTATTATAAATTTATCAGCTGGAAAATTAAATATTTCCGTAAAAATATCAATAATAGCTGGTGAGGGATAAAAAATGACTCGAATAAATGGGTGTCGTGTATACTAGACGGACATACGGAGAATATAAAACGTGTGTTAACACACGTAATAAAGTAAGAGTAAAAGTGTTAAAGTATACGTTGTATAAAATAATTAAGACCGATTTAAAATAGATATTTAAGCTGTGAGAGTGTTAGACACGCTGCGTAGTTTAAGATAATAGGTGCTATCTCCTCGACTAATGGATCCCATGGGTGTCGCTTAAAACGCTCCCAGTGTGGGTAATGATGTTTTATCGATTCGCGGATCCTCGTAACTTAAGCTCCCTATAGCAACACAAATACACTGTAGCCACTTTGCTGTTGCACTCTCTACATTTTAAAACTACGATACAATATAGTGTCCAGTGTGTCGAACGTGTACACACTGTCTGAGTATAACCGACCTCTAACAGTATATTACTGGCTGGCTAACTATCCTTTCCTATCCCAGAGTCCAGAGACCAAGAGACCAGAGGTAATCCATGTTTTCCTCCCTCGCAATAAGAAACAACTATAGTTATGGACAATCAATAAATCCTTTATTTTATTTTACCTATTGGCTAAATTACTTCCGTATCAATAAAAATATTTTATTTACTATCTTGGCACGAAAAAAAAATCTTTTGAGTGAAAGTTTACCCGTTAAATTTTTATTACTAAATCCAAAAGGAATACATTATTTTTGTGGTATTGTACTGTTAAAAGTTTACGGAGTGAATGTCGATTAAATCTGGAGTGCGCAGCAGATGACTAAGTACTTATTTAATCCCCTTAGAGTAAAGATCACTTTGAAGGGAAGTTCATTTTAATTTCGAAACTCCGAATCTGAGTGAATACTGATTTAAATAAAGTTCAGATCACTTTGTAATTATTCATCTGAAAAAAAATTCCTTACTCAAAGAAAATGATGCTCAAAATTTTTGTAGTATATTTTCGACTTAAAATTAGTAAATTCGATACTAATATCAAACCAGGATCATTATATATATTACAAAATGGCTATTATTTATATTAAAATTTGATACATATGGAAGAGCAAAATTTGTAATTTCGTATATTAAAATTAATATGAAAAAGAATTGATAAATTGTTATCTACAGTTATTACTATTCAAATAAACATAGAAAAATTTTAAAAATTAGTAAACGTACATATTAATATATAAAAATATAGTATACGAATTTTTCATTTTATTATTTACCACTTACTCAATATATGTATATAATAAATTAATTTATAATAGCGAATGAATAACATTTTATATTAATTATTAATCAATGGGATAGAATTTATAAAATAAAAGTTAGTAACTTTTGTAATTTTCGGCTGGAAAAATCAGTATCTAAGATATCAATTCTTAATTTTACCAATCATTACTTTTTCATAGATTATGCCTTAAATTAATTAACTTTCACTAATAAGTCACATTATACCTAAAAGTAATAATATTTACTTACTTTTTGAAATAATTGATAGTAGTTTTTAGGAATCTACAAAAATTAGTAAACTACTTTGCGTTAAGCACATAATAGTACTAATTATTGATAACGGATTCCATTTTTTACTATTATTTATTAATTTTTAATATTCTGTTTTTTCCGTGTATTTACTCCGTATGCGAAATGACTTTTTTTTTTAAAACTCCGGGACTTCGCGTGAATTTGAACTCAAACAAAATTCGTAGTAACTTCGAACTCACTCCCGATTTTTTATAGTGTAGTTTTATTTTACGGCATTAATATCGGCAATATTTATTTAAACTCTAATGATATATTTTAATTAGTGTAATTTTTTTCTTATTATAAAATTTTTAGCCTGATTTTTCCGTGTGCGCTACTTTTATTCACTCAATTAAATGATTCATTTAATTATTCAGGAATTAATTAAATAATTAAATTTTTTTTTCGTGTAATTGAATAATGTGTTTTAGTTGGAAAAGCATAAAAACATTATAAATGTAACAGTACAATTGAATAAAATAAGTAAAATATTTCCCCACTGCAGTGACATTATAATACAGGAAGTAAAATAATAAATTATATTCCTAAGGATTTTAATTACTAGAAATAGTTTTATTCGCACCTCTGACATCTTCACTCGCTGACACGCCGGTTGATTAACGAGTGTGTCGGTACGATTAATCCAATTACGCGGTTCTCTCCACGGCGCTTAAAGACTAAACTATTTTCCACGCGCCTGCTCTCCCTTATAGAGCTCACCCGCTTACAATATACTTTTTTTTCTTTTTTTTTCCTCGAGGTCGGGAAAAATAATAACACTTAGATTGTATTAATATAATCCCGCACAAAGGGGCGCAAAAAGCTCGCGGTTATTTATGAGGATCGTCAAGCGCCACACTGTCTAAACGTTTTTTTTAGTTATTAAACAACAATCCGGCTTATTAACATAATCATAAAGATAACAAGTTAAACAACCTGGGAGCTGGAATAATAATATAATGTAATTAAAGTATAATTGTTTAAAAGCTGTATTAACATAAAAGTATGGCAACAGTGGCGACGTCTCGCGTTACAAAAAGCATATTTCCTCTAGATATATATTATGTATGTATGTTATATTATATATGTAGACATTTAATGGACAGGAGGAAACCGAGGCCACGAGGCCGTGAAATCATCCGTGAGCGTGAGCCTATTGTCCGCGTAATTAATTCCTTTTTAGGATAAAGTAGCTTCAATGTTGAACATAAAGTCGACGTCCATCAACATCAGCATCAACATCAACAGAAATGTTAACAGAAGTTATAAAAAAAATTTATGAATTTAATTATTTAAACCTACCGGTGTGCGTTCGCTTGTGTGCCTTGAGGTGGGAACTCTTGGTGTAGACTTTGTCGCATCCCGCGACGTCGCATCGATGGACTTTACGTCGCTTGAGGGCATCCCCGCAATCACTGTCGACGTTATTGAGACTACCGCCGTGTCCACCGACTCCGTGTCCGCTGTTTCCTCGGCCGCTGAGGCCGATCCCAGGCGTGAGCGCTGGTCGCTTGTGGAATACACTAAGAAATTAAATAAATAATATTATTTATATATAGATATATAGATATATATGAGCTTACAATAATGTATGGTCATAATAACCTTACACACATAAATGCCGAGTACAACAGTACAAGGTTATAAAGCAACAAGAAGTGGATGACAATGAATGATCAAGATCGATGATGGAAACATAAAGCTGGCTGTTAAGGTTTTTTATCCGCGGTCGTGCCTGTTTTGGCGATGAGCCTCGAGAGTAGCTAATGTAATAATTTTTTATATATTTTCATGTCTTGGATAATATTGAGAATTATGACGAGTGCGTAAGAGATCAAGAGAGATTAAGAGCGACGATAGAAAAAGGGAGCAAGTGAAGGAATAAGAGATAGCAAGAAATTTGACGGCATCATATAACGATAACCTTGGGGATTTATTTAAGATATAGACATATTAATTCGCAACATCTTCATTTCTTTAAAGTTAGTATATGATGGCTGATGGAAAAACTTGCCGGTAATATCCTTTCTCGGCACGACGGCAGCCTACCGATTGTCTATTCGGACATACATCAATAAACTCTTAATAATACATATCTATCGATCGTTATTCTCACCGTACACCAACTATTCAAAGTAATCGAATATAGAAATTGCGTTCGTGACCGCATATACACCGGGATATATCTCGGTATTACAACAATCCCGTTCTTCGTCCATCTCTATTATATTTATACCCATATCCATATTCATATTTATATACCCTCCTCTCTTTGCATTATGCATAATTCCATTTTCCAATGCCCGACCTGAACCACGATGAGTTTCATTTAAAATAGCACGTGGTCAGTTTCGTTTTATCAGTTTTTAAGACCTCCCGCGAACTCGTCTTGCTTCAACACCTCTCAACATTGCCTTATATTACTCGCTCCGGCTCTTTTTACTTTTTACTGACTAGAAAAATAAGAACAAGTAATAATTTTAAAAAAATATATGTATATAGACTCTGTTAAGCGAAGCAACTGTGGGTGATCTCGGTAATTGATATAAGGACTTACAGGTTTTCTTCGCTTCGCGGAAGTTAATATTTTATTTAATATCCTTAATTATTTAATTCAAAACAATATTTTATCAGAAGTTATCAGAGATGAAAACGTTGTAAACTAGATCTAAGTAGAAATTTAAATTACACAGAAAAAAAACTGTTGCTGCTACAGGGCCATGTTCTGTTGTATTCATATATTCCTGTTGCAGTCACGGAAATAGTTTTGAATTCGTAATAAGTATAACAGTGTCAATTACTGGAGATGAGAATTAACTCAGATGAAAAATATTTTTTTATTATGTATATATCAGACTGGGCCAAAAAAAAAACAATTTTAAGAGTTTGAGCCCTTAATTATTCAAGGTATTGGTGTCGTTTTTACTTGACTTCAACCTTGAATAACTTTCGAAGGAGTGAATTTAGCAAAAATTGTTTAGAGACAGTTTTTGTAGAGCATTTAATTGTCTTTGAGAATTTTTGTTGACTTTAGTTGGGAAACTGATTTTTAAATTAATTATAAAATTTCAAACTTGAACAATCAAATTGTAAAATTATACCAATGTTCAAGGCATGATTATAAGGAAATGGTTCATCTGACGGAAAATTTCAATCCGATCTTTTTTGTAGATCATTCGATTTCGTACAAAAATATACCCAACTAAATTTTGTTTATCTCGATAGTTTGAGAGTTATGAGACAAAAATCCGCCTATTAAAAGAAAATCAAAAATTGCGATGATACACCTCTTAATATTAATATCAAGGGCTCAAATTTGCGCGATAATTTTTTTTTGTCATCATGAATGTTTTCACAGTATCGTAAAAAAAAAATGTTTTTTTTAGCCTAGTCTAAAATATATATATAGTAAAGTGTATATTTACTATATCTGTGATTACAACAGGAACAGACTTGTGACTGCAACAGGACTGATTTTGTAGCTGTAAAAAGGCGGGATCTGTAACTGCTACAGAACTTTCTTGTTGCAGCAACAGTTCTTTTTTTTCGTGTAGTATATAAAGTATTTAATATAAACCCATTTACTTAAATTCATGGATAAGTTTAAACGTATGTACTCATGTGTTTAAATTTCTTTACGGTACGAATATTACTCATCCGTATATGCGTGCGAATATATGAAACGAAGGAATAAGGAACCCAAGAGTAAGAGTCAGGAATATGGTATATCGAGATCGAGAGCCGTTTCCCACCGTGAAATGACTCCCAGCGGAATCGATCGGGTTATACTACACGTCGATCCTACTGGACGGCCGCGTGCGACTCGATTGGACGCACGTCGTGATGAAATCCCTTAGCGTATTGAGTACTCTGTACATAAATATATATATATATATATATATATATATATATATATATAGTTGGCAACTCTTAATAACAACTCGTATGTTGGTTACGTTCAAAGGCATACGTTGGTCAATCTATGAGTATAAGTCGTCCTTCGAAAACACGAATTATTTTCCCATAATTTACGTACAACAACAACAACAACAACATCAACAACAGCAGCAATATCAGATTTTTTTACAATAATCACAACAATTTTATTATCCGTTGACGTTTTAATAGCCGGTATAAAAGTATCTTTTTAATTAATATCGATTTCTGATTTAATGTTTTGTGCAGTAAAATGAAAATTAAAATAATTGCTAATTGGAAATAAGATTTTATTATTAAAAATTTGTGTTATGGATAATTTGTTATAAATATACAGTAATGGAAATAGTATATGTATAAAAAATAAATATATTTTCTAGCGGTACTTTGAAGTTTATCTGCTGGGAGTTGCGGACGATTATAAGAAAGATATTTACCAATATATTAATAAAATGTTTGTAATTTATATAAATATTTAAAAATAAAATAAAAATAGTTTAAATTGTGATTTAATAAACTGTAGACTCTATAGGCTGTACACGGGCTTAGATTTTCTCGTAAAGTATGCACTCGAGTAAGAGTACGGATATACGGGAATTCACCGCGGGAGGGTGTCTGTGCTATGAATATGCGGGCGACTGTCCGCACAAGTTATCATATTATATATCTATCTATCTATCTTGGCTATTTATTTACGAGCTACGAAATAATCAAAATATCATAAGTGATGCATTAATAAATTAAACCCATCGCAATTATAAATAACTTAAATAAATATTTATATTTATTATTTATAAGATAGTAATTCAAACTTTTATCGTATTATCCCGTCTAATGCAATAATTTCGCGCTAATTTATCAGCTTCCTGCTCGAAAGAGGTCAATCGAAATTTCTCTTCTCGAAACAAAAAATATATTCACAAGCTAAAACTTTCACGAGTGAAATGCTAAATAAATATTTAATTGTTTTTTTTTTTTAGTTTTTTAGTTATCTTGTATACAAAGTTCTTTATAGAGTCTCAGGTAGACATGAACACACCCTGTGCGAGCTCTCAGAAGAGCCGCAAGGATTTTTGGGAACCGAAAGAGTCGATGAAAATAAATAAGACGAATCGACATGAAATAAAACAGGATTGTGTACTTACAGTGAGGCCTCTTTTATCCTTTGTAGAGCAAGGAGGGCCGCTGAGGAGGATACGAAAACAGGATCAGGTGGTTCGATACCACAGACTGATACTTCTCTCTCCCTGACGCGGTCCCGTTGCCTCTCACGGTGCTCTCGATCTCGTTCCCGGTGTTCTCGCTCACGTTCTTTATTTCTGCTCGCGTCTCTCGGTTCCCTCTTCCGGTCTCGTTCCTGTTCGCGTTCTCTCACTATGTCCACTAGTGGTAATGCCGGCGACACTGTAACAAATTAATTAAAACAATAAATAAATAATTTAATGAAAGAAAAAAAAATTGGCTGCATTTTTGTCTGAAACTGGCGCCCAATGCATGTGCAGTAAATACATAAATGTTTTATCATACATAATGTTAAGTAGACAAGGCTGTGTATCATGTTTTAGTTTCTGGTAAAAAACGCGGAATACTGATTTACTCTCGATACGTTTGCAAGATGGATCGGTCGGACGATAGATCGATCGATTAATGCCGATGATACGCACGCATTAACGTCCTTGTCGTGTTTACTCGTCCTAAGTACATGACATGTTCATGTAAGTAAATAATATTCTGTGCAATATGATAAAGGTTTTCCGGATGCTCTAGATTTCTCGATTTGCAATAACACTGTTCTCAGTAATCACACATTCTTGTCTCTAATCCATCAAATCAAGGACTACGCCTTACTTTTTTTTCTTTATACTACTAACTG
Organism: Microplitis demolitor; assembly: GCF_026212275.2. NCBI lineage: Eukaryota > Metazoa > Arthropoda > Insecta > Hymenoptera > Braconidae > Microplitis > Microplitis demolitor. Next base: position 22,849,155 of record NC_068545.1, on the reverse strand, counting down.
GGTCATGATTTTGGCTCCGAGGTCAACAGTTACTATTTATTGACACACGTCTCAATGTGAAATGTATGAATGCCCATAAATATATACAACCGCTAAGATTAATTATTGTAGTTGGAGAAAAAAGGATAATTGACATAAAAGATTAACTTTTGTAGACGCATGTATGTTAATAAAGTTTTGAATTTATTTGACATTTTAGTTGTAAACAAATAATAGCTTTCGTACCGAGTGCCGAGTCCATACTTTCTTTTAACGAGTAAGAGACACATGAAGAGATAACGATATTAAAGCAATTTCCTTGTACTCGAGAGCCCACGAGACCCGGCCATCAGCCATCAACCGCTTAATTAACTGACTACACACTGAACTCTGTTGTTATTGGTTTTTTTTTTTTATTAAAAACTATCCCTGGCTTTTTTTTCTCTCTCTTGCACTTGTTCCCCATACATTTATATTTTATGCTTGTTAACTTTTCTCGGGACTGGAACCAGGACCGGGACTTGGTCAGCGGAAGGCTAAGGTCTGTGATCTTCGACATGTAATGACGTCGAGTGATCATGAAGATACCAACTGACAGGTCGCTCAGCAGACCCATTGGGATCCGTGACCCTCTACTCCTCGTATATGTATTATACTATTCTTAATGCTGCGGCTAACCCCGCGAGCATTTACCAGTAATAGCCACAGCAACAACCCAGCTTAACTTAAAGTTAGTGAGTTGATGCATATATTCCATGTTTGTTGGTTTCATCCCGTCTCGCTACTCTTGTTCATTTTATTGAGCTTACCGACAAGTGAACCGTAGATGTAATATCCATACTGGAGATAGAACGAGAGAGAGAGTAGGTAATTGATAATGTTTAACTCGGAGGTTAATCCGTCGATTTATGGCCCAAGTGTGTAGCGAACATTTTTTGAGATGAGCCAAATTGAGGGATAATCGGCAGACGCTAATGCCTCGCTGTCGAGCGGATGAGATAGCTGCCCAGTGGGGTTAAAGTGTACGTTTAGCAATACATTCAAACTAGCTTATGCTGCGTGGGCAACGTGTTTGATTTAATGCGTTTAACAATTGCCTGCATCCATTCCAGCAATATAGACACGTACATCCAATTCATCGCTGTATACCTACATGCATCGGCTAACTACATCATAGCTAAATTACTAAATTATTAGACAGCGTAATGCTGCTATCACTATAACTATCAATTACTAGCATTATTTTTATCATTATTTATCATTACTGAGAAAGTCCCACAAGTTGAAAATTTTCTAAGTTCTATTTTGAGTTACATTAATTTTTCTAAGTGCCATAATTTTATTTTTAAAAAACTATGGCTGAAGGCTGATTCAATTGTCGGCCAAATATCGGATAATTTTCGGCTTATTTAATAAAAATACAAATTTTTCGACGTGATTTTGACCAACTTTCGGTCTCTTTCAATAAAATTCTACAGTTTCAGCCTAATTTAGGCCAAATTGAGCCTTTTCGTTGTATTTTCGGCCAAATATTTTCACCCGGAGTATCACAAAAATCTTGGATTTTCAATATATACAAAATATTTGGAAAATCCAAAAGTGTATTGCAGACAAAAATTTGTCATTGAAAATCTTCATATTATTTTTAGTGATGCGAGCAATTCGCTCACTGAAAATTTTAACGGTCGCGTGACTCTCATGGTAATTATAATCAAACTATTAATAGATCTTGAACTGCGATTTTACACACCAATTATATGAAGGAATTAAACAAAAATTAATTTAAAAAATTGTATTTTTCAATAGTTATAGTAATTTCAAACCCATAAACTCTGAATGAAATCGACGTCATAAGTCACTAAAAACAGTATTTTTTTGCAACTCAAAATGTTTGAAATCCGTTGTGCTGAAGGCATGCAATGCCTTTATGAAAGTAAATGTATGCAGACTTTGTCAAAAGCAAACACCGCGAATTAAACTGAGGTAATTGTTTCGTTTGTTTATTTGTTTGAATGTGTATTGTGCTAATCAACATCAACAGACGTCTTTTTCGCTTACTTGGTTCTTAGTGATTACTGCTGAGTGTTAATTGCAGAGACGGGTGAAAGTGACGCGTGCCAATCTGTCACGATTGTGCTACTAATTTATACGCTTTAATAAGTTTATACTATTGCGACAGTAGTAATAGTTTATGTTGGTTTTTTAGGCATTCAAAAAAAAAAATAGTTGGGTAATTGGATTTATTTTTAAATTTTAACAGACAGCTGATAAATTTAACTTCAATAGACTTGCATTTTTCAAATCGTCTTTCAGTATTTTCGCCGTGACTGTTCAATAAAAAGGAATTTACTGTTTTTAAATTTAGTCGTATATTTAAATTCAAAGATAGGCTAACATAAATTGTCTCTACTCTATAGATTCTTTAGTTTTATAAAAAAACTATTGAACAATACTGATGACTTAATGATGGTTTTATAAATTCATGAGTGAAATATATTTATAGTTATCTCATTTTCCTCAACAGGAAAATCGATATGACGTCTTTACAAATGAGAATATGATTTTAACCGGATTCATTAGTCAGTTGTCTAAAGGATACAACGAGTTGATTTTGATGTTCAACAATTACGGAATTCCAACAATAAGTGATTGATATTATCGATAGAATTAATAGGCCGAGATGATGGATTGAAAATAAGCCCCGGCAATAGACATTGCAGTATTTGAACGCATCTTCTGTAGCAGTCATGTTTTTCAATGACATTTAGGGATTTCCATCGGTTCATTTAAAATTGACTCTTTGCTCTTATAAATTTGTATTTCATCAGTATACTGTGAAAAATTTCCAACAAATTTTACTATGGGCGTATTGTAACACCGGACCATAAAAAAACTGGTACAAAATTTACAAGTAACCCATAGTAAACGGTATGCGCAGACGACACAATTGGGACCTATGCGCATACGTTTACTATGGGACACTTGTAAATTTTGTATCAGTTTTCTTATGGTCCGGGGTTACAATGCACCCATAGTAAAATTTAACGGGAATTTTTCACAGTGTACAGTAACAATGTTCTCCAAATTTTTATTTTTTTATCGACTTATGAATTGCAGTACAACCATCGCTGTCTCGATAGTTTACTCCTACACAGTCAATTTTTTTTACTAGATCCGTGACTATTTGCAAATAATTTGTAATGGCAGCTAAATTTTACATGAATTACCGGTTTTAAGTTTTTTATTGCTTACAATTAAACACAAAGGATTTGGATATTGATTTCAAAAATGATCTTGCCGCAAAAATTAAAAATTAATAGAACGTAAAAGAGCTTGAGATGCGCAATAGCGTAATATTAAAAATAAATGAAAATAATTTTTGAATGCTAAATAAAATAAATATGGCAAAATAAAAATGAATTCATTGGCTCGAATATTGTAAAAATCTGAAATCGTTATAGGAAAAATTTAAAAATATTATTCGTGTTATAAGATAAGGTAACAGGGCTATTAGTACTCGATGGTGGGCTCAGTATCTTCTCGAGACGATATCGCGAATCCTCGATATAATACATACAAACGAGAGCTAAACCCGCGCGGTATTTATACAAGTAGCAACTTCCTTACAACACCAGAAATATATGTATACATATATTCAAGGAGGTATGTGAGTATGCCAGTAGAATCGTGAAAACACAACCAGGGTTTCATTTTTCCGATCAATCATTATTTACAGTCATCGATTTGTGGATAAGATAAAACCCAGAGAGCGATACCGCAACAATATGTAACCCGCATCTCTTGTTGTGGTGTTGTATGCGCTACAAAGGCGTGAGAACATCGATACTAATGGCCGACGGTCAGCTCGTCGTGTTTCAGTATTGCCGATAGCATCTTCGCTAAGTGCGATATAATGTCATAACTTTAGAAAAGGACCAGTTGTACCAGTAGTGCACTAGAGTAGAGAGGGTAATATTCATTCTTTCTTTCCTTCTTTCCTTCTTTCTTTAAAGAAGCTCATATATGTTGGTACAGATCCAACCATACCAGCTTATAAAATCGATTTGAGAATAAACACGCGCGTTGGTGTGTCTTTTACTGCACGTGCTGTTGAGGCTGCCGATGCTAGAGAATTCTTAAATCCAAGTACACCAGGAAGCTCAGCCAAAGCCACTCCCGTAAATCTTCTTTACTCCAACGGGAGTATACACAATCTACCAAGAGTTTAAAACAATCCTACGCTATATCTGACGTTTGTTTTATCTTTTTAACTTTTGTTTCAAGAGCTCATATATATTTATATATATATATTACTCCCATTAAAATTAACAAAAATTTTTATTGAACTTAATAAAGCGGCTAAGTTCGATAAATTTTGAATTATTATTATTTTTTCCGGGCAATGATTGAGCGATAAGTTGTGTGCTGGCGGTTTTCAACCGAGCGTGAGAACCGACGATGAGTTATCGATTATCGCATGAGAGCGAAGCCCTTACAGTCAGTCGTATTTCCCGAAAGCAAGATGAGCAATATAAGGTACTTGTTGGCTGTTACTTGTACACTTGTGCCTCCACCATATAAAACATTTTATATATATTTATAATCATATTATTTACGATATTCACTCACAAACTTACCACGAACCCGATAGCCTCTCAATAATTTTATTTACTTATTTACAAATAAATAAATAAATAATAAAATTAATACAGCAGCTTCTGAGTCTTCCCGCTGATTCAAAGAATATATATAAAAATTTACAGCATCATAAAATTTGAATTAATTAGACAATAAATTTTTTCGAAAATGAATTTAAAAAGCAGTTATCAATTTATCAGTTTTGTATTGCGTGCGAGGAGGAATTTATTTTAAGAATTAATAAATAAATTTATAGTGATAATTATTTAATAAACTGGGAAATTAAAAGCCCGATAATTTTAATTGTGTCGAATCACGAGTATTAAGAGAATTTAAATTTAAAAGTATATTTATTATGTATTTTATTTTGTTATTTTTCTGACGCTTAAACCCAGAGGGTTATCGGTCCAGAGTCCGGAAGGACCAGATCGTAAAGCAGGAGCAGGATTGCCGAATGCGTTTTTGGCTCTGTAATTATATATTACAGGCCGCCCTCACTCTTTTATTATACATATCTGATATTTTATACACTTACACGCACACAGATATTTTATTCTTTGGGCGTCGCTGTTTGAATTTCCACAGCGAATCTTACTTTATACGCTCAACTCTTAAATATATTTATACATGTATATATATATATATATATATATATATAAGCAAAACAACACGAGCAATACAAGAGGGAGCGAAAAGACAGGCGATGAGTGCCAGAGTGCTGCGTGGGTGTATTACTCCAAGAATTGCCGGAGGAGAGGTTCTGGAATGCAAAATAACGCGAGTGTGCTGAATCCTGGTTATCGACTCAACGTCAATTACTCAATATCAATAGCCTTTTTTTATCCTACACCTCCAACATATTTTTTATTCTCTTATTACTTGTCTCTTCTCCATTTAATTCAATAATTATTACCATAAATTTTTAAAATCTCTATTTCATAAGTAAAATTGTTAGCATTAATCATTTTTTAATTTATTTACTAAATTTTTAAAAGCAACAAAAAAAATGAACACGAAAAATTGTTAGTAAAAAAAAGTAATAATAGCTGATTTATTGTAGGATTGAAACATTTAAATGACGCGTAGTATAAATTGTAGATGAATAATGGATTAATAATTGAAAGTTTGTTGTGATTGGATTGATTTCAATGAATCGAGGGTTGAAATAAATGGCTTGTACCCGACAGAGGAGGGGTAAGAAAGGGGAAAGAGGAAAGAAGACGATGGATTCGAAGGATCGCAATGTGCCGATACACGATAAATCTATCGAAAGGTGATAGATGAGCCGAGGTGGCTGTAGGTCGCGGCTTAGCCTCGGACGAGAGGTGAATAGTATCACCCTATCTCTGACTATTCACTACACACTTTTATATCCTTTTTATAAATATACATAAATAGTGGCATGTGTGATGTAGACTTGGCTTACGTCTACACATTAAAACATTCACCTGTAAGAAACTATGAGTTACTCTTATGTACCCGACCACACATATATGTTTATACGCACATATAAAATATAAATAAATATATATAAATGCGTGTATATAAGACTGAGTATTTTTCGTTGTAGTTATTTAAAATGTCGAGATTGTGCCAAGGATTCTCATATATATATATACACACATAAACTCTTTAGCAGCGAGGTACAGAGTATTAAAAATATATGAGAAGATGAATGGAGTTTCGATAAAATGTCTTGGCTTGTCCGATTAAATCCAAAGAGACATATTATTTTTTTTATTAAATTAATTATTTAAATAAATGTTATTGTCCCAAGTATTTAAACACAACGTATTTTATTAATAATTTATTGTTGCTGTAATGAGAATATAAAAACATAAATGTGATATTGAATTTTTTGTGATGAAAGTCTGCACGAAGATCTAAGTATTATAAGGAGAGAAGTGGCGATTATGGGAATAATAAATTAACGCTTACGACCTTATCGGGGTTTATAATTCATCAACCCGTTACGAGGATGTATGAATTTTTTATTTTTTTATTTTTTTACTACTCTTTAGTGTATAATATATTTAAATTTTTCATTCCGCTCTTTTGTCAGCTCTCTCTAGGTTACAGTAACCTCGTAAAACTCTAACGGCAATTCGCGGGCCCTCGACTGCTGTCTGGTATGAGTGCATTAATAAACGCATGACGACGAAATGCGTGACGAGATACGAGAAAGTCTTTGGTACTTTGTCGTACATACATGAACGGTAATACAATGCAATAATAATAATAACAATAATTAATTTACTATGCAAGGAGGCAGACGCGAAAGATCACGAGGCCGGTTTTTAGTTTGACGATTTTAAAATAAATAGTCGGGCACTTTGTTGGTATTATTGGGAAAATAAATAATTGTTAAGTGGTAAAAATATGTATTGTAAATATAGATTTATAGTTATTGGGTTACTGTAAAGGAAAAAGTAGTTAGGAAAATAGCCAAGCAATTGGTCAGAATACAGAGTCTGTCCTTGATGTTAGTGAGTTTGCATTTAAAATAACGTTTGCTCTCCAGGTATAGTTATCGAGCAAATTGATGTCCTCGCTTCTGTTATATATACTGTACGTTAAGTCAACAGTAAGAGTAAGAACGGCCTCACGATTAGGTATAGAGTGTAGTACAGAGGGATTTATAAATAAAAATTTAGAGAGAACAGCAACATATATCGTGCAATAACTGCGGCGAGGCACTTACGCACTCGACAAAGGGAAAGGAAACAAAGTTCCATCTTGATTGCAGTGGCAATAACGCCAAAACAGCGGTTACGCATCTGTGAGCGATCGTTGCTGGTATAACGAGCTGCCGCGGTCCCGCAATGGCCGCGAATGCTTGCCCATTATCTCCAAAGACAGAATAAACTCCGTGGGTTGGTTTCGATATGTTTCTGTATCATTGCTTGGTCCAATTCTTAGTCTTAGTCTTAGTCTTAGTCTTTTACTTTTATATATATTTATATACAATTACAGTCTTAGAATTGTTGTAATAACGCACCTCTGTTGATAAAATGTTAAAATGTCCCAACAACCAGCTGCATTGGATCCGGTAGCTGGACAGTGGGCTGTTGCATAAAAAAGTTGATACGAATTTCGTATTCGGTTAAATAAATTTGATATTTATTATGGTAATTAATAAAAGTAACTTTCTCGAAGAAAAATCTGATTACTTCACTTGACATGGAGGGCATCATTTGGGTTTTTAAATTCGGAATCCGGATGTGGATGGACATGTTTAGTCCATTAAATATTTTTTATCAGACACTGTCAACTTTCTGTTATTGATTATTAATAATTATTTTTATGATTAATTGAGCGCGTAATTAGTGGCTTGTGAACTGATTATAGATTTTGGCTTCAATATTGTGACACGTTGATAAGTGAGGACTTGTTTTTTTCTTTTTTTTTTTTTTTTTTTTTTTTTTTATAAAAAGGAATGAGATGCCAATTTGTTGATGGATTATTTTTGTAACGAGTTTGCAAGACTGAGTATTAGACGTCACAATTAGTTTGATGATTAATTTGAAATGTATAAAGAACGGGAGTAAGATGAATTTGAAGATTTTAAATTTGGGAATATGGCAGTAAATAATTTATAGTCGGGTTGGGTTGTTTGCAAGAGAGCAAGTAATTGGATGATGGATGAGTGAGCACAAGTGGAAAAATTTTGATGTGATCAGGCGATTGGAAAGTGTATTAGAGTTGTACTAGTTAGTAACCAGAGGAACTTGTTGATTATTGAGTATTGAGAATTGAGTATGTTTATTTTATTTCCGCTTAATTATATTTCTATTTTAATTACCTCCAAGTATGTATGGATGTAGAGACAAGTTTTGAATTAAAGCGAAAAAGTTAGCGGTCGTTAAAATCCAAATATGGTACGCTATCACGCAGTCCACCTTCGACTGCTCGGTCAATCGATTAATTAATTATCTTCGATTGCGGTAACGGATAAATAGCAAAACCGGTAATTATTTAACGTTGAGGGTGCTCCAGGCGTCGTCGCGTTGACGCCTAGCCAGCCGGCTCCTCGCCAACACACATCATTGTGGTGTTGAGACTCTTGCGTGTTTCCACAGACAGATTCGCCTCGAGGACTGCAATTGTTCTTTCTCTCATTTATGCTTTCAATAGACCGCTCGCCGAGATTAAGAGATTTTAAATCTTACTTTTTATTTGTGTTTACTATAATTTATATATATTGTTACTTAATGATATATATTTTGCTAGCTGCAATGATATTTTATATTTATTTGCTGGATGAAGATGTACAAATCCTCAAGCTTGCAAAATAGTTACTTAAATCAATGAAACTACATATGTTTATGAAGGTTTTTGTCTTATTTTTAAATTTAATAAACGAATACTTATCCTAAACCAAGTACATTGTTTCAATGATACATTAGACAATTAAATGAACATATGAGTATTCTTAAATAAGGTATTTTTCTCTCCGGGCAAACTCGGGTTTCTTCGATTATGAATTATTTTAAATGAAATTTTCAAATTTTTGTCCCTAAAATATATCAGATTGAAAATTTTGAATCTCATAATTTCTCGTGGTAATAATTTACAACAATTTTAAAAGATTTTTTTCTCAGTGTATACAAATAATATGATGATAGTCTCTTGTCTATAAATTAACCAAGGCTACGTTAGTTATTAACGATGGAATGAGCTTAGTATTAGTTTCTGTAAAAGGTAATATCAGAGCTAGCTGATGCTGACCTCGTCTCAACGTACTTCCCACGTTTCAAGGGTCCCAGAGATTCTATCAGATATAAAACAAGAGGTGAAATATGAGACAGCATATGTCGATATAAAAAAAATGAATACATAGAAAAGAAGAGTCAACTGATCACTTGAAGGTCTCTGGATTTTATTTTATCGTGTTAATTACACATTTATCAATAATGAAATAACAACAATAATAATATTACCAATAAATAATGATAATGACGATGATAAAAATAATGAAAATAATGCAAAGTAATTGGGCGCTTGTGAGTTAAATCGTAAATCAATACAATTATTTTTACACTGACCGAGCTCCGCCCATAATGCTCAGCGATTTACTCTCATTACACTCGGATTGGAGAAGGTGTACAGTACAAGTACATAGAGATCGATTTTCGGGATAAAATTTTCGATCGCTTATTAACTTTCAACGCGACGCGTCGCGATTCACAGAAGCCGCCACACAATAAACTACACCACTACCTCCACCAATACATTATATATTACATACATTTAAATATATAGATGTGTAGATGGAGATACATTTATAAAGGCTTAAAAATAATGATGGTACACCCCAGTGTAAATTTCAATCGATCATACTGTAATTTAATATCACATCATTTATATGCCCAAACGAGGTACCTCACCTACTTCTTTTAAAATCGACTTGACTGTATCATCAGTCTGTATCAAGAGTTATGTAGTCAATAACTAATGTCCATTGGTTGTTAAATTGTTCCGACAACCCGAGTCACGATCGATGACTCGGCTAATTTTTATATTATATTATATTATATTATATCAGCTCTTTAAATTTAAGTCCAGCTAAATAACAGGCTCTGGGTCATGAAATTTGTTTATGTGCTCGGTATTTATGAAAATAATTTAAAAACGTGATGATATAAAACATGTTATTTATGTATTTAGAACCTGCGCACTGTAGTGTTATTTATTATTTTTAATTTAAAAGTTAATGGCGCAAGATGATGTTGTAGAAGCAGATGTTTAAAATGTTTGAGGCGCGGTTTATATTACAGTGACATCTTACAGCTCGTAATGTGGGCTGCTGGATAGAGGAGAAACCGAGGGAGAGAGATGTACCCGTTTGTTTTCTCGGGAGTCACTTGCTAATGTAATATAATGTAACGTAACATAAGACTCTTCTTAGAGCTAAGATATAATAAGAGCCAGGTAAGCCGGTGAGTGGCGACGGGTAAAACGCTCTTGAGTCCTTGAAGACGCGCGGGTCGACTCTAAATAATCCTGGTGTAATGCTCGACCACAACTGCCACAACCGCCTTTGTTAGTCGCGGGCGCCGATGGATTTATAAGCCGCGCCTTGACTTTTTGCATCTTCTATACCTCACTACTACACTAACACAACCTGCCAGTGTCAAGATACGACACTTTATCATCGCAACGTCAAAGCCTGATAAAGTTTACGAGTTTCTTGACGGTCAATTTTACAACATCTTGCACTCGGATTATAATTTTATCATTCTGATGTTTAATATTCAATAAATAGGGAGACCAGGGCACGGCTGGATCTCTGTGAGTAATTAATTCTTGTGGTTTTTGTGCATCGGACAAAGTTCCTTCCTATTAATTTTTAAAACTTCTGTGTAAATTTTTTAATAAAAACTAAGTCTTGTTCTTTTTTAGACACCCTGTCGTGCTCCGTCATCCTGAATTAAAAAAAAAAAAAAAAAAAAAAAAAAAATACCAGGCCCAAGCTGGTGTTTAGCAAAACTTCTTATTCAAACCGAGAACGTTCACAAAGTTTGCGAAACAATTGCAAGTTTTTCGAATCAAACTCTGTAAATACGCATTTCTGATGCAAATAAGAATGACTGGAGATTCGTCATGGTGACAGGGTAGCACATGCGCGTGTTTAGTACAGCATTTAAAATAATTTTTAAGAACTCAGGTAAACTTTACGACCGTGTTCACCATGTGAATAATGTAGATAGTAGGAATAGTGGTACTATATATGTGTACATATAGATGGAGATTGGTTTTATGCGAAGAGGTAAAAGCCAAGCTGACCTGAGTCACCTTAAACGCAGTAGGACCCAAGCAACTAAACCAGGAACGAGGATTTCCGTGAACGTGGTAACCAAGACAAGTCGCTTAATCATCTTGTCTATCTTACTTACGCATGACTGGGTATCTCGAGTATGGAGATTAGTACCGGCTCATTGAGGAATGTTAACTTGAGATTGATATTACCATTCGTGTGAGTGATTCATCTTTTTCTTACTCTCGGAATTTTCTCGCTGAATCTCCTATCCAGTGAGCTAAAAATAAAATTAAATGTGAGGGCCCATTTATTAGCAGTCTTATTCAATCACAAGATAATTATTAAATGATTAAATGATAAGACTGTGTGCTAATATCTGAGATCTGTAGAGACGAGGGTTAAAAGAAAAATGTTCCAGGATTAAGTTAAAAAATAAGACATGATACATTACTCGCGTGACGAAGGATATCGTTCGAACGTGTGGTATAACTTATTTGGAATTAGAAAGCCACGTACACGAGTATGAGTTTTAGCGAAAGAATAAAAGGGTTTCGTTAGCTCGTGCGCGAGTAGACTCGTGTAATATAACGTTAAGTTAAATAAAATAAAATAAGTTATCTGTCTGTATAAAATAAACTGATAGACCTATAAGCGAAAGAAGGCGCAACTGCACGGGATCGCTTATATCGAACACACGTTGCCAACGGTTACTACCTCAGAAGAAAGATCACTCGGCAATGCACCTCCTACATGACGTAACCGACGTTGAGCTGTTGAGCCGGTGAGCCGGCTGCATCAATAACCGGCCCGACCTCACCTATTATGCTAATTAATGTTAATTAAAATCAAACACGCGTCCGCATCAATGGGCGGGGGAGTCTCGTGATTAAAGGCCGCTTCAATCCAATCTGTACTTGCGTTCGTTTTATGTCCTACTTGCTTCCGAGTGTTTAATTATTTAATAAACCAACTTTCAGTCTACTTATTTTATTTAATTAATTTTAATTAATTATTATCAATTGATACGCTTATCAATAATTAAAAACTGGAAATTCGCGCCTGAGCCTCGGACCACCGGGAAAGAATTTTCGGTGTCGCGGTGAAATCTTTCCTGTTAGATTTCTCTCGGTAAGTTTGTTGGCACGTGGGGGACTAGTCTCTTCAGATGCACATAACATAACACTCAGATCATCGCACAAGATCTTGCATACATAAAATGTACATACACCAGGACGCGTGATACACGAATCACGCTCAACTCGTAGTCCGCACGTGCCTGTTGGATAATATTTTCTCTTTCTCTTTCCCTCTCTTTCTCTCTTCATCCTTACTTATTTTATTTTATTCGTTTACGTTTTTTCTCTTATTTCCTCCCTGTCCTATTTGCTCATTTATTTGTCGTGTGCGCTGCACAGAGAATAATAAACTAATACAATATATAAAATAATAGAATATATACATATATACATGTATGAATGTATGTATGTATGCATAGACCGTACGGATGGATAGGGTGAAAAATATAGGATTTGTGGTAGAGCGCACGCGATATCGTAGTGTGTAGCTGTGAAAGCGGGTCGCTCTTATGAGCTTGAGTGTGTCTGTATGCACATGAAAGCGACTATGTCTACACAGAAGAGCAACTATAAAACGAACGGAACAATTTACGCGGCAATGAGGCTCTGGATCTCTTTGAGGACGTCGTTATAGGTTGGATGTGCACGGCCGCGACCTCGCGAGTCGCTTATTCACCTTTCTGCATCGGTACAGAGCACAGTGACTGTGGTAGATATGCTGTAGTGGTGATGGTTGACTCAGTGTCTACTCTCAAAGACTATTGCTCTTTTTACATCTCGAGTCGGTTATTCTCTTGGGTTTTATGCCAGAGGAGCACACCTTTTGCATATAGAGGCTTGATTGCGACGATGCATCCTTTCTGGCGCGCCCTTGTTCTTTAATACACTGATCCGTCTATGCTACACCATCAGTACTTTATAGTGTACTTTATACTGTACGTTTGAGGCTGCTGATCCGCGAAGATCCAGCCTTTGTGGTGGGGTTCAGCATACACGGAAACAGCAAAGTTAAATGCATTTGACTGAAAATAATAATTCCATTAGTACTCAAGCTTTTCTGTTTACCTGCGTGTCTTTAATGCTAGCGTTCAATAAAAAACATTAGGAGTAATCATCATCAGCTAATCGTTCTAGTGTTTCGATAGCTCAGAATTGCTGATGTAAGTTGAAGGGTTTTTAAGAAACTGATTTTTTATGCTTCATTGCTAGACAGGGACTAGATGGGGATGAAGCCAAAAGAAGCTGTTACGGCAGTGCAGAGTCAAGAAAGATCATCTGTTGCCAGAATAGCATACCAGATACGCCTATTATTAGCCAGGTAGATTGATGGAATCAAGTAACCAGTCATTTGCTGAGGGAATCAGCGAGAATTAATACCGGGCTATTAATTTCATCTTGCTTGGTTGCTTGCTTTCTGAATGTATGAACCTGTATGATATGAACTTGTGGCTCTTCTTTGTATATAAATATATGTATGCAGACACGCATTTAGCGAGGATATTAATATACAAGGTATAGGTGTCTATGTGTGTAGACGATGAGAGAAATCAAACACTGGAAAGGATATTCTTTAACACCGCACAGCTGACTCCGTGATTTAGGTATGGGTTTATGATTTTTTGTTCTTCAACTTCTTCCTCTTTTAATTTTTAAACCTTACGAGCGTGAACTCAGTGAACCCTTCCCAGGTGGTATAGAAGCTTCTCTAGTTCTCTTCATGACGGGCATCGGGGAAACGGTCAGCGCGAATTAATGCACGAGCATCGATTACGTGGATTTCTTGGCAATATCTCCAGCAGCAGCAACAGCAACAGCAGCTATAAAATCAGATGTGGGAAAGAGATTTCATGAAGAATATATATTTACTAAGTGTCTGGATACCTCACTCGCTGCTGGATACCTTTTGATGTTAAATCCATCAGTCAGTTTGTATTAATCATAAACTAACTATCGATGCATGTTAATGGATAATATACTGATGATCATTTTGATAATTAAGATAACTGGAGATTCAGATCTAGGGATCGGATATTACTCGGTAGTTTTGTAGAGTATCAGCGCGATCTTGTTCTCTGAATTGTTGGTGGCACTTACGATGACTTGCTTAAAAGAGTCTGTTGTTGAGTTAGCATTATCGGGCATAAGTACCAGGAGAAGACATCAGCAGCAGTACTAGCATCGTAATGTCAAAAGCCTTGGCAAGTTGTTAGCTGGTTAGTTTGTTGGTTCGCTGGGTGCATACGCTCAGTGCCGGTGAGATCTCAAGCATTATGAAGCCGTTGTACGTTCGCCGCAGGGGTCCTAGTGCCGGGCATGTTTGTTGCCAGCATAAATTACGCGCGATTTTGCATTTACACTGAAAACTTGAATGACGTAGATTATTTATCATCCTGCTGAAAGACCAAGATCAAGACCAAGACCAAGACCGACTTTAAAAGGTCATAAAGTCCAGTAAGAAAAAATATTTTTGAATTAGCGCTTTTTTTGCTGAAATCTGTATTGTCATTATCAAGAAACTGTTGATAATTTTTGTATGGAAATTCGTTTCTGTTGGAGATACTCCATTTCACCCGACTCTTGCTTATATCGGGGAAATAATGTTTTACATAATGTATCAATTTTAATGCAGTTTCTGTTAAATTAGGATGTAAATAAATACCAATAAAAGTAAATATCCTTTACACTTGTTTCAGTATGATAATTTATAATTCTAATCCTGTGTAAAATCACCTCGTATTTACCACGTGTTACAAAATTACGTAACACAAATATAACGCCTCCGCAGTGATACCAAATACGGCACACGTATGTATAAATATCGTGGAGTGTTGAGTCCAGCATGAGAAGTAGTAGAAATGTATATGAATATAAGCAGTAGCCTGACTCTGATTCTAAAAAGTTGATGTGAGAAAAAGATAATAGGCATAAGAAATGTAACGTTAATCGCATTTGGACGTTAGCTTATGGATTGTTGAGAAATTACGACTTAAACAAAGCAGCTTAGAACTTCATCCAGAGATAAAGTAATTTAAAATAAATCCCTGGTGATTGAAATCTGCCTCAACTGTCCTTCATCGGATACTTTATATCATTTAGCTACTTTATGTTATTTATCCATTTCGATTAAATTCATTCTCTTGCTCAGTCTACTCTGGATACTGAGACATGAGCATGAGCACAGTCATCGGTGATGAGGGAAAGGTACCAACGAACGCAATACTCACAAGGTATGCATACGTTATCTAGGTGAAAATATTATTCTACAATATACCTCGAAATCGTTGAAGCGATCACTAATATATTTGTGCACCAACAATAATATAAACCGTGGAAACTCTAACTGGAAATTACATTTTTAACGTTCATGTTATTTATTCATTTGTTCGTTTCTTCCAAGTAGTAGATACGCATTACGTATTGCACAACACGCGATCGAGGAAACTCTAACGTATTGTTTTGCGTAAAAGGAAGCTTCTCATACATATACAGATATATGGAATCAATCTTTTTCTATCTTCAGAACCAATAAAATCGTGGTATAGATTAGTTGCGACACAAAAAAAGGATACTAGCATTGTACCAACTGATACAAATTTTGTATCAGCGGCGGTTTCACATAAAATTATAGCAAATTGATAACATTTTCTGATAAAAATTTTTCATCTAATGTATTTTAAATGACGTTTATCATACTATACATTATAAAGCTTAGTACACGTCAATAGGGGCATGTTCGGAAATTTACTCTAGAAGAGAATGATGCAACTTCTACGTTCTCAAATATTATCTGGTTTAACCAGAGGAACGATTTGACTATCATAATGCGTTCATAGACTGCGGAGAAGGTAAATGCAGTATCGGGTGTTCTTTCGTTCCTTTAGTTTTAATTAAACCACGTGACTTTCTATTTACTAACCGTCTGGTTCGATGTTTATCAATCTCCAGAGTATTTTTCTGAACACGCCCTAGAGTACATTAACATAGCCATAACCTAGAAATTTTTTTTGGTTTTGCTGTTGTATTGTATAAAAAATCAAAACGCCCTTAATAATGCTGTTTATCAAATTTCAAAAATTGTTTTTGAAATAAAAAAAATTAAAAATAATAGTAAATTAAAAAGAATTGAAAAGCGGTCACTCCATGCCAACTGTATATACATATATACGAAAAAAAGAATTTAAATTATCAAAAAAAAATTCGAATTTCATTTTTTTCAATTCTTTTCAATCAATATTTTTAAATAGGGTGACCATTATTGTTTATCTTCTACGGTTAATTAAAATGTGCGAAAACCGATACATAATTTGTATCACTACACAAAAAAAAAGGATTTCTTGGTGTAATAAAAATTTCGCATCATGAAATGAAAAAGTCAAAAATTTCTTAGAATTTAAAAAAATTTCTTGAAGCAAGAAATCTTTTCTCACTCAAAAAAATTTTTTCAGGGCAAGTAAAGTCTTTTTTTCTGTGTATGATCACGATTTTTTTCCCACATATTTTTTATTATTACTCTTTATTATATATATTTATATTTATTATTATTGAAAGTAAATTTAATAAAAAAGGTAATTATAAATACCAATATAATAAAGTAGACATATTTCTCGAGACATTACAAATTCATCAGAGGACTGTAAATACTATTGACTAACCCTGAGCCAGTAATTTTATTTTATGATTATTTGTATTTATTTCCTTTTTTTACAATATTCATAGTTGTGAACTTTTTGTTGGTAGATGTCTCGACAGAGATTTCTTGTGATACACGAGAACATGCGTACGGGAAATTTATTTATTTATATATCTATTTGATCTACACGCGGATACTGGATAGAGTTGAGTAGTGTAGTTGTATAGTAGTATAGTAGTTGACTATGACGATGGATAGGAAAGCTGGAAAGACACATTCCAACAAGACGTGTGTGTAATACTCTCATGGTCGATTCCTTTTTAAGATTTTATAGAATAGACACGTTTGTAAGAATAATGAATTATTAGTTCTCTCTCGACGTATATAACATATTGTAAATGATAATTTTAATCGATAATACAAGCAAGTAAACCTGTAAGATTATGAGTTTATTGTTGAAAAAAAAAAAAATAAATATATAAATAATTACTAAAAAATATGAGTAATAGTAAAATGGATTAAGTTTTTATTAAAAATCCATAAATTGCTAATTAATGTCAAGATTGATTTGTGGTTATTTTTAGTTGTCGAGTAAAATAAATAAATGAATAACATTTTAAATAAGATCAGTGCCTCAAGTGTTAATATAACAAGTCATTAGTGATAACACATATGTAGCATTTGACTTTACCTTTATCGAAGTAGGAACTAATCATAGAACATTATTTTTTTTTATTGTTAATATTTTTATTTATCCTGTAGAGCGAGGATGCTCAGGGCCATAATTATGAGATCTCAAATGACCTACCCGGGGTTTTTAACGCTTCGAGGGTGATAGGATATAACATTCTCATTGCGCACGTGTTATCATACGAGAATATCCAGCCAAACATCCATCATCCGCTGTCTCTATCAAATCCTCATCTAGTCGGTATCTTTAACGCACTAGTGTTGTAATCTACTTCATTACTAGTCTCTTTATATCGTTAAATATAAAACTAGTTCAGTTATAAATTTATATTAAAGTTATAACATCAATCCCATTAGTGTGTAATCTTGTTTATTTTTTATAAATAATCAATAATTTCTCATAATTTACGACTATTAGAGTTGATGTTTCACATGTTACATTTATTACCACGTGGACATTAAAAAATTCGAATAAATAAAATTAAATCATCAACTTGCTGAAGAATTTAAAATTACTGGAAACATTTAAACTGAAAGATTTTAATTTTCCAAGTATATTTATAAGTAGTAATAATTATTATAATAAAATAGCTTATGTGCGTTTAGTTCGTGCCCATTGCCGAGGATCATCATCGACACAAACAAATGGCCCCGTGACTTTAACACCAAGTCGTTATTTACATATGCAGATGTTTCGTGCACCCACGCTGCCTCTGCGGTTGCTAACTTATACCAACCTGTGTGTAGTTACTTGAATACTCTTGACGTACACCCAACAAATATATATATATACACATATGTTTGCTGGATAGAAGGCGCAGTAGAGAATATATTTATAAGTTGCAATAAATAATAGCTCATTTATTAATCGACTCCCAGTCTTTTCTCAGCAAAACATTAAAACACTCCCCTTCGAAATATTGATTACGTCTAATAAATTAAGTTTATAGTCTGTACTACCGCAGCAAGGATATAAATATTGGACTTAGTATATTAAACAAACTGAACAAAATGGTAAATGGTATAATGGATTTACAAAGCAGTTTCCCATTATGAATACATGATTTTCACAAAAAACTGCCGGGGGATAGGCCTCGGCTGACTTGGGTGGACTAGGAGGAGCGGAACGCAACATCGAAATACCGTGTCTGGGCTGGTATTTTTAAAACCGGTGGTTTAAAACTGTGGAGGCAAGATAATAGATTTACGAGGCAACAGCCAAGCCAAGGTAAGATCCATGGCAATTATAACCGGTGCCCTGGCATCGAGGTTATCTTTGGCAGGGCGTGCCGGACGTACCGGCTGTGTGAGCGGACGAGTGTAAAAATATTTGAAAGAGTTTTACGAAAAAAGAGAGTGAGTGCGTTGACGGGGGCGTCGACACCCACGCGACCAGGACAATGAAATGCGCGGGGGAGATGAGAGTACTAACCCATACCAAGTCCACGGTCTAAACTTTACTATACCGCCCAGTGATATCTCACGCTCGATGCGAGTCTTTCTTTATACTGTTATAATATCTCTCCGGGGCGAATCGCCTTCTTCATTCAAGGGTCCATGGGTTAGTGATTGCCGTTAACCATCTTAGGGTGTGGATATAAACGCTCAACAATTGCATCTTTTATTATTTTTAATTCTTTTATTTTTTAGTATTATGTTACTGTAGGTCACTTGTATTGTTTTTATTCTCGAGTACTATTATATTGCGTCGGCTCTGATAAATTATATAAATGAGATGTTAAATATTTTTTTTTGTCAAAAATTTCTATTTATTTTAATTTCTTTATTTATTGAAACTTAGATTTAATTAGAAAAATTTACTTGTTTATTAAGGAAGACCGAGGTGAAATGGGACACCATAAAATTTGAAAATTTTTCAGACAAAATATGACACTAATTTTAGTAAAAGAAAAAAAAATTTAATGGATTTTTAATTAAAAATTTGTAGGTGGTCATTTTACCCCAGATGACAAACTCGCCACACAACTGTACGGTACACAGTGAAAAGAAATTTTTCTTAAAATTTTTGATCCATTGTGGCCGTAGTTTCCTGTTAATTGAAATTCAAAAAATAAAATCCGAAAATAAATATTTGAAAAATAAAAAAATGGCAATAATGAAGAGTGTTGATGGTTAAGAGTAAATTCTCGCTTCTGCCACCACTTTCTATCCGAAAGTATAATCGCACCTTTCGAGCATACGTCCATTATAACATTTATTATGTGTATATATTATTATCCATATTATATATCCGTTTGTCCGGGTGTGAGAGAAGCGAACCTCGACCGTGGAGCTTCTTTAAAAAACCGAGACTTTCGGCGCCCGTTGCACCGTAGGCGTCACCGGATCTTTCACGCAGCTCGATAATTTAACCCGTTAATGCTGAATTAAGCCGAGATATTTATGCGGGCGTACGACGATGATTTACAGATGTGCCTCTGCCACGAAAGTTGGCTCAGTCACCGCGAGGCCGATATGCGCGACCACCGAGAGATATCTTCTGCTGATTAACAATATATTCGGGCAGATTTTGTAACGGTTTTAATGCATACACTCCATTCCGTAGCCTACATATATCCTTCGTATGATCGATTCAATCGGATGAAAAGGTACTGAAATTATAAATACAAAAATATTAACGAAAATATTTATCTTGTTTTTTTTTTGTAAATTTTTAATATCATTATTATTATTTAAAATTTTTTTTACTCTTGAGCAAGAAGTGAAACTATGGTTACTCGGACTGATTTGCGATATAATTATAAGCGCAAACTTGTTCGGCACCTGGGAACATTGAGAGGTAAAAAAGAAGGGAGAGACGGTATACCACAGTTTTATATACATATATATATAAATAAATATAAATATATGTATGGATGTATGTACACGACAGAGGATATTAATCGTTGTGGAACGTGCGAGTCGTTTCGCGGGCGCGCGTACAATATAACCAGCATAATAATATCACATAGATGTTATATAGTACATAGAGAGTAGCATAGAGTTTGCTCGCGATCCACTCGACTCTGTTACTTAAATCCTGTATCCAGGTATATAGCGATTCGATGTATACAGGGACGCTCGCAACACTGGTATATATGTAGTGTATAGTCGTAATGCGCCTCGAGATATCGAGCATGTACGTTGCATTGAACATTGAGCCGTGTGTTGTATTACGTAAACACATTGAGGGAGTGAGCGAAGAAGCTAAAAGGTGCAGTCTTCTAACATTTCATAGTCTATTAGCGCACTAAAAAAATTATTTACTGGTTATAAAAGTATTATATTGAGCGTCTAGTCAGTTTGTTATTTTTATTTTTAAAATTACTTTGACTAAACGATCCTTTCACTGGAAAAAAAAATCCTAATTGAATATTTTAATTGGTAAATTTAACAAACGTTGGATTTTTTTTTTTATAAATAAAATAAATTTATTTTAACAAACGAAAAGCAATTACTCGAAGATTTTAAACCAACTATTTCGCAATTATAATAGTTGCAGGGCGGCAAAGTGGATATAAATGAATCAAGTCTCGTGAAATTGAAGAAGCCGCATGAGGGATGAAATGAGAAAGCCAACGTCTCTACAGAAATAAATGCGGGGGTCATAGGTCGGCTTGACGCACTACGAGTTTATATTCAGTCATCATCTCTGGCTCATTTATCGCAATGAGGATTTCCGTATTTGCTAAAATTTAAAAATTTTAATAAACATTTTCCTCAGGATAAGTTACTTTTAAAATAATAAGCTGCATATAATTAATAAAATTATACAGTCGGAATAAAAATAAATAAGCTCGTGGATGAAAGAGAGATCGAGATCGTCTGAGGATATAAGTCTATATATTTTCCCACTTATTCTGTACCGAGGATTCGAGAGCACGCGCGAGGTGGCAATTCACCAGAATCTCTAGAATCTTAATATAAAGTACGCTCACCGCAGCGTACCCCGGTGAAAGGTGAAATAAACTCGACGCAGTTAGCTCGTTAGCGGGCTCACGTATTGTCGTTTAACGCGGGACGCGGGTCAAGTTAAAAGCTTTATACTCTAATGTATCGGCACTATTATACATAAGTGTCTATATCTGGATATCGATTCTATGCCGTATAATCTCTCCATTGCCGCTCGGCACATTAACGACCTCTAGGAAATAAAGATAAAAATAATAATAATAATAAAAGACCCAAGGTTTCTTTTATACCAAGAATAATAAAAAGATTTACAGTATAACATAAGTTAGACACACGCACATTCTCTCTTACGTAAAATAGTTTAAAGCCTAACTGATGTGCAGGCAATATATGTGCAAGTATTTTATCGGGAAAAGGATATTGATGTGGCGTGCATCATTCACTGAGAGACGAGCTTCGGAGATGATTGCCTTGACGTGTAGTCCTATTCCTTTATGTTTAGTTAGCATATATTTTATATATACGAATATGTATGTATATATATATATATATGTGTGCGCTGTTATGTTGGAACTGTCTCATGACACGCAACAGTATATTACGACAGCATAACGCTTTATAACAGCAGGAAGTTTAGTTAAGTTCATGAGTCCAGTGAAATTTGATATGGTCGTTTTGATACGACCCTTGTTGTGTGGATGATAGTATGCCTTGTGGCTACTTATCATTTGTTAAGACCTTTTTATAATAATCGTTATTATGCCTTAATAAATTACTCGGGTTTTTTTACATTACATTATACCGCTATTATCATTAATATTTTTGTGTAAGTATTTTGGGTCCATGCAGCAAAAAATTAAGCAAAAAATAATATTGTTCGTATTGATGAGAAAATTCAAAAGGTCAAAAAATTTAGTAATTTATTTTTTATGAGCTAAAGTATTACTCATAAGAATACACGGAAAAAAATAGGCGCAGCAACAGAATTTTTTTGTGGAATTAATAGAAAGAAAAAGTTTCATGTACCAGTTTTTTTTTGTCAGTATAGTAATTTTTCAAATTCTGAAAAAATTCAAATTCTGTATGTGTCCTGTTGCTACGATAAAAAAATCCTGTTGCTCCTACAGAACTGCATGACTTATTTTTTCTGTTTAAAAATGAAAACAAGTGTTTAGGTAACATCTAACTAACATTTTTTTGATACACAGAAAAAAAGGATTTTTTGGGTCAGAAAATTTTTACTCACTCTAAGAAAATTTTTACACTGTAAAAAATTTCCAAAAAATTTTACTATGGGCGTATTGTAACACCGGACCATAAAAAAACTGGTACAAAATTTACAAGTGTCCCATAGTAAACGTATGCGCAGACGACACGATTGGGACCTATGCGCATACGTTTACTATGGAACACTTGTAAATTTTGTATCAGTTTTCTTATGGTCCGGGGTTACAATGCACTCATAGTAAAATTTAATGGGAATTTTTCACAGTGTACATTATAAATTGAAGCAAAAAATTTTATCGGGGCGAGAAAAAATTTTGTTAGACGAGAATAAAATTCTTGTGTACATGGAAAAAATAAATATAATAGTGGCAACTTTCTGGGATAGTACTGAGTACTATTTATAAAAAAAATACAATTAGTTGGGAAACTTAAATTTTTGAATGTGAATATTAATTATATATTTATTAGCCGTACATATGGGATATAATTTGTTTACGTTTGCTGTGGATAGAAACTGTTGAGAATTAAATATTAGTAAATTATCGGTAAGTATGTGGGATTTTGTTTTAAATTTATTGTAAAGAGAAATGTGTAGTGGATGTAAAACAGTAATTGGTAAGCTAGTGGGTCTTTAATACGTAAACCGTTAATGCGTAACAATAAGAAAAGCGTGTCTGATGCATCGGCATCGCTTTCTTGCACCCCAGGAGTCGGATTGCAATTTGTTGTGAGTTAAAAAAATTATGGAACATAAAATACAAGAAAAAAGTATCTAATAACCGCACTGAGTATGCCATTAATATGTGGTAAAAAAATAAAAAATAAGAATATGCTTAAAGCCATTTAAAAGTCCAGCATAAATGCAATTAGAGTGAAATGAAGAGGGAAAAATATTGACAGTAATTTTTCACGCTGTCAACTGCAGGTATAATCATACACCATTTTTGGGCTCTACCGTCTTCATTAAACCCCAATTGCTATATATACCAACTATATCATCGATCAAAATCCCAGAGAAATGATAACCATCTTTTTTCATTCGAATTTAATTCATAAATTATATAAAATAAAATAATAATAATAATAACGATGATAAAAAAGGATGAGTTAAAATCATGGCAATTTGTGGCGATCGGGACAGTGAAATGAAAAGGGACGAGCAATAATCGATCCATAACGGGTAAAAGACAAATTATGCAGTTTGCATAACCGATGTACACCTCAATACGCATCTTCGCAAGAGGTGGGAGGAATAAATTTCCCGGTTACTTTCACATATTCTCTGAAACAAGCTTACGAGCCAGTAAAAACCCCCCGGATTCACTGAAATTATAAGTTTTCGGGCTCACTCGGCATATGGATCTTTTTACTGTCCCATTTCATGTCCTAGTAACGCGTATGCTCACATTTAAGATAAATATAAATGCGTATATGCATGTATTTATTTAAAACGCGACAC
This sequence comes from Microplitis demolitor, assembly GCF_026212275.2. Classification (NCBI taxonomy): domain Eukaryota; kingdom Metazoa; phylum Arthropoda; class Insecta; order Hymenoptera; family Braconidae; genus Microplitis; species Microplitis demolitor. Next base: position 22,824,784 of record NC_068545.1, on the reverse strand, counting down.
GGACAACAAACGCAACCGGTTCCCTTCGATTGGTCCTTGTGATAACGACATGTTTTACCGCAAACATTCCGTTAATTTTGTCTGTAAGTCAACGACACGACGTTTTATGCAGTTGCAGTATCAACAAATCCTTGAAAAAAAAAATAATAATAATAATCAGCATCAGCATTTACCGCAGAAAAATAAAATCAAAACCAACAAGCTACACGCGCTGTTACACCATGCCATTTAAATAATTCATTTGTCCAAATTATACATTATAAATCTACCTACTTATTTATTCACATTAAAATAACACGAATTTTAATTTTAGCGTCACTGATAATTCATTTATTACACTAAATTTATACTCTACATTTAAAAACACCGATCGCAATAATAAATCGGAGCTACATCGTCTCTCTCTCTCTCTCGCTCTTTTTTATCTACATATATATATATATTTAATATGCAGTATTATGAGATTTACCGTGTTTGTTATTTAGCGGATTTATCTTACACGTGTAAATAAATACGTAAATATATAATAATAAATAATAAACAAGTGGCAAGTTGAAGAATTAAAGATAAGGCTGGCGCTTGCCGGCGAGAGATATCCAGTTTGACATTGGTTCAAGTGGAACGAGGCATGACGGGGTAATCGTGTTAATCTATCGGCTGAGATAATCGATAATGTCGGTAATCTATTCCAGGTAGCTCTGCTCTTGCAACCTTCATACATACATACATTATATCTACATATATACATATATATTTATAACCGACTAAATATACAACCAGAGATCCAGACAAGGCACACGTGTAATCTGAGGTAAATGACGCGTGTAATCGCTGTCAACGGATAAATCCCGACTAGTCGCAACGCATCTTCATTCCCGAGCCCCTTCAGGGCTTTTAGTGTCGCCTGAATTATAAACCAGCATCTTAACTCCTAGTCTTAAGCGCTTCCAGTAACGTCTGTTTGTGGTTGAGCCGGTGTTAAAACAGCTCAAGTCATGCGAATATTTAATCTATTTATTTATTCATTTATTATTTATTATTAGACGCCGATAAATAAATGAATTTAATAAGGGACAATTTAAAAGCAATGATTATCTTAGCGCTATTGGAGCTATCTTTTAAATTCCAATTACGCTTTGATACTGGATAAATCGCCGACTTAACTGCTGGTGTATTTTCTTTAAAACCCACGATTGTAGACGGGAATCCTGGCATATACGCTCGGCCAGTGTAAATACTACAGCCGGTCTTTATACTTGTTTCAGCAGTTAAGCAGTTTGTTTAGTTACCAATTGCCGGGCTGCTTCCAGACCTAAGACTCTACAGTACTGTAGTATACTATACAGAATACAGAGTTTTCTTACGCGGTCTGGCCTTTAAATCCCTTTTATTCCCTGTTCGTTGTGATCGTTTAACTTGTTTATATTAATGCTCTCGGGTTCCCACAGACTGGAGATCGGTGAATTGGCTGGTTAGCTCGTACCTAAAGATATTAGTTGTGGCACGCGGTCAATTTGCGTCTAGCACGAGTCAACTCGGTGCTGCCGAGTATCCGCGGTGTCATAGACGATGCATAGAAATGTCCCGCGGGATGAAGAACGCGTAAAATAAGATGTAGCCTCACTGATAACAGCCAGCAAGAACCGGGTTCGGGTCCCACTGCTGGCAACTTTTAAGTTTAAAATAAAAATGTAACCATGAATTGGATTAAAAGTACATATACATATGTATATATATACAGATACAAATAATAAATGGAGGGAATTAGAGAGTTGGGTATGGAGAAGAGTCTGCTGTTATTTCTCTTGATCTGATAGCACACACGCGGCGGCATACGCGTATCGAGCTTGTAAATTCGTGCTCGCCTCTTTTATATAACTGCTCGCACACAAAAGTGCCGACTAGCTCCCAACCCCAACTACCTTCGGCGAACCATCAGCAGCAAGTTCGACGCCTTGCAGCGAGAAAGATTAAACAAGAGTGGCGAACAATCAAACGGATTTTATTTTTCATTTTCATTGTTTTTATATTCATTATTTATTTAAATACTTACTTCCACAGTTAGAAATTTTCTGTTGATCTTTAACACAAATTTTATGTTGAATAATTGGACACATAAAATCTGTTATTGTGACAGAAAATTTGTGTAAATTTAACAGATTTTTCGTGTTAAAATTAATCAACAAATATAAACATATAACCTCATCAACTCAAGTATACTGATCTAACCTTCGTACAGCTTATGTCAATTTAGCAACCAAGCAGTTCAATTTTCTGTTATTTTTCTAAAAAAACGACGCTATGAATCCTCCCGTAAAATAAAAAAAAAAAAAAAAAAATCATTGAACCTGATCATAAAAATTTTGATCTATGGTTATATTTAATTGTAAATCAATTATAATTCAAGTTTCCTGCAAACAATGCTGCTACAATGATTTGCTTGGTTATAAAGTAATGAAGAAACGCGTGGGAGTGTTTAGTTGAACAACACAAATTTTTTGTTAATTTTAAAATAACATAAGAAAAGTGTTACATTACAGATTTTCTAAACATTTAGTCTAAAAAATCAGTTGAAGTAAAGTAACAAACAGTTTGTGTTGAATTTACAGATTTCTGTGTTGAAAATCAATGCAAAAATTTTTTTGACACAAGTACACAAAATTTCTAACTGTGCAAATTAAGTATAGTATTTTTAAAAAATAGTAAATTACTATAATCGAGAAGAGGCTTAACTATACGCGGAATAAATGACTGCGAGTAACTGCGTGACATTAAAATGAATAGTAAGAAAATTTAATTCCTAAACCGGGTGTATTATGGGTATGGGCAAGTAGATAATTAATGCCTACAACTGTTATGAATAACTAAGCATATCTTTAATATATATTTTTACAAAACTCATCTATACTTATACTACTTGGATATCACAGACTCACTTATACTTTAGCTGTTATGTTTATGTATAGTTTATGGTTATTGGAGGGCGTTCCCTCAGCAGCTTCGTAAGGATACGCTATCGCTAGAATATTTCTTCTTATATACCAAGTAAAGTTTCCGAGACAACTCTTAAAACTGAACTCCATCGTGATAATTTAATCGGAAAATGAATACACGACTCACGAGCGGCGACTTTTATTTTTAACAGCGGCCATAAAATACTGCGAGTCGTATGTCATTAAGGAGTATGAAGTAAAAATAGTCTGGCATGAAAGAAACTATTTAGTTTTAAGAAAAAGTAATAAATATAATGAAGTAATATTTAAAAGAGATAAAGGCCTTCGGTGATGATGAATGTTACCCGGGAAATAGATGAAAGTATTATAGACCAGGAGCCAGCACTTGTTTAGCTGCACATCAGTACTCATCCGAGCGCGATTGATTGTCCATTGATGAGAAATGTCTGTTAACTCAAAGCTTGTATACAAGTGCCTATTACTACTACTACTACTACTACTATTACTACTACTACTACTACTGCTACTACTATTATTGTTATTATTATTATTATCATCATCACCATCATTGATTATCCACGTCAAACGGTACAAGAGCGTCATCTGCAGACCGCGCTACTGGTTTTTTCATCAACACAAATCACAACGTCATTCTCAGTAACGTTACAATTTATAATACACAATTCACGTGTCTTGTAATGGAATAAACTCGTGTACTATAATATTAAATTCTTGTTACTCATCAAAAATAAACTCTTTTTTATATTAAATACAATATTAACATTACAGTACTGTACAAATCGATGGATATAAATAAAACATGCATTAATATATGTTTCACAACTAGAAAATTTACCATCTGAGCATCTGATGGCAAGTGTTTCTTGTGCCGAGAATAACTGCCCAGGAAATTTAACCACCTTTAGCTCCTGCACATCAGTAAGAATAATTAGCGTAGCGAATTGTAATTACTGGATAGCTACTCTGGGCACTTATGACACCGACCCACGTATTTTGCGCCGCGGGATATTGAATTTTATTTTGTTTAGATAGATTGTGGAAATTAATGAAAATAATAAATTTTTTAAATGTCCATGGATATTGTACACTACCTTTTCCGCAAACTCAGACTCCCGATGGGTGGGCTATCCGTCTGTCAGATTTAAATGCCATAGGTATAAAACCTTAGAGAAAAGTTAACAGTATATATACATTTACATTAATGTATATATATACATATATATATAGGAGTAAGTGATGAATGGAGTGATTACCGAGGAGTGACGGGAAATGCTGGCGAGGTGACCGCGCGTGTATACCCATTGGATGCTCCAATCATCATCAGTTTATACTCCGGATTTTTTAATTTACCCGAGCTAGTAGTTACTATTCTGTTTTCTGCTCAGGTGAACTAAGCATTTATCTTACACGCGTGCTGAGACCGTATCATCTTTTTATATGTATATATATATATATATGTATGTGTATGTGTAGGGGACAGAGGGCAAAATGGGTTACCGTCAAAATTTTATAAAAAATAATATTTTTTAAACATTCCAAAAAAATTTTTGTAAATATAATTGAGCATCATTTTGAATCTTTTTTTATTAAATTTTTTAAAAAATCAAGTCTCAGTCAAAAGGTTAAAAGGTTTTCAACTTTTTAGGGGCTAACCCATTTGCTCACAAGAAATGAAAATTTTTTCTATTTTGAATATCATTAAAAAAAAAAAAAAGATTTAGTATATTTGAGTCTTCACAAACAAAGTATTTCTTGAAGTACCCCATTTTGCCACCCTTCCCCCCTGGCCTATCTTTAAAAAAATTAATCAGTACTTTTAACATAATTAAGTTTGACAGAATGTTTATTATGATTATTAATGGACAGTTACCTGAAAAAAATTTTATGACACAGTAACCAAAAACACGAAGCCTTGTTTTTTCATCGGTTAAAAAAAAAAAGTATTGATACGTTGTTGTATTATCGATAAATTTAAATTACATTAACACAATTATTGATAGCCGTTAGATATAAATTTTTTTTAATGGCAAATTAAAATTTATAAATACGGATATAAATTTTTCTATTGCCTCCTGTGATTATCGTTGATTTCTAAGCCCTATTTTTCTTGTGTAGATTTAAATAACGTGAGAAAAAAAATGAAAACGGATATGACGGTAGAGCTGGTAACCGTAACGAAGGTAATTAATAGTGACATTAAATTACTATTTTAAAGTAAAAGGAAATTTTTTCTTAGATATTTTTGTCCGAGGCCGACGCGGGTATCAAGTTTCACAGATGATTATTTTCCAGAGTGATAAGGATCGTGAGTTATTTTGCTAGTTCTGTAGACTTGAGAGGATTTATATCACTAGTTTCCTGGTGACTAACTCAAGTTGGCTCGTTACTTGGCTGCTGAATTAAGAGCTTAACACTTACGTCCTCGTCCATGTAAATTAAGTAGTCGCATTCATAAGTTTAAAGTTTGCCCTGGACAAATCGATTGTGACGACACTGAAATAATAATTTGTCGTTAAGTACTCGACGTATTTATAAGACGAGAGATTTTTAGTGTCATGTAAGTCGATTTCTATGCAGCAAACACAGTTCTTCCATTTACTGGTTAAAAAAAAAGCAAACTTGTTCTTCAGGAGTGGATGAGTAGACAATCGAGCACAAACTTGTCCAAGACATCAATTGTGGCTTCTATAGAAAACTTTCTTTTAAATCTACAGTTTTCTTGTTGGTCTTTGAGGTTTTAGTCGTCGATTTGCCGGCAATAAATACATGAGATAAATTTTAAAAATCAGTCTTTTGTCGCAACGATAGCCAACAAAGTAGAGTTTAAGTCTATGAAGTTTCTTTACTTCACGGATCCTTGAATCGACTTGAGTTTTTCCCCTGTTTTCTCGCTCGAGGATCGATTGCCAAGACCGCGTCTCTCTTTCCAGCACTTGGGTCCGCGGATCTCGCGGCGGGCATCAGACGCCGCATTTATTCCCATTTAAGTAGAGCCAAGGCGACGACTACGACGAGGAGTCGGTCACACAAATCAGTCACTCTGGACTCTGGCTCTTGGACCAACGTCGAGGTGCTGCAGCAGCGTCAGTTTGCCAGGCGTCTACTGGCGATCCATCTCGTGAAATCAACCGTCTCGTCTTTCCTCGTTCGTCTCACTTGTCTTCTCAACCGTGAGAAAATTCACTCGCCATCACTGTCCCTCTTTTTCGTTCTTTATCTCCTTCATTATTACCCACAATTATTTTCACCCATTTATATTTTAACTTATTATTTATTATCAATTATTAATGCACACCAAAAGTGTATGATAATAATAATAATTATTATTATAACAATAATGATAACAACAATAATTGTTATTTTATGCATACGCAAGTCATGAATTTTTTAAATTACTGGTACATGGAATTTAAACTCGGAGGTGTGGTTTCGGAGTATCAAAAAGTTTTTTACGACTTGACGTCATCGATTTTGGCTCGTTAAAAAAAACTTGTATGTAGTATAAGTTTAAAAGTACTTTATGCGCTCATGGGTCACCTTAGTCACAATTTTTAATGCCGACTGTCTCTGGAGTGAAAATTTTTTATTTATATGCCAGTTATCTGAGTCCCATCCGCTGAATTTCATCTCAAGTGTCTGTAAATTATTTCTCCATTTCGTTAAGTTCATTTACATTTTTTACATCGATATTACACTTCTCCATATTATTATTATTTAAATATTTTATTTTTAAAATTGACGATTCTGATCCAATAAAAAATTGAGTAACGATTTAACGTTACGTTTTCCATTACTTGCTGCTTAAATATTGTAATGTTTACTTGTTAATCTGATAATTATTTTTTATTTGACGTTTTTTTTTTTTTTTTTTTTTTTTTTTTTTTTTTTTTCATTAATGGGCAAATTAATAAATGTGCAAATGCATAAATGGAATAAAATTCGTCGGATTGTGTGCGGTTATTTAGAATAACTGAAATTGCAGAGGAACACCCGTGGTGATTTTTTTCATAACTTGCATCGCATTAATATTTATGTATGAAAAAAATAATTAAGTAAAAATTGTGCAATAAAATATAAAAGTGTACAGGTTAAAATAATTATTTATTTCGGTATGATAACGAGCCATCGGAATTTTAACTAATTAACTGTCTGCTGTGATATATATGTATATATATGTATTAAGGTGATGTTAAAAATTTTCCCGGTTTTTAATTCACTACCATTAAGATATAATTATATGGATAATGTGATGTTTGTAAGGGATAATGTCATGTGCTGACGTCTTTAGCACACGTCTTAGAAATATTTTTATAGGGATGGAGATAATGGATTCGAATGTTTTAATGAAAACTTAATAAATAAAGAGCGAGTGTATGTTTGTGTAAGAACAGTAAAATGGTCTTGTATTTGTGTCGGAGTTAAAAGTATTGCCTCCAATGTCCAAACTGCCGCGAAATGGGATACTCGTGTACTCGGCTACTCGTGAAGATAATGAAATCTCAAGTTGCTTCAAGAGTTTGCTAATTACCGTCGTAAACATTAATTAGATTAACGTATTCGCGAGCTATCAACTTGTTTCCAGGCCTTCTCGCGAGTCTTTTATCCTCATCTCTTTACACTCGGGTGAATTCTTTAGTGTCACTTGAACACGTACTTTTTAAATCAAGTGCTCAAATATCCCATAGTAAGACGTTAGTGCCGACAAAAGACGATTTAATAAAATTTAATTGTTTCAGTCAAAGATTATTTGAAATTTAAATTTCATTTCAAGATTTCAAATTTATTGCATCACTTGGCAGCGATAAGTAACATTTTATTATGCCACCAAGTATTTAATCCCGTAAAAGTGCACTTGGTATCAATCGGTATGCAGTTTGAGTTTTCTCGATTCAGCCGAGTGTGATAACAAACTTTTTAACTTTTAAAGTAAAAATCCTCAAGTTCTAAAATATTTTCTTTGGCGAATGTTACATAAAATAGAGTAGCGACTAGTGTAAAATCCATCCTGCAATTTAAATGCGCGACCGTGGTATGTCTGATCCAATCTTACCCCATGCTACACACAATATATACATATATATGTTTGCAGGTTTACTCCGCCCATTTATGTCTCACTCGTGTGTACAACTTGCTGGACTCTTCTCGTGTTGCCACTAGTGTAATAATTCAGTCTCGATGAACCGCCAAGTCTTTCGTTACTATCAACATCCATGCAGCACACACACAAACACACGCACACCCATAGTCTCAACATATATTACATATTATATAAAACTCAAGTATCGCATCGTTTACGTACCAACAGAAATTCCTGTTAAATTTCCGTAATCATAAGAAAATATCTCAGTACATCGTATACAAATATATAATCTTCGTGTAGCGTTCGTATGAAATACTAATCTAGCGTAGGTACTCGGTACTTCTTTAGCTCTTGATTCAAAATTGATAAGATCTATTTTAAACGATTGCGTCGGATTAGCATACAGATTTCCAATAATCCAAGTAAAGGTGTACAAGTAAGTGTGCGCTGATTAAAAATAAGTAACAACTAAAAACATAATGCCGTATTGGAAAGGGAGCGACATTAGCAGCCTGAAGAAGGAAAAGGTGCACGAGTTTGGTTATTTCTCTGGTAGCTAATCGCCCTTCGGCGATCAGTGCTAACTCTGAAAATGAAAGTACTCCGGATTTATAAAACATAACATACACACACACACACACATACATATATTTATTTATATATATGTACATAGATTACACACAGCCTTAAAAGTGAGCGCAGCAGATTCTCTTGTACATAGAACATAAATTGATGGACGGCATTTAAAATTCGACTATAACACTAATACTTTTAATTTATCATTATTTTTTAATTTACATTTAAGTTTTAAGTACTTATAGATATACATGTACAAAATCGATGCGTCAATTAACGTAATTAACAGGAGTTACAGCAACGTCCTATAAAACCGAGCATTCGATAGCTGCAGATATTGAGTACGGGTACATAAGAATTTACGCAACTTATTTATTAGTGTCTGTAGTATGTAGATATATATGTCTATATATATGTATATGTGTACTATGAGGGTAAAACACGCACTGAGATGGTCAGCAATGGTGATATACCACTCGCAAGAGAGTAGATCGATAAAAGTTAGATTATGTGTGTATGCTAGATAGTAATTGAGTTAGTCGCGATAAATCTTACGAAGCAATGCTCTAGGCACACGGTAGTCACTGTTGTTAAATCTAATCGATAATCAAGCGACAAAAAGTCTAGTATTATAATATGTATATATATAAATTTGTTGTGAACAGTATTATTACGTTATGGTTATTTATGATTCTTGGGGCTAATTAAATCATTTTCGTTTTAATTTTTTTTTTTTAATTTAGTCAAGAGTTTAATAGGTTAATTGAGCTGATGATTGGTAGATTAACGTTTGTAGATGAGACGGATTGTTGAACAACGTGTCTAGAATGCTGAGTAAAAGGCACTCGCACTTTTACCCACAACCAAGTCACGCGCCAATCGACAAAGTTATTGAGTTTGCTGGCTCTAAGTATTTTATATTATTTTTTATTCCATAGTTACTTTAAAAAGATCAAGAAAGAGAGAGAAAAAATAAGAGTAAGGTAACCTTGTAACCATTACAATAGTTTATGTATAAAAGTTTGATTTACTTTGTGGTCTGTCATGATTGATTCGCTTTATGAACTTTGAATCAGTTACAAATACAATAGACAATTGATAATTGACGATTGACAATCGACTATAAAACGATTAGCAATTTTATTATGGTTTCTAAGCCTTATTAGATTTACTGATTACGTGTAAACTGTACTGGGAATAGTACTCGCGCGGACGGATTTGGAATTGAATTAATGAATAAAAAGTACGTTTTATAATTGTCAATTATGTTGCTGTCTGTTGTAATATTTTTTTTATAGACATTTTGCTGAATTACGATGTGAGAAGCTGACGGAATCTGGCGTCGCAAAAGGTATTTTATTTATGGTTATGATAGAAATGTTTGTTGGCTACTAAAAAGGTGTCTTCTGTCAGCGTTATCTCGATTGGACAGGTTCCTTAAATATTTCAGTCCAGTTTTATTTATTTTGGGTATTTTTAGTGACAATAACTTTGCCAGAGAAACTTTAAGCGCGTGGGTTTTAAATTATCAGAACGCCGGTCATTTAACGACCTCGGCAAGCTCGAATTAATTGGAAACACGGTTTAGTTAATACTTGTGACTAAAAACAAGGGTTAGAGAAAGACGAGGATAAATGAGAATAAAAAAATGTATATAAAATAAAGGAGTAAATAAGAAAAGTAAACCGAGTTGCGACTATCTTCTCTAATTACATTGTTTAAATCGGCTTTGGATTACTGCTCTTGAGATATTCCCGTGGGAATCGTCGCCGCGTGGCAGGCGTAGTCACGGATTTAGTAGTAAATAATAAAAATAACAAATAACTACTCCAAAGGCCAGATAAAACCGATAAACCAAGACGATTTATATTTTTAAAATAAATAATAAATAAACAAATACAAGTACGATTACGTGGACGAGTGATTTCGTAGAATTGTTTTTTCATACGTACTGTAAACACAGGTTAGAAAACAACGGTGGTATTGATTACACTATCCACGTACAATACCATTCAACAGAGAAGAGTGAAACCTACTGACGAATGTTACTTATTTTTATTTATTTTTTAACTGTGCATTAAATTCAATAATCATGAAACAGTGTATCGATTTGCGGGCTGAGTTACGATCGATTCCGGAGGGTTATTATCCGCTTGGAATCCCGAGTAGTCATTTGCTTCTCTTTATCTTTCTCTTTGGCTAGTGCCATTTTCAATACCCTGTTGTAATGCAAGTTAATATTAACAAAAATAATAACAATAATTTGTACAGATTAATGTAAAAATTGCATAAACGGTAGTGAAAAAATTTATTCCGTTTCTTCTGCCGAATTTCTAAACGACTGTAATTTACAGCACATGCATAAATAAATAAACCCGACTACTGTGTTATCAAGAACCCTCGCTAAGAGTTTATACATCTTGAAATAAACTTTAATACACCAGTGGAAAATAACCCAGTGATAACTTAAATTGCAGGTTATTTTTTTATCGCTGATAATTCGTACAATTGTTATTGATTTTTACCAGCGAACTTTATATATATACTTATACATACACTGAGTTGGTTAATAGCGAGAAAATTATCTAGATATAGAAATATATATTCAAGAATACACTGACAGTAGTTACTAGTTACTGGGTTGTTCCGAGCATATGGTAGTTCTAAGACGCATCACGAAATAGACGTAGACGAGGGTGCACAGTAGTGGTTACGTCTGTCGTATATGTCTGACACTGTACTGTCGATCTGTATATATGTATATATAGATGTATATACTTTTTTTTATCCAATAGCACAATTATTGTAAGTTTGCTTTTCAGCTCAGTCATTCAATTTGATTGCGCTTCACATTCATTATACTTTTTATTCGTTTAATTGAATATAAATTGTTGCCAATTGAATTATAAATTAAAAAATTTTTTTTGACTCTTTTATGACTCGCGTGTTAAACTGTCGATCGGTAATTTACTAGATTTTAAATTAAATGTTACATTTCTTTGGTACGACGTTTAAAATTTATGCGAGTTAAAGTACACATAAACACAGGAAACGTATGTGAAGTTGAGAATTATCGAAAAGTGTTGAGGCTAAATATTTCATTACATACTATTACGTTAACGTGTATCTCTTTATGTCAATTGATTTTTTAAAGCCTACGGGTTGCATGCCAAGTGATATTACCTCGTTAAAAACCGACCGTTATTTTTAGTTAGTACTTTTTAAAATTTTTTTTTTACATTTTTATTTAAAGTACTTTGAAAAAATTAATCTACAAGTTTATTTCTACTTCTTTTACGCATGAAAATAAATATTTTAGTCACGGTAAAATAATGTGAATTTTTTTTTTTTTTTTATTTAAAAACATGGTGAGATAAATGTGAAATTTTTTTGCGTGAAAAATGTTAAGTTATAAATTTTGATTGACACGATAACGTCAGAGTGAAGATTGCATCGCTGATGCCCGATGGCACACTTAATATTTTTATACTTCCTTTACACAAAATTTTGTTTATCATCTTTATCATGATTGAAGCCTTTTCTCTATTATAAATATTACTTTTTTTGTTTATCGAAAACGTTATGCTTGAAAGATCTTAATTGACCTCACACGATGGCTGGCCTGCAGGGACACTAAATGTTTTTATTTGCCACCAAAAAATTTTATAAGTAAAAAAAAAAAAAAAAACGGCTTTGAGATGAATTTACGTTGCTTAAAATAAATTTCATCAAAGCCAATACTTGCCCGGTTGGTCATTAACTTTAGGACCTCACGTGAGTCAATAAATTGCCGAGTACCCGAAAAATCCAACCAATTTCCGTGAATTAAAAAATAATAATACTTAAGAAACGGTGTATGCATGTAATTATATACAAACATATGTATGTATATCAAGATTAAAAATTCTCGTTAAATGATAGAGTAGGTGGGATGAAATTTAAAATCACTGATCGACTTTCTTACTCTTAACTCTTAATAACAGGGGACGACTTTTCATTGGACGAATTGGGAATCGTTGAATAAATATATCGAGTAGTTCGGTTGTCTATACTCTCACAATAGTAGTAAAGAGGATCGGGCACTAATTGCCCGAGCTCGTGAATTAGCATCGGCAATAAACTTACTCCGGTACTCCCGCGAGTCGGACATAAGGTGACTGTAAAGGTTCATTAGTCACCGCGCACCGTGTAACTAGATGCCCCCCGTTTATCCCCTTGAGTCGTTCCGCACGCCGAGCACGGGCTCCTGCTTCTATTCCATTCTGCCCCAAGACTTCTTCAGTGAGAATAGAAAACGAGCAGACAACTAAGTAGACTCCAAGATGAGAATACCCGGCCAAGTATCCAACCACTTGTAGCTGTCGCACCTGCGGCTAAAGATAACTACTTTTTTTTTTTTAATTTTTATAGTTTTGTTCCTCGTCTTCTTCGTTATGCTTCGTTATTTTTTATTTAAATCATAGTCCAATAAATTACTAAAGCAAATAGTTTAATTTAGTTTAAATAGGTAATAAAAATTTAATTTCGATTCCCTCCATAAAATTAGTAATTAAGAAAAATTTTTTCAAATTTTTTTTACTGCAAAATTAATTAATTTTATTTAATAAAAAGTTAACTAATAAATTGTAGAAAGTTTTTTTTGAAAATATTTATAAAAAAAAAAAAACATATGAAAATTTGTTAGGATTAAATTTCTCAAGTGTCACAACAAATCTTGTTCATTATATATTTCAAAACATTGATCTATATACGAGTATATTTATTATAAATTTATGATGGGCCAGTAATCTTACAAGCAGTTACTTGAAAGGATTATTTTAAGTTGGCTCTGAAAGTGTATAAAGGTTCGTTAGTAGCTTACATCAGTGACATTTTTCATGTTAAATATTTAAATGTCCATACAGAACCGCTTTCACTTCCTTCGAAAAATGTTAAATGTTAAATAAATTTAATGAAATTAATCGAATATAATTTATCTGCGTATTGCAAGTGAGTTAATGTGAAAAAAAGTAAATCAAGATTGAGATTGAGAATGAGAATGATAATAATGAAAGGTAAATGCAGTGAGTCTGTGAGCAAGTGAGTGAGCAGGGAAATCAATCTACAATCAGCAGTATGCAAACGCACAATTATTGTCAAGTGTCGGGTTGTTTACGACATCTGGAGTTGTTGTTGGCTCGCAACAATGAACAGTGTCCTTGGTACCGGCACAGTTATCCTGCCGAGTAATAGGTTTGAGCCAAGTGAAGCTAATATGTCGTTTCTGTTGATTCTCCTCATCGTTCGTCTTGTTCGTTACGAATACTCACTGCTCTGTACAGTACACAAAGTTCTGTAGAGAGTGAGCTTGAGGCTTTCAGGATTGAGAAGAGGAGATTCGTCAGAGAGTCATCATGCCATTTACCTCGTCAATCTATTTAGACTTGCTCGTAAATTACCTCACTCAGACCTTCTATTCGCGACGATTTAATTGTGATACTATTTATTATTGTCCAGCATTTATTTATGTTCTCATTTTAATCTAGATCTAATAAATGTCTATAGGTCTGTCTTACTTTTCAATTAATGGGCATTATTATGAATAAATCAATTCAGATTTATTGTTTGGGAAATCATTCAACCAAATAAAAACACTTGTATTCAATTTTTAAATTTAATAAAAGTATCCAAGCTTCTTCAATCTACTCTGTGTAATAATGTTAAATATTTGTGTGTATATTTATTTTAATCTCTGTTAAAATATAAAGTCTCAGAATAACGCAAAGACCAACCGATGCTCGATAGTGATTGATGATGATTAGCTGGCGATTCACGATAAAAGAAGGTATGGAGCGCACGCTCAAGTCTTGTTGTGGCTTTAAACGTGTAGCCGAGCTATGATACAAGCCACGATATTGGTCCTTTAATATCTATCAGTGTAAATTGCAAACAATGTGCAATTACCCAACTCCGGATTCAAAACTTTTAAACGTTGGAAAAATATTAAAAACCATTCAAAGGAAGAGAGACAACGAGCATTTAAAGTTTAAGTACAGGTAAATATAAATTTAAATCCCGACTTGTGTCGGCGGCTTACAATCCGATCGGTGATTAGAACCGTGACTTGTAGTACCCGATCGACGTTAAATATTTGAGACACGGATAGATCAGCTTGGCGCTCAGTAAATGGATTCTATTGGGTTTTATCAGACAAACCAAAGAAACTTAAGTACCGACACAACATTTTCTGTCTTACATACGCACTTTTAACTTTCAGCAGCATTTAATTCTTTCTCTTCTTCTCACATTACGTTGCATTAGCCTCTGCTTTGAATTCACCTGTCTACCGATCAATGCACCTCCGATCTCCTTCGCACTCTTTCGTATCATCCTATCTTAGTCCCGGTGTCAAAGACTAGCGTGCATTTCAGCCAGCTCGTTAAAGTTAACTACAGTATTTTATATATTTTTATTTTATTTACTCAAACATTTGCTTCAATTTTATAAATCTTTTTTTATCCTTCTCTTTGATCCATCCATTTGCTGGCTGCTCGCTCGGGTGATTTGGTTACCGGATCTCCTGCCCAATGAAACCGGGGATAAACTCAATGCGAGACAAACCAACACACAGAACAACGTGGACCTGAGCATGGACAAGCATGAGCAAGAGCATGAACATGAACGTGAACATGGACGCGGACACGAACACAAGGAGGCGGGTAGGAAGAAGGAAGAAACGAAACAGATGCAAAAGCTCGTTTGGATGTTCCTTCGCCGCCGTTTATCTTGTTCAGCCCGGGTGTTCTTTTTATCCGAGTTAACCGACGCTTAGCTGTCGATAGGTGCCGAGTTTTGCCCCTATACGGAGTAAACTCTCCTGCCGCTGAAGTCTACGGCAATAAACCCATATACAAATACCATATACTCGACACTATTCGATATTGCCCAATAGACTCTGCTCGGTTCACTTTGCTTGGGAAGAAAACAGTCACACTAGATAAAATAACCGTTGTATTGAGTAGTTGTTCTACCTTTCTACTTGTACGTTTGATGTTAAAGCGACACTAAACGACACACGGTTATATTTATCAACTTACTGTCACATTAGAAAGGTTTTTTTTTCTACTTATATTCAGCAACTATATTTATTCAAACACCACGGTGATGATTGTGAAAAATTTATATTGATTTGTCGACAGGCTATTCATGTTACCGCCATTTTATGATTTTTGTAATTTGTCTATTCAGCGATGGGTTTAACTTCAAAAATATAAAATACTGACGTCTAAATTATGTCTCGGCATGTGCAGGTGATTGGATTTCAGCGGAGATGCTGCGCTTAAAATAATCGTGAAATACGACAGAGTTTCACCCTTTCACAATATAATACTTCTTAGCGGCATGACAGCCTCTATAGAGCCATTCGC